>NC_135345.1:3807500-4107500 GCF_023851605.1 Tamandua tetradactyla | reverse complement strand
TCAACCCAGAAGTAAAACCCACATAAAATATCTTTGCAGAAACAAGGGAGAAATAATGGCTTTCTCAAACAAACAAAAACTGAGGTGATGCATTGTCACACACTTCCTCTGAAACAAATGTTAAAGTAATTCTTAGGCTTCTGAAACTTACATGTAAAAAGAAATGAAGAGCATTGGAAATGGAATAAATTAAAGTAAATTAAATGTCTCTTTTTCTAATTTGTAAGTGATCGAAAAGATAAACTGTCTAAAGCAAAAATAGTAGCAATGCACTGTGGTTTACAGCACATGTAACAGATATGAGAAAATAGCACAAGGGACAGGAAGAAAGAAGGGGAACATACTGATCAGAGTCCGTGCATTACACATGAAGTGGTGGACTATTGTTTAAAAGTAAAATCTGATTAATGAAATGTGTGTACTTCAACCTAAGGATGCCACTCGAAGTTTTTAAAAGAGATAGAAACCATGTCAGTAAAGAAGATAAATGGAATCATAAAAAATTCTTAATCAACACAAGGGAAGGCAGAAAAACAAGGAAAAGAAACAAAGAACAAATGGAACAAATAGAAAATGGCTAGCAGAACTGTAGCATTTACTCCAATCAAATCAATAATCACATTAAATGTAAACCATCTAAATATGCCAAATAAAATGCAGAGATTCTCAAGTTAGTTTTTTTAAAAATCAAGACTCACTTATATGTTGTCTATAAGAAACTCACTTTAAATATGAAGATATAAATAAGTTGAAGACATAAAAGATAAAACATGCAAACACTAACTGAAAGTGTAATAACCATATTAATGTCAGATAAAGGAGATTTTAGAAAAGGGAATGTTATCAGAGATAAAGACAGAGATTACATAATAATAAAAAGGTCAATTCTCCAAGAACTCATGAAAACTCTAAATGTGTATGCACCTTATGACAGAGATTGAATATACTACCCGAAAAACTGATGAAAATGAAAGGAGAAATAGGTAAATTCACAATCATATTTAGAGATGCCAACTCAGTTTCAATTATTGACAGAAAAGTAAACAGAAAATCAATAAGAATAAAGAAGCACTAAACAACACTATCAACCAATTAGACCTAATTGACTTATTTGAACATTCCACTCAATAATAATAAGGTACATCTGAATAATAAAACAAAAACAATCAGAAGAAAAGAAGTCATACAAAGTATATTCTTGAGCTGTAGCAACACTAAACTAAAAAACAATACCAGAAAGGTATCAGGAACATTCCAGATATTTGGAGACTCAACAACACACTTGAGCTAACCCATAGATAAAATTGGATGTGCCAAGGTAAATCAATAAATATATTAAAGTGAATGAAAATGAAAATAAAACATGCCAAAGTTTCCAGATGCAGCTAAAGTAGTAGTACTTAGAAGAAAATTTATAGTTCTAAATGCTTACATTAGGAAAGAGCAAAGGTCTCAAGTAATAATGTAAGCTTCCACTTTAGTAAGCTAGGAAAAAAGAAAACGAAATTCAAAGGAAGCAAAAAGAAGGCAATTACAAAGATTAGAGAAAAATCGATGAAATAAAGCGCTGTATAAAGTTCAATAAAACCAAAAGCTGTTTTTTATAAATGACAATAAATTAATCAACCTCTAGGACAAATGGCCAAGAAATGCAGAGAGAAGACAGAGTTCCCAATATCAGCAACAAAAAAGTGGCTAACACTCCAGAGCCCACAAGCATTAAAAGAACAATGGGAGGCTACTAACTGCTCTTCTGTGACCACAAATTCTACAACTTAAATGAAATGGTTGAATTTCTTGAAGGACACACGCTACCAGCCCTCACTTAGGAAGAAACAGGTAATCTGACGAGTACTATGTCTACTGAGGAAAAAGAATTTGTCGCTAAAAAACCTTACCAAAAAGAGAACTCTAATCCGAGATGGTTTCACTGAAGAATTCTACTAAACTTTGAAAGAGGAAATAATGCCAATTTAATGCAATTTTTCCTAGAAAATAGAATAAGAAGAAATATTTCCCAACTGATTTAATGACACCAGCAATAACCTAATATAAAACTATGGAAAGACAAACCAGAAAAGAAAATCACAGACGCAATAGTTCTTATGAATATAATACAACTATAAGTGCGAAATCCACAGTAAAATCCAAGAATATAAAAAAAATGCATCATGCACAAATCTCATCTCAGAATTACAAAGCTGGTTTAAGAATTAAAAAAGCTAATCAGTGTAATGCATTGTATTAACAGACTAAAGAAGAAAAACCATATGATGAACTCAATAAATAAAACAAAAGCAGTTGACAAAATTCAACATCTATTGAGGATAAAATTAAATCTCGGTGAACTGGAAATAATGGGGAACGTCCTTGTCCTAAAAAAGAACACTGACAACCACACCTGCTTAAGGTGAACGACTGAAGGCTTTTCCCCTAAGATCAGAAACAAGGCAAATTTTGCTCTGCAAAAATTACCGTTAAAAGAATGAAAAGATAAGCTACAGATCCAGAAAATATCTTTGAAAATCACATCTCTGGTAAACCACAAGGTCCAGAGTGTATTTTAAAAAAACTCTCAAAAGTTATCCGTGAGCGAGCCAAAGCCCATCGAGCTAGCGCAAGCAGCCTAACGCACCCCTTGCCAAAGGGAGTCCCAGAGCCTCAGGAGGGCGCGGACAGGGAGGCGGGACTAGGAAGGAAGCCAAGCCGCACACTCCCTGAATTCGCTCCACCCACGGGCACCACCCCCCATGACCTGTAACCCCCACCATACCCCATGCACCTGGATCCTGACACCAACCCCCACCACACGCCATGCCCCCAAGCCCCAGCCCTGGAGCACCAAGCAATCCCGGCCCTGAGTCCCCCCACCTGCGCGCCTCTGCCTCACCCTGGACCCCCCCACCTCTCCCGCATTAGTGCTCACTCTTACCCTGCACGCCTGCCCCCTCCGTGCACCCAGGCCCAGACCCCTGCCCCCCTCCCCCTCACCGTCGCTGCCGGTGCTCACCTGAGCATCGGAGCTACACGTGCTCCAGCCCACACAGTCGCGCGGAACCCCGCCCTATCCCCTAGACACGTGCACATGCATACCCGGTATTGTACGCCCTGGCACCCATGCATCCATGCCCCAACCCCCGGACCCCTGCAACCCGCCCAACATATGCATGAAACACCCCCCAGCCCTCCCCCTGCCCCGTGCATGAGCACACCCTTGCCCTCCTCCTGGCACAGCCACCCCACTCCCCCACCTGGCAGTGCTCCCATGCACATCCATGCCACGCAGCCCCTTCCCTGTGCATGTGCATGCCCTTGCCCCAGCCTCTCCACATGCCCTGCTCTGTAACCCACACCGCACCACCCCTGTGACTGGTGTTCCACCTCCGCGGCATGTGCACCTGCACCCCAGTTCCCCTGGGCGCCTCCCCCTGGGCATCTGTACAACCCCCCATCTGCCTCCTGCCGCATCCTTCCTCTGTTCCCGCATGCCATGCGCTGCTCCTGTGCCTCAGGCCCCTGTGCCACCTTCCCACAGCCCTGCACCCCATGCTCCCAGGCACCAGAATAGCGCCTCCAACCTGTGCCTCTCCCTGTGCCACAACCACCGTGGTGCCACTGTGCCCCCCACGCCCATGTCCTGCCTCACACCTGTCCCGCAAACTTTAGACTACCAAAGGAAATCAATTTCCAAAGTAATACTATCAAGTTCATTACATGCCTTGAAGGCAACAGAAAACCACAAAGCATACGAAGATGCAGACAGATATCGCCCTGCCTAATGGCCAATTTAAGACACTGGCGGAGACACAGCGTATGGAACAACGAATCAAAGAGGTTCAGACAATGCTACTAAACAAACTCAAGGGGGTCTAAGGACAGAAAGGAGATCACGAAGACACTAGAAGAGCATGAAGAAGAATTTGAAAGAATAAATATAAAAATAGAATATAGCTGTATTAGGGTTCTCTAGAGAAACAGAATCAACAGGGAACACTTGCAAATATAAAATTTATGAAAGTGTCTCACGTGACTGCAGGAATGCAGAGTCCAAAATCCACAGGGCAGGCTGTGAAGCTGATGACTCTGATGGATGGCCTGGATGAACTCCACAGGAGAGGCTCACCAGCCAAAGCTGGAATGGGGCCTGTCTCCTCTGAGTCCTTCTTAAAAGGCTTCCCATGATTAGATTTAGCATCACTAATGGTAGAATACACTCCCCTCTCGCTGATTACAAATGGAATCAGGTGTGGATGCAGCTGACATGATCATGGCCTAATCCTATGAAATGTCCTCATTGCAACAGACAGGCCAGTACCTGCCCAATCAGAAAAACAGCTACCACAACTTGGCCAAGCTGACACATGTCCCTAACCATGTCAATAGCACAGAGATTAAAGATGCTGTAGACCAAATCAAAAATATGCCTGAGCCACACAACAGCAATTTGAAGAGGCAGAAGAAAGAATAAGTGAACTAGAAGACAGGACAACTGCTTTTGAATACACAAAAGAGCAAATGGCAAAAAAATGATGGAAATGTTTGAATAGGATCTCAGGGAATAATGGGCAAAACAAAGCATGCAAGTGTAAGAATCACTGGTGTCCCAGAAGGAGAAGAGAAGATAAAGGGCTAGGAAGAGTAGTTGAAGATATAATGGGGTAAAACTTTCCAACCCTTATAAAAGACATACATATCTAAATCAAAGAAGTCCAACAAACTCAAATAGAATAAATCCAAATAGGCCCTCCCCAAGATGCACACTAATTAGTCTGTTGAATGTTGAAGAGAAGCAGAAATCCCTGAAAATGGCAAGAGAGAAATTATCTACCACATACAAGGGAAACCACGTAAGACTGAGCTCAGACCACTCCACAGGCACCTGGAGGTGAGAAGGCAGTGGTGTGGTATATTTGAGATCCTGAAAGAGAAAAACATTAAGCCAAGAATTCTGTACCCAGCCAAATTATCCTGCAAAGTGAAGGAGAGATTAAAATTTTCACAGACAAACATATGCTGAAAGAATTTGTCATCAAGAGACTGGCCCTACAAGAAATACAAAAGGGAGTTCTGTCAGCTGAAAAAAAGACAGGAAAAGAAGGTCTGCAGGAGGGCACCGAATTAAAGTGTACCAGTAAGGTAACTTAAAGGAGAAAAAGAGAAAGTGGGGAAAGAATATATTGATCTGACAAATCAAATGCAAAGGAAAAGATGGTGGATACAAGAAATGCCTCTACAGTAATAAATTTGAATGTTAATGGATTAAATTCAACAATTAAAAGATACAGATTGGCAGAATGGATTAAGAAATATGATCCTGCTGTATGCTACTTACAAGAGATTCATCTTAAACACAAGGATACAAATAGATTGAAAATGAAAAGATGGAAAAAGTTGTTCCAAGCAAATTGTAACCAAAGGAAAGCAGGAGTAGCTATACTAAATCGGACAAAATAGACTTTAAATGTAAAGACACCATAAGAGACAAAGGACACATATTAATAAAAGGGGCAATCATCAAGAAGAAATAATAATCATAAATGTTTAGGCTCCCAATCAAGGAAATCCAAAGTACATGAAGCAAACATTGTCAAAACTGAAGGGAGCATAGACATTTCAACAATATAGTAGGAGATTTCAATACACCACCCTCCCCTATAGATGGAACAACCAGACAGAAGCTCATCAGGGAAATAGAGAAGTTAAACAATTTGATAACAGACATATATAGGTCATTATACCCCAAACACCAGGATATACATTGTTCTCTAGTGCTCATGGAATGTTCTTCAGGATACATCAATACTGAGGCACAGAACAGGTCTTCATAAATTTTAAAATATTGAAATTATTCAAAGCACTTTCTCTAATCACAATGGAATGAAGCTGGAAATCAATAAGAACCAAAGTACCAGAACTTTTGCAAATACATGGAGATTAAATAGTGCACTCTTAAACAATCAGTGGGTCAAAAAAGAAATTGCTAGAGAAATCGGTAACTATCTGGAGATGAATGAAAATGAGAATACAACATATCAGAACTTATGGGATGCAGCAAAAGCTGTGGCAAAAGGGAAATTTATTGCCCTAAATAACTATCTTAAAAGAGAAAAAACTGAGGACTTAGCTGTTCACCTGAAGGAACTTGAGAAGGAACAGCAGACTAACCCCAAAGCAAATGGAAGAGGAGAAATAACAAAGATTATACAACAGAGTTGAAGGAATGGGAGAACAAAAGAACAACAGAAAGAATCAATAAAAGCAAAAATTGGTTCTTTGAGAAAATTAACAAAACCAACTGACCTTAGCAAAGCTGACAAATAAAAAAGAGAAGATGCAAATAAATACAATTAGAAATGAGAGGGGTCATCACCACGGAACCTAAAGAAATTTTAAAAATCATAGGAGGATGTCAACGAACTAGACAACTTAGACGAAATGGACAAATTCCTGGAAACAAACAAACGTGCTACACTAACTCAAGAAGAAATAGAAGATCTCAACAAACCAATCACAAGTAAAGAGAATCAATCAGTCATCAAAAATCTTCCTACAAAGAAAAGCCCAGGGCCAGATGACTTCACAGGGAAATTTTATCAAACATTCCAAAAAGAATTAATACCAATCCTACTCAAACTTTTCCAAAAACTTGAGGAAAAAGGAACACTACGTAACTCATTTTATGAAGCTAACATCACTCTAATTACAGGACTGGGTAAAGATGCCACAAGAAAAGAAAACTACAGACCAATCTCCCTAATGAACATAGATGCAAAAATTCTCAACAAAATACTAGCAAATCAAATCCAACAACACATTAAAAGAAGTATATACCAGGGTCAAGTGGGGTTTATGCCAGTAATGCAAGGATGGTTCAAAACAAGAAAATCAAATAATGTAACACAGCACATTAACAAATCGAAAGGGAAAAATCACATGATCATCTCTATTGAAGCTGAAAAAGCATTCAATAAAATTCAGCATCCTTTCCTGATAAAAACACTTCAAAGTGTAGGAATCAAAGGTAACTTCCTCAATATGATAAAAGGCATATATGAAAAATCTATGGCCAGTATCGTATTCAATGGTGAGACTGAAAGCTTCCCCCTAAGATCAGGAATGAGACAAGGATACCCTCTGTCACCACTATTATTTGACATTGCTCTAGAAGTTCTAGCCAGAGCAATCAGGCAGGAAAAAGAAATAAAATGCATTCAAATTGGAAAGGAAGAAGTAAAACTTTCATTGTCGTCAGATGACATGATACTATACTTGGAAAATCCTGAGAAATCTACAAGAGAGTTACTTGAGCTAATAAACAAAAATTCAGCAAGCTGGTGGGTTATAAAATTAATGTGCAAAAATCAGTAATGTTTTTATACACAAGCAATGACCTAACTGAGGAGTCAATTAAGGAAAAAATTCCATTTGATATAGCAAACAAAAGAGTCAAGTATCTAGGAATGAACTTAACTAGGGCCCTATTCTAGTTTGCCAGCTGTCAGAATGCAATATATCAGAAATGGAATGGCTTATATACGGGGGAATTTATTAAGTTGCACGTTTATAATTTTAAGCCTGTGAAAATGTCCAAATTAGAGCAAGTCTATAAAAATGTCCAAATTAAGGCACCAACAAGAGGCTACCTTCATTCAAGAAAGGTCAGTGAAGTTCAGGGTTTGTCTTTCAGCTGGAAAGGCACATGGCAAACATGGTAATGCCCGCTCGCTTTTTATTTCATGAAGTTCCCCTGGGGGTGTTTTCCTTCTTTATCTCCAAAGGTCTCTGGCTGTGTGGGCTCTGTGGCTCTCATGCTTTTTCCAGAATGTTTCCTCTTTTAAAGGGTTCCGGTAAACTCATCAAGACCCATTCGGAATGGGGGAAGTCACATCTCCCTCTAATCAAATGTTAATACCCACAATTGGGCATGCCACATCTCCGTAGGGCTAATCTAATCAAGTTTCCACCTACAGCATTTGATAAGGATTAAAAGAAACAGCTGCCTCACACGACGGATCAGGATTCAAACATGGTTTTTTCTAGGGCACATAATCCTTTTCAAACCAGCACAGGGCGTAAAGGACTTGTACACAGAAAACCACATAACATTACTAAAAGAAATCAAAGGAGATCTAAACAGGTGGAAAGACAATCGCTGCTCATGGATAGGAAGGTTTTTAAATAAGATGTCAATTCTACCCAACTTAATCTACAGATTCAATACAGTACCAATCAAAATTCCAACAACCTACTTTGAAGACTTGGAAAAGCTACTTACCAGATTCACTTGGAAGGGAAAAGAGACTGTGGATAGCTAAAAATATCCTAAAAGAGAAGAATGAAATGGGAGAATTAACACTTCCTGATTTCAAAGCTTATTATAAAGATGGTCAAAACAGCATGGTAGGAGGATATGAGGGTAGTTCAGTGGTAGAACTCTCACCCGCCATGTGGGAGACCCAGGTTCAATCCCCAGCCCATGCACTTCCCTCAAAAACAAACAAACAAGCAAACAAACAAAGAAAAAATTGAACAAGCAAAAATTCAACAAATGGTGCTGCAATAAGAGGATACTCACATGGAAAAAGAAGGCAATGTGACCCCGCCCTACAGCATACAAAAAACCCCAGCGTGATAGGACACAAAGACAAAAGTATTAACCAATGGATTGAACCAAGAGTGCAGAAATAGACCGCCAAAGCTATGGTCAACTGAACTTTGACAAGCCGTCAAATCCACTGAACTGGGACAAAATAACCTTTTCAAGAAATAGACATAGGAGAACTGGATATCCACAGCCAGAAGAATGAAAGAGGACCCTCATCTTACACCCTATATCAAAATTAACTCAGAGTGCATCAAACATCTAAATATAAAAACCAGTGCCCAAAAACCCCTAGAAGAAAATATAGGGAAACTTCTTCAAGACCTAGTAATAGGAGGTAGCTTCCTAAACTTTACACCCAAAGCACAAGCAACGAAAGAAAAGTAGATAAATGGGAACTCCTCAAAATCAAATGCTAAATAAAAATAATTTTAAAAATCAAATGCTTTTGTGCTGCAAAAGACTTTGTGAAAAAGGTTAAGAGGCAGCTAACTCAATGGGAGAAAATATTTGGAAATCACATAGTGGATAAATAAATTATACTACTCAACAACAAAAGGACAAACAGTCCAATTATAAAATGGGCTAACTTATGAATAGGCATTTTTCTGAAGAGCAAATTCGGATGGCTAAAAAACAAATAAAGAGATGCTCATCCTCATTAGCTACAAGGGAAATGCAGATCAAGACAACAATGAGATACCACCTCACACCTACTAGAATGGTGCTCTTAAACAAAAAGGAAACTACAAATGTTAGGAAGGATGTGGAGAACCGGGACACTTACACACTGCTGGTGGGAGTGTATAATGCTATAGCCGCTATGGAAGACAGTCAGGTGTTTCTTCAGAAAATCATATATCGAATTGCTCTATGACCTGGCAATGCCACTACTCAGTATATACTCAGAAGAGCTGAAAGCAGTGACACAGACATTTGCACACTGATGTTCATAGCAGCATTATTCACAATCACCAAAAGATGGAAACAAATCAAATGCTCAACAGAGGAGTGGATTAACAAAATGTGGTATATACGTACGATGGACTATTATGCAGCAGTAAGACAAAACGACGTCCTGAAGCATATGACAAGATAATGAGCCATGAAATGTTAAGTGAAATAAGCCAGACACAAGAGGATAGATACTGTATGACTCCACTTTTATGACCATGGTCAGAGGCTAATAATACAGAATATAGGGGACTTAGGAATACACAGAAGCTAGAGATGGGTGAATGGTTAGCTAATGAGGTTGAACTCCAGTGTAAGGGAAAAGGTGGAAATGAAGGCAGTTCATTAGTGGGTTTATAAGCAATATTGCCATACTGAAGGTGAACATGAATGAAAGGGGTTGTATAGGCCCAAATGTCCCACCAACTAACATTCCAAATATAAATAAGTTCCTGCATGAACTGCTTCAAAGGTATGAATCTCGTACAGAGAGTGTATAATATTGGGGACAGGGGGTGGAAAGCTGCTATTGCATATTATGGGCTTTGTCTAAGGAAGACATCAGCAGTACCACAGCAACAGCAGGGGCACATGATGGGGGGAGGGGCGAGAATTGAGGGGAGGTTTGCATTTTGTCTAAAATTTAGAGTGTTGATGGACTGTTGACTTTGGACATTATCCATGATGCCCAGTGGATGGAGATGGCTGAAGGATGCACCAACTGAGAAGTAGAATGGTGAAAGGTGGTATATGCATATGACATATGATAGAATTTTGTGCTGCTACAGAAAAGCACAAAGTCATGAGGCATGTAACACTGTGAATGAACCTGTGAGGCAAAATAAGGCAGAAACAAAAGAACAAATATTATATGGTGTCATTTAGAAAATACTCATAAGAAAATTGTGGCCTAGATTGTAAGCTCTTACAGCTGTCACATTTAGTCCAGAGCAGTAACTGTTATTTCTAGATTTTGAGAGACTGTGCTCAACATGTATGACCTGGTATTTAGATGTAAGAATGAAGCCGGTCAGGTCACGAGTAAGGTAATTCAGAATACAGGGGGAGGGAACACATCATTGGTATTTTAGAACTTTACCTACCCTATGAGACCAAAGGAAGAAAGGTTTATTTTGTCCAGAACCTAAATTTTCTGTAGCACATAATCTAACTCAATTATATCTGAGATTCCACAAAGGTTCCATGCACTGTGGTTCCTTTTCAGAAACCTACAGCCTCCAGTTGGTTTCTAGGCCAGATAACTCCTGAAACCCAGAGGGGCCAGCTTTTCCAGAACATCAGCTAGTTCCATCCCCCTATCCCTTATCAGCAGCCCCTTCCAACATGGAAAAGTTAGCATGGGCATATGGGCATGGCCCAAAAACTCCTAAAGAGTGGGAGAAAGATCAAAGGAGATGGTGGAGTTACATAGAGAAGGTAGGGTTAACAAATGAGTATGACTGCTGAATCATTATATTGATATTTATTTTAGTCTCCAGTGTCACGGAGCAGGTAATGGTAAAAACCAAAAATTGTGGAGTTGTAACCCATACCAAACTCTGAAATCTGTTCTACAACTAATGGTAGTATTGCACTTTGAAATTTATTGCTTTTTTTGTACACATGTTATTTTTCACACACAAAAAGTTGATTGTGATGAATGCACAGCTATATGACGGTATTGTGAGCCAGTGACTGTACACTTTGGATGATTACATGATATGTGAATATATGATCTACATCAATAAAATTGCACTTAAAAAGTTAGCAGTGAGAAAATTAACACACTGATTAAAAAAAAAAAAAAAGGGCAATAGATCCAAACAGACAATTCACTAAAAAAGATACATAGATGACAAGTAAGCATATGAAGAAGTTCAGGGGGAAAAAAATACCAAGATGAGCCTGGAGCATCTTGTGGAGCTAGAAATTAGACAAGTGCTTAAAGATAAGGGTGTGTGTGTGTGTGTGTGTGTGTGTGTGAGTGAGGATGGTTCAGTGGTAGAGTTCTCGCCTGCCCTGTGGGAGACCCAGGTTCAATTCCTGGTCCATGTAGTTCCCCCAAAGATAAAGAAAACAAGCAAAAATTCAACAAGTGGTGCTGAAATATCAAGGCTACATGGAAAAATAATGAAATGTGACTTCGCCATATAGCATACAAAATAGTAATAATAATAAGGGAGAGAGATAGGTGTATGTTGAAAGGACACAGGAGCTCCCCTCAAACAGTATCTTACGGCCAAAGATGAAGGAATTTGAATGACAAAAATAAATAACAATAGCATTGAAGTTTAACCCAAAGGATAAAAAAAATGTCCATGAGTCTATATTGATTTCAATACATAACTGAATGGATGATAACTGGTAAACAATAGGAGGAAGAAGACAATTCTTTCTTACAGAAGAATTCCAAATCATAAGAACAGAAGGAAGGAGGGAAAGGGAAATCCCCATTAGAACACCCCATGATAGCTGCTGCAGGTAAGGTCCAGGACGAAGGCTGATATTAGGAGGCAAAAATCTCAGGAGAGGCAGGATATTTGCATGGCCTCCAGGTGTTTCTTCCTGGCTGTTTTATCCCTCACAGATGAATAATAGTGACAGTATGAGGGAGAAACCTGGTGGGCACCTCATCAGCCATGGGGGCAGGATCACCCCAGCACAACACATGGTGGTGCTTCACCCCCAGGTGAGGCACCGAGAGGGCACGTAACTTCCAGGGCCATCTCCCCAGTAAGGCAGGACCTCAGTGTCAGTCGGAGAAATAGCCTACAAAATAATGGACCCACACTCTTCCAAACCCTGCAGGTCCTAAGAAACCAGGAACCACTCAAGCACTGTCTGGGATTGGAGGGCTAAGAAGACACGGAAATAACTGCACCGTGAAGGTAGGGGTTTGACTGGGAGCGGAAGAAAAAAGCTTTCCTGGAAAAACTGTGGAATCTGAATGAAATGTGTCATTTAGTCATAGTATCTTGTCCTACTTTGGTTGGGTAAAATATCAGCATTAAGTGGGGACAACCAAATCAATAGGCTGAGCCCTCGATCTTAGGGTTCACCCCTATGGAATTTATTCCTGCAAAGGACAGGCTAAGCCTATTTAAAATTAGGCCTTAGAGTCCCAGAGTTTCTCTCTTTTGTTGCTCAGATGTGGCCTCTCTAAGCCAACTCGGCAGGTGAACTCACTGCCCTCCCCATTGACGTGGGACATGACTCCCAGTATGAGCTGGGACCCAGCATCGTGGGGTTGAGAAAGCCTTCTTAACCAAAAGGGGAAAGAAAGAAATGAGAGAAAATAAAATCTCATTTATTGAATGAGAGAGTTCAACCAGAGTTGAGAGGTTATCCTGGAGGTTATTCTTATGCATTATACAGATATACCTTTTTAGTTTAGGGTGTATTGGAGTGGTTGGAGAGAAGTACCTGAAATTGTAGAGCTGTGCTTCTGTAGCCTTGATTCTTGGAAATGGTTGTATAAAGATAACTTTTACAGTGTGACTGTGTGATTATGAAAACCTTGTGTCTGATGCTCCTTTTATCCAGGGTATGGATAGATGAGTAAAAAAATAAAGATAAAATAACAATAGAGGGAATAAAGAGTAAAATTAATTGTGTAGATGAAAATATTATAGGTCAATGAGAGGGAGAGGTAAGGGGTAAGGGGTATATGTGTTTTTTCTTTTTATTTCTTTTCCTGGAGTGATGCAAATGTTCTAAAAAATGATCATGGTGAGGAATACACGAGTATGTGATGAGGTTGTGAGTCACTGATTGTAGACTATGTATGGAATGTTTGTATATGAAGATTTCTCAGTTTAAAAAAATGTCAGCATTAGGGGAAGCTGACAAAAAGTACTTCAAATGTAAAATCTAAAACTATAAAGCTTTTAGAAAAAAATATTTATGACGCTGGGTCAAGTAAAGATTCCTTAGCTATAGCAACGAAAGCCTGATCCATAATAGAAAAAGGGATAAACTGAACTTCATCCAAATTAAAAATGTTTGCATTACAAAAGGCGTTGTTAAAGGAATGAAGGGACAAACCACAGACTGGGAGAAATATTTGAAAAATCATGTACCTGATGTCATGGTTAGGGACAGGTGTCAACTTGGCCAAGTTGTGGTACCTGTTCATCTGATTGGGCAAGCGCTGGCCTGTCTGATGCAATGAGGACATTTCATAGGATTAGGTCATGATCATATCAGCTACATCCACAGCTGATTCCATTTGTAATCAGCCAAAGGGGAGTGTCTTCTGCAGTTAGTGATGCTAAATGTAATCATGCGAAGCCTTTTAAGGAGGACTCAGAGGAGACAGGCCCCATTCCTGCTTTGGCTGGTGAGCCTCTCCTGTGGAGTTCATCCAGGCCATCCATCGGAGTCATTGGCTTTGCAGCCTGCTCTGTGGATTTTGGACTCTGCGTTCCTACGGTCACGTGAGACACTTTCATAAATTTTATATTGGCAAGTGTTCCTTGTTGATTCTGTTTCTCTAGAGAACCCTAACTAATACACCTGATAAAGGGCTTGTATCAGGATATGTGAAGGAAGACTGTCAGGGTTAATAATAGGAAAATTAACACTCACTAAGTAAATGTATAAAAGGTGTGAGTCGACACTTGCCAGTGAAAGTCCATGGATGACAAATAGGCGCACGAAAAGATAATCAACATTATTCATTAGGAAAATGCAAATTAAAGCCATAATGAGATTCCACTACCCCCTGATTAGAGTGGCTAAAGCTAAAAAAAGGGAAAAATGGACAATAAGAAGTGCTGACAAGGATGGAAGTAACTGGAATTCTGATACATCGCTGGAGGTGGGAGGGAGGTATGGAAAACGGCTTGGCAGTTTCTTATAAAGGTAATATACACTTGCCATAGGACCCAACCATTTCAGTCCTACATATTTTCCCAAGTGACGTGAAAACTTACGAGCACAAAACAGCCTGTGTGTGACTGCTTAGAGCAGCTTTATTCATAATGGGTCAAAACTGGAAACACCCAAAATATCCCTGTGCAGGTTTGAACCTTTGTGTACCCCCAGAAAAGCCATGTTCTTTAATCCTCATTCAATATTGTTGGTTGGGATTTCTTTCTTTGGCATGGGCAACCAGGAAATGAGCCCAGGTCTCTGGCATGGCAGGTGAGAATTCTACCACTGAACCACCATTGCATTACCTAGTTGGGATCTTTTTAATTAAATTGTTTCCATGGAGATGTGACACACTTAATTGTGGGCGTGGCCTTTTGGTTAGATGGAGACATGACTCCACCCATTCCAGTAGGTCTTAATTAGTTACTAGAGTCCTTTATAAAGGGAAACATTTTTGAGAAACCTGAGATGCAGATGCTTGGATAAAAGCTGCTTCAGAGCTGACACAGACACGGATGTTTGGAGATGCTGAAAGTGCCGACAGAGAGAGCAGATGCCTGGACAGGGGCAGGTTGTCGCCAAGTGTCTCCCCACGGATGCTAAGCCAGGCAGAACGTGGAGAGAGTCAAGGGAAGCCAAGAGACGAAACTCAGTCCTGGAGAAGCAAAGTGAGGAGCCCCCAAAGGAACAGAGGCTGAAAGCAACGGAGGCCAGGAGCAAGGGACCAGCAGATGCCAGCCCTGTGCCTTCCTAGCTGACAGCCGTTCCAGACGGCATCAGCTTTTCTTTTTTTTTTTAAGCCGTCTTTCTTTTTTTTCTTTTTTTAAATTTATTTATTAATTAAAAAATTAAAAAAACAAAACGTCAACATACATAATCAGTAATTCACAATATCATCACTTAGTTGCATATTCATCATTTCTGAGAACATTTGCATTAATTCAGAAAAAGAAATAAAAAGACAATGGAAAAAGAAATAAAACGAACACAGGAAAGAAAAAAAAGTTATACCTACCATACCCCTTACCCCTCGCTTTCATTGATTACTAGCATTTCAAACTAAATTTATTTTAGCATTTGTTCCCCCTATTATTTATTTTTATTCCATATGTTCTACTCCTTTGTTGACAAGGTAGATAAAAGGAGCATCAGACACAAGATTTTCACAATCACACAGTAACATTGTGACAGCTGTATCATTATTCAATCATCCTCAAGAAACATGGCTACTGGAACACAGCTCTACATTTTCAGGCAGTTCCCTCCAGCCTTTCCATTACATCTTGAATAACAAGATGATATCTACTTGATGCATAAGAGTAACCTCCAGGATAACCTCTCAACTCTGTTTGGAATCTCTCAGCCATTGACACTTAGTCTCATTTTGCTCTTCCCCCTTTTGGTTGAGAAGGTTTTCTCAATCCCTTGATGTTGAGTCTCAGCTCATTCTTGGGTTTTTCTCAATCCCTTGATGCTGAGTCTCAGCTCATTCCAAGATCTCTTGTTGCCAGGAAGGTCCACACCCCTGGGAGTCATGTCCCACGTAGAGAGGGGGAGGGTGGTGGGACTGCTGGTTGTGTTGGCTGGAGAGAGAGGCCACATCTGAGCAACAAAAGAGGCTCTCTTGAGGGTGACTCTTAGGCCTAAATTTTAAGTTGGCTTTGACCTATCCTTTGTGGGGTTAAGTTTCATATGAACAAACTCCAAGACTGGGGGCTCAGCCTATAGCTTTGGTTGTCCACACTGCTTGTGAGAATATCAAGAATTCAACTTGGGGAAGTTGAATTTCTCCCCGTTCTCACCATTCCCCGAAGGGGGCTTTGCAAATACTTTTCCACTCACTGGCATCAGCCTTTATTGAGTGAAGGTAACCTCTTGGCCAATGCCTTGATTTAATAAATACCCATTGTTAAAAGGCAACCCATTTCCGGTATATTGCATTCTGGCAGTTTCAGCAAACCCAAACAGTTCCCCAATGGGAAACCGGATTAACAAACTCTGATGCATCTGTACAATGAACTCAGCAGTGCAAAGAGATGGATCCATGTAACAGCATAGAGAAAACACAAAGGAATTATCCAGAATGGAAAAACCCAAACCCGAAAGTACATATTGCATAATTGGACTTATATGACATTCTAGGAGAGGAGAAACCACAGGGACAGGGAGTGGATCAGTGAATGCCAGGGGTTAAGGGAAGCTTTGAATACAAAGGGGATTGGGAAGGCAAAAAACAGGGGATGACAGAGCTATTCTGCCTCTTAAATGTGCTGATGCATTTGCCAGAACCCATAAAACCGTGAAAAAAGGGTGATTTTGACTAGATGCAAATAAAAAATAAATTTAAAAATACAATTACACATTCAGGTCTGTCTCTTGCTGTTTTTCCCCCAACCCAGGCATGGTGTGTCCCAGCTACTGCCCGCTGCCTTGGCCTGAGTCCTGGAATGAGCAGATACGTGGGAAGAGGAGACTCAGGTGCTGCCTGGCCCTGCTCCCGGGGCTCGGGGCTAAGCCAGCAGCTACATCCTTGCCCGAGGGCTCCCTCCGCGCGCCCGTCTGGGCACCTTCTGGCAGAGCCCGCTCCAGGTGCCCAGCCCCATGGTCGTCTGTGTTGGCCTGACCCGCTGGACGTGTCTCTGCTGTTCCCTCTGCCCAGACCCCTCCCTCCTCGCCTTTGTGGTCAGTGCGCCCCCCTTGCCTTTGAGACCTGGCCGGCAGGAGCTTCTGTAGAATGTTCTGTGCAGGTGCTGGGAGAGAGCGGAGGCTCTTTTCCAGGTATTGTGAGCTGAAGGGGTTACCCAAGGCCACACCCTCTGCCATCTGAAAGTCCCAGAGAAGGAGGCCCTCGGTCTGCCCCAGGAGTGTGAGCGGATGCCTCCCCCTCGTTTTGACCCAGCCCAGGACTCTCTGGAATGAGACTGCCACTCCTCATCCCTGCCACTCATCTCTGTTCCCCCGGCTCTTTGGGTCCCCTGGACCTCTGATGCGCCCCCTTCAAGAAGCCGCAGGCTCAGAGCCTGAGGACCCCTGCCACTCCCTGTTTCCTGACAGGCCAGACGACCAGCAGTTAGAGCGAGGGCGGGGGCGGGGGGATGATGCCCAGTACACAGTAAAGGTTGAGAAGGCGTGATGGGGAGGAAGGAGGGACCCCAAGTAGGGGGGAGCCCCCAGAAAACCCCTGTGCTCCTGAGGGTGTCTGTGCCAAGTCCCTGGCCAGGTAGGGTGCAGGAGGACCAGGCACGCCCCAACTCCTGGCAAGAGCCAGCCTTGCAGCGGAGCCAGCTGCCACCTCCCCCAGGGCCCCTCCCCCTGCCCCCTCCTCAGCCCTGTTAATTGGGCCACATCTGGTGCCTGCGGATGGCTCCTCTTCCCACCTCGCTCCAGACCCCCACCCGTGTTCCCTGCGAGGGCAGAGCTGGGGTCTGCATCTCCCTGCCTCAGGACAGGCCCGGGCCGACGCAGCGCTCCACGCCCAGCTGCTCCAATCTGCTCCCCTCTGGCCCGATCCCTGCGGCCAGAACGTGGGTGCCCGCGTCCCATTCCAACGGCTGGGGAGGAACGCGCTTGCGCCCCTTACCCGGCAGCGGAGGCTTCATCCTCCTCCTCGCCCCTTCCTCCACCGCCCTGCCCGAGGGTGGGCTCGGCCGGCCCACGCCGAACGCGGCTGCAGCGGGCCCTGGAGAGCTCGCTGGCGGTGGGCGGAGGTCAAGGTCACAGAGCACGGCCACGCGGGGACGTGGCACGCGTGAAACGCTAAGAGCCTGGGAAGAGTGAAACAGCCTCCAGGGAGGGCAGACCCCCGGTGAGGGGACGTGCGTGCCTGGAGCCCGGCCGCCGTCCTGCCCGCACCCCCGGCAGGGAAGGCGTCCTTCTTGTGTCCTCAAGTGACAGCTGCGGTCGCAGACCCTCCTGGCTTGTTGACAGCACGTACTTCTGTCTCTCTCTCTCCAGCCTATTCCTGTCTCTATCGGTGTCTGGAGGTGGGGCCAGGGGGCCAGGGGACTTTCAACTTGATACACCTGTGCCTGGTGGGTTTTTTTTTTTTTTTTTTTTTTGGTCTTTCTTTTTTTCTTCATTCAGGGGGTGGGGGGAGGTTTCTAGCCGAGCAGAGCCGCGATCGGAGAGGGAGCCCTGGAGACCCCTCCACGTCTTGGCTGAGATTCCGGCACTTCTGAGCCCGGAAGCCCGGAGCGTCCGCACTCAGCCGAGTGCATCTGGGCGACTTGTTGCAGCCCCGACCCTGCGTCCCGCGGGGATGGGGCGGCTGGCTGCGCGACACTTAGCGGGGGAAGCGGGGGTCCCCGGAGAGCAATCGAACACTTCTGAGCACTTCGGAGAGGTGACCTCCCTTCAGGGACGTGACCCTGTCCTCCAAGCGAGCTCCTTCCCGGGGGCTGCGGGAGAGCGTCCTGGGCGCGCCGAGCCCAGCTGGAGCGAGGAGAGGCGCGCGTCCATTAACGCGGCCGGGGAGGAGGAAGGCTTGTTCCCAGGGAGATTAGATCGATTCCCCCGCTGCAGATCCAAGGCCGGGCGCGGGGGCCGTGGCTGTCAGCCCCCGCTCCGGGCCTGCCGTGGGTGGCCGCGCAGGCCTAGAACCCGAGGTCACAAAATGTCTGTCTGGCAGGAGTCCCTCTGTCTTGGGGGCTTCCCTAGGAGCCACCGTCCTGGGCCACCCACCCTGCCTTCAAAGTGCCTCTTCTTAGGTTGCGTTGAGGGTCTCCCCCTGGTCCCCAGCCCTGACTTCCCTCCCTTCAGGGCTGGTTCTCCTCCCATCCTCCCAGCAGCAGCGTGCACCTGAGGGAGCCCACGCCTTCCAGAATCCTCTCTTTCCCGGACCAAACACCCTAGTTCCTTAGATCATGAGTCTCAGCCAGGAGTGACTTTCCTGCCCTGGGGACATCAGGCAATAAATACCTGGAGACATTTTTGATTGTCCCATATAGGGGGTAAAACTGGCATCCAGTGGGAGAAGGCCAGGGGTGCTGCTAAACCGCCCTGTGTCCAGGATGCCCCCTGCGAGGGATGGTCTGGCTGCAGGAGTCCCCAGAGCCAAGGTGGGAAACCCTGTCCTTTATGAGAGGATAAACACATACAGAAGCTGAGAGATGAAGTTAAGAGCAGCTCATAGAGAAAAGCCCTGGGGAAGCTAAGAGAGAATAGCCAGAAGCTCAGAGGGGAGGCCGCTGGGACCAGAAGCTGGAAGCAGTGAAACCCGGAAGCAAAGGACCCTACTGGCCACGCGCCTTCCCACGTGACACAGGTGTCCTGGATGCCAGCAGACTTTTTCAGAGTTCAGGTACTGTCCTGTTGCTGCCAGAAGTTAGACATTGTCACGGCCTTAGAGCTGTGAATGTGGAAGAATGAGGAGAGGCTTGATAGAAGGGCCCAGACTGCTTTGAAGAGACTGTTGGTAGAAATATGGACACAAAGGTACTTCTGATGAGGCCTTAGACAGAAATGAGGAATGTGTCATTGCCAACTAGAAGAAAGGTGACCCTTGCTTTGAAGTGGCAGGGAATTTGGCAAAACTGAGTCCTGGTGTTAGATGGAAAGCCAAATTTGAAACTGACAAGCTTAGATATTTAGCTGAGGAAATTTCCAAACTAAATGTGGACACGGCAGCCTGGTTTTTCTTCTTATAGTAAAATACTAGAGGAGAAGGATATGTTGAGAACTGAACTCTTGGACACAAAGAAACCAGAATTTGATGATTTGGAAAATTCTGAGTTTTTAGAAAATGAATCCCCAGAGAATAGAGCCCCGTGTGAGGATTTAACCAAACGTGGAAGCCAGCCATTTCAGTGTGAGACAGGATTGGAGATGGCGTTCACCAGAAAGGATTTGTGGAAAGTCCTATTGTCTGATGGCTGGGACCCCTGTGAGCTGCTCACAAAATCCACAAGTCTGTTGTGAGATCTATATCACAGAAAAGGGACGGAGGTTGGGACCCGAACCTGCCTTTATGGGGGCACAATTCAGTTTTCCCCCACAACAGCCCCGAATGCCATCCATTTCCCTCTAATGCAAGGACAGATTCCCTGCCTGGCCCCTAGACTCTCCATGATGCTCCCTTCCCACCTTTAGCTCATCCCACAGGCTGCCCCAGCTCACTCCATCACTTGGGGCCCTTGCATGTGTTGGTCCCTCTGCCTGGAATCCTTCTCCCACTCCACTTCTCCCCACTCTTGGCTCTGACAGCCTTTCTGCAGAGGCACTGGGACTGACTATCCATCCCCCGGGGCCCTGGACTAAGCCTACCCCGTATCTGGGAGAGTCCTTTAACATCGGTGGTGGGGCGTTATAAGGGCAGCAAGGGATACTTACAATTTCCTTGGTGTTCTAATTTGCTAGATGCTGGACTGCAATATACCAGAAACAGAATGGCTTTTAAAAAGGAGAATTTAATAAATTGCAAATTTACAGTTCTAAGGCCAGTTAAAGAAAGTCTATAGAAATGTCCAATCTAAGGCATCCAGGAAAAGATACCTAGGTTCAAGAAGACCAGTGACATTTAGGGTTTCTCTCTCAGCTGGAAGGGCACATGGTGACGTCTGCAAGCTTTCTCTTCTGGCTTCTTGTTTCATGAAGCTCCCTGGGAGGCATTTTCCTTCTTCATCTACAAAAGTCACTGGCTGGTGGACACTCTGCTTCTTGGTTCTGTGGCGTTCTCTGTTCATGGCTTCTCTCTTGTTGTTCTCTAACTTTCTCCAAAGTGCTTCTTCTTTTAAAGGATTCCAGTAAAATCAATCAAGACCCACCTGGAATGGGTGGAGACGCTCTCCACCTAATCAGGTTTAATACCCACACTTGATTGAGTCACATCTCCATGGAGATGAGCTAATTAAACTTTCCGATAGACAGTACTGAATGGGGAATAGAAGAGACTACTGCTCACACAAGGTTGAGTAGGATTAAAATGGCTTTTCTAGGGTACAGAAACCTTTTAAGCTGGCATGCTTGGGTTCTAAGTGAATATGAGATGTATTAAAGTTAACTTTGAAGCTACATACTCAAAAATCCAAGTTCCCTTAAGCTTTTGAGTTCAAATTACAAATCATACTGTTTGCAAAACTAGCCATTATTGTCTAAGAAAAATTTCTGCCTAAGAAAAATTTTTTTCCTCTGTCCCTAGTCTCTTAATCACACAAAAGGAATTCATTAAACTCCCGTAAATAATTAGCCCACTTCACGAATCTAATTAATTAAGCTTTTAAATTACATTGTGAATTTAACATTTTTTTAAATGTATTTTTCTTCGAGAGCTTCAAATGCCCATCAGGAGGTTCTTACAAACCTAACATGAAGACTTCCCTAAGCAATTAAACAGCTCCATGAACATTAATAAATGAAATTGTAACTATTGTTAATACTATTTGTAAATTTCATCAAATTCTGTTTAGGATCATCAGACGCTCATAACATTGCCAATTTTTTTAAACCTTTTTATTGTGAATTATAACATATATATGAAAAGCAATGTATTTCAAAGTACGTTGTAACAAGTGGTTCCAGATTTCAGAGTTTGGTATGGAGTTACGGTTCCACAATTTCAGGTTTTCCTTCTAGCTGCTCCAAGACACTGGAGACTAAAAGAAATATCAATATAATGACTCAGCAGTCATACTCATTTGTTAAATCCTATTTTCTCTGTTAGAACTCCACCTTTTCCTTTGATCCTTCTCTCACTCGTTAGGGGGCGTTTGGGTTATACGCATTCCAACTTTTTCATGTTGGAAAGGGCTGTCAGCAATATGGGGTAGTGGGATGGAACTGGCTGATGTCCTGGAGAGGCTGGGCCCTCTGGGCTTCAGGACTTATCTGGCCTAGGAGCCATCTGGAGGTTATAGGTTTCTGAAAAGTGTGAAACTTTTGTAGCATCTCAGATAGAGACCTTGGTGATCTTTAAGGTTACTAGGCCTGATGCTGGTTGGGATTTGGAAAACCATGGCAATTAACCATATCTAACTGCAGCTTGTGTAAGAGTGACCTCCAGAGTAGCCTCTTGACTCTATTTGAACTCTCTTAGCCACTGATACCTTTTGTCACATTTCTTTTCCCCTTTTTGGTCAGGACGGCATTGCTGATCCCACGGTGCCAGGGCCAGGCTCATCCCTGGGAGTCATGTCCCATGTTGCCAGAGAGATTTTCATCCCTGGATGTCATTTCCCACGTAGAGGGGGAGGGTAATGATTTCACTTTCAGAGTTGGGCTTAGAGATAGAGAGACCAATCTCAGCAGCAAAAGAGGTTCTCTGGAAGTAACTTTCAGGCATAACTGTATGTAGGCTTAGCTTCTCTGCTACAGAAATAAATTTCATAAGCGCGAGCCTCAAGATCAAGGGCTTGACCTATTGACTTAGAAGTCCCTAATGTTTGGGAGAGTATTAGGCGTTTCCCTGGTGGGAAAGTTTAATAGTTTCATATTTTTTCTCCCATCCCTCAAGGGACTTGGCCAATACTTTTTAATTATCTGCCCAGCATACTCTGGTATGTATCCATGTATTACATTACACTATACAGAATGACAAGCCCTCGTTCCCATTCTGGGTTCCATGTGTTTGGGTTGTTTCAATGAGCTTTCCAGACAGGTTGAGGTAGATTGTGTGCTACAGAAAATTTGGACTTCAGACAAAATAAATGTCTCTTTTTTTGGTCCCATACAATAAGTGAAGCTCTAGAATATAGACAATGTCATCCTCACCCCTGTGTTCTGATTTACCTTAGTCCTGACCCGATCAGCTTCGTTCTTCTCTCTAATTGAAGCCTGATCTCTTTTTCTGTTTCTTTAACGGTTGCAGTATGTAGCAATCCTGACTTTTCGAGCTGCAGAACACCAACCCTGAGTCTTGGGTGTCACACGAGTACCCAAAGTCCCTGTTTTAGTCCCTGTTTCAATTTCTTTGGGAATATATCTAGGAGTGGGACTGCCAGAGTCTATGATAATTTGATGTTTAACCTCTGAGGAGCCACCAGGCTTCCTTCCACAGCAGCTGCACCATTTTGCGTCCCCACCAACCATGCACGAGCATTCCTATTTCTCCATATCCTCACCAGCACTCCTTATTTTTGCTCTTTTAATAATAGGCAGCTGTTTCTTATGAAGCATGAAAACCACCCTCTGCATCCCTGGTGGCTGTACTGCATTTAGTAACTTGCAAAGTTCTTCAGCAGTGCTCTAAGCGATGGTGTAGCTGTTACCCCATTTTCCAGTGAGGAGACGGCGGAACAGGGATGGCAGGTAAGAGGCTCGCGGCTGGGACTCCGTTGAGGAGCCAGAATTCCAGGCAGAGAGATGCCACGCAGTGTCCCTGACTGTCCCTGTGCCCCGCCCAAGGCAGAAGGAGCCGGGCCCAAGCGGCAGGGAGGTTTCCCATAGCAGAGCTGGACCCAGCCCCTGTTTCTTCCCATCGCCCCTGGGCTCATGGCCCCTGAACCTCTGCCCCCACTTCCTGCTTACATGCCCACCTCCGCCATCGGACTGGGAGTTCCTGGGGGGCTCCCCTCATCCTCTCCCTCCAGCGCCCAACACTGGCTCTGACCCAAACTGGGTGCTTAGTACATTTCTGCAGAAAGGAAGAAGGAGCTCAGTTCACACATCCCTGTCGTCATCACTACTCCCACTTCCCAGGCAAGGCGACTGAGGCCCTGGGAGCCAGGCACAGGTCCCGGGGGGGGGCACGGGGTCCTGGGGGTACAGCCGCCTCCAGCCTGTGCTGGCCCCTCCCCTCGTGGAAGGCGGCTCCCCACTTCCCCCATGCTTCCCTTAGCTTGCAGGGGTGGCTACCCTCTCTCACTGAGGACACTGTTCTGTTGGGAGTGGTGATTTAGTTTAGGCACTGACTGTGTGCACTCCTGTGGGGAAAGGCAGTGAGTATTCGTGTTCCTTCCTCACAAGCTCAGAGACAGGTGACAGGCAGAAGCCCGGAGAGGGACAGAGCCTCTTTGCCCAGGATTCCGAGTCTGTGATTCCAAGATCCCGCCTTGTCAAGGTTCCATAGCAACTCCTCTTGACTGAGCGCCCACGGGGCGCCACCTTGCATGGCCTGGGCTCGGCGTTCCACCTAAATTGACTTATTCAACCCTTCCACCTTGAGGAAGGTTCCCGCGTTGTCCCGCGGTGAGGGGGAGACAGGCTCCAGGAGAGCACACTTTGATAAGATGGGCTCTGGCTCCCTCTGAGATAAGGGTGCACCTGCCAGGGGTCTCCTGTGCTGCGAAGCCACATGCAGCACCCCCACCCCCAGGCCAGGTCTAGGAAATCACCCTCACCTCAAAACTTCTACATGGAAACAGTCATTTACTGCTGCCTCGTTCATACCATGCGGCAGTATTTGCCCCCTGGACTGACATCTGGACCGGGTGAGAGCCCCTGAGGGTGGGGCCTTAACTTCTCCATGGTCAACCCCTCTACCTGGTGCACGGTGGGTGTTCAGTGAGACCTAGCACACAGAGGTATTGAGTGAATGCTTGTTGCATGGGTGAACGCAGGAATGAGTGAATGACCCGAATGCAGAAATGAGTGAATGACCCAAATGCAGGAATGAGTGGATGACCCGAATGCAGGAATGAGTGAATGACCTGAAACACAGGAATGAGTGGGTGAGTCTTTTACTGTGAAATGTAACCCGTGTTCAGAGAAGGGCACCAGCCATAGATACGCAGGTGGTGACTCTGGAGGGGACGCTGTCTAAGCAGCACCCCAGAGCCACCGCTGCCCTGCACCCCGTACCCCACCCTCCCTTCTTGGCGGGAGGGGTGCAGCCCCTGCCGCCCGCCCAGCAGGTCTTGGGCAGCCACGCTGGGCTCAGAGGCAGGAGGTTCCTGGCTGAGCTGCTGGGCTCTTTGCGGGCTCTTCTGAGCGTTTTCTGTCCATCGCCAGTTGGTTCTGCAAAGGTCTCCAGGACAGTGCTGGCCAGGTCCGGGTCATAGGCTGGAGCAGGACCCCGGGAGCCAGGCCCCCACCGGTGTCCTGCAGACGATGGGGGCAGGGCTGAGGGTCCCTGAGGCTGAGGATCCGTCTCGAGGCCCAGCCTGTGCTGGGAAAGGATTGGGGGCTGGGGAACCGAGGCAGGGGTCCCAGGTGCCAGCCCAGACACAGAGCAACACGGGGCTCCACAGCGCTCGCGTCCGCTGCCGTGGACGAGGCTGGGGTCAGGGCTCGGGCGACGCTGCAGTAGGACGCCCGTCTCCACCGGGGACCACGCAGCCCGGGCTGTCCCCTCCCAGGACGAGCCTCGTCCTCCCTGCGCCATGTCACCCTGCAACACCAGCCCTGCCCTCCGCACAGGCTTATGAGGTATTGTTCAATGTCCCTGGTCTGTTTCTGCCTGGGGCGGGCCCGGGGTGGCCTGGAGGGGCCACAACCCCACGTGGGTAGCCAAGCGGGTGGCCAGGACAGCAGCTGGCCCTGTGGCCCGGGGACACCCGGGAGCACATGGGCTGCCCCACGGACAGCTGGCCACGCCTCCTGGCTGGCCCGGGACAATAATTAAGACTCAGGTTTCCATCCGCAAGCTTTATTGCCAAGAGGGGTTGTAAATCAATAGACAACATTTTTATTGCAGAATGAAAATTAATTATTCAGCGTTGAACATGTTTTCGTTCACTTAACTGCCGACGGGGGCGGCTCCCCTCGGGGCTGGCCAGACGGTCTCAGCCAGGACGGCCATAGAAATGGCCCTCACTGGGCCCTGGGTGCAGAGGGGAGACCGAGGCCTGGAGAAGAAGGGATGGTCCTGCCCGAGGTCACTCACAAGGAAGGTCTTGCAGCTGCCCAAGGCAGCCTCCGGGCCCAGAACCCTGTGCAGCCTGAGCTAGAAACCAGGCCCACCCCCACCCATGGAGACCCCCACATGGGGTGCAAAACCAAAGCCATGGACCTCGGTCTCTCTGCACACTGCACTTTTGAGGTGACACAGTCCCCTTTCTCCTTGTGGGTGGGGACTCAGTCTCCAGGCCATGCTGGGGCCCCCATGGTGGAGAGGTACCTTGCCCTGTGCCTGTCTGACATTTCTCTCCGGGAAGTGGGGTGCAGCCCGGGGGCTCAGCGGGGTACAACTGGACAGCTGAGCCTACTCAAAGGTTTTCAGTGTTCCCCTCTCGTGTAAGCTTCTCCCCTGTTGCCCTAACCTGAGGTCCTGGGTCCTCGTAGCTGTAACTGCAAGTGGGAGAAACACGAGGTTGAACCGAAGGAATGATGGACGGAGACTTAAAACGCAATCTCTGGCAATTAAGTGCGAGGGGAGCCTGCCTGGGTGTGCAGGCCAGGGTGCTGCCCTCCTGGGGTGCGGGCTGGCCCATGAGAGGTGGGAGGGGACGGCGCCTGCTGCTCCCGCACCTTCTCGCTGATTCATTTGGCCCTTGTTCCCGGAACGGCAGGGGCCGAGCGCTGAGGGCTGATGGCTGGGGCAGGGGGCGTCGCCTGCAGGGCCGTGAGGGGCTCGGCTGCACACTCCAGGCCACCCTGCCACTAGGTAGAGGCTTGGGGCAGGGGAAGAGCCGGGCCTGCGGTGGGCAGAGGCTCATTGCCCAGCTGGGCACACGTCCAAGGGCTCGTCTGCCCGGGAAGGAAGGGCCAGGCCCCCAGCTCCCACCTGGGGCCCCCAGGGGCTTCCGGCTCCTCCAGGGCTGCACCCCAGCTCCTGCACGCCCTGGGGACACGGCTCCCGTCTCCAGGGACCCCTTTGCTAAGGCTCCGTCGGCCGGCCCCAGCTCCTTCTCAGCATGTCCTGGGGTCTGGGCTGTTCCCACCTCTGCATGGACCCCCCGGCAAGACCCCCAGTGAGACACCCCCTTCTTCCCACCTCTGCACGACTCCTGGTGAGCCCTTTCTTGCAGCCCCTCCCCACCCCATTCCCGTTTGCAGCATGTTCCTGGGGTCCGAGCTGGCCCTGAGCTGGGACGTGGGTGGACATAAACGTATCCTCAAGGTGAACGAGGCCCCACAGTGTCCCAGCTTTGAGCTTCTCAGTACGCGTGTGTCCGGCAGGGCAGGTGAGCACGAGCCCTGGCTCAGAGATGAGGAAATTGAGACCCAGCCCAGGCTGAGGCCACGGTCCAGGCCACGGCCACTCTGCACCTGACCTCTTGATGACAGAGCCCATGAGAAGGACGCTCTTCTGGCAGCTTCCCCCCGCCGCCGAGTCCCCACAGGGTCCTGACTCCCCACAGAGTCCTGCACACACGTGTGAAAGCCACTTTATTCATAGTTGACAAAAACCGGGAGTGACCAGGACGTGTCTCAACAGGCAGACGGGTGACCCCGCGGGGCCGCGCAGACAGTGGGGGTTACGCAGGGGGAAGGGAGCTGCGCCATCGGGCCACGGAAAGACACGAGGAGACGTCACGGCGCGTGGCCGGAGAGGGGCGGGGGGCTGGGCCGCGTGCTTGCGCCTCCAGCCAGCGGACGTCCCAGAAAAGGTGCAACAACCGAGAGGGGAAAGAGCCGCGGCAGTCAGGGGTCAGGGGTCAGGGGACGTCCAGGGGGCCCGGGCACTCTCGGGGCAAGAGCTGTTCTGCAGAACCCTCGACGGAACCCAGGACCCCAGGCACCTGTCTTACCCGCAGTCCCGGCCCCAGAGATGAGACCCCAGGTTGGCAGGGACGGCGGTGACCGGTCACCACTTGTATTGGTCACCATCTGCGTCGGTCACCACCCGTGCCGGCCACCACCGTGTCGGCCACTATGTTGGTCACCAGTTGTAGCAAATGTGCCACCCGGCGTGTGACATGAATAACAGAAAGGCAAGCAGGGGAGAGCATGTCCGAGCTCTATTTTCTGTGCAATTCTTCTGCAAACCTGAAGCAGCTCGGAAAAGTAAAGCCATTATTTTAAAAAGCCCCAAAAGGATCAGGCGTCTGCGAACGCAGGAAAAGCCCGTGGTCCTTGCGCCTGGCCGCGGGGAGTGAGACGAGCCCGGCTTGCTGTCACCGTGGCCCCAGCCACCGGCAGGTCCACGTATCTCCCACCCGGGGCTTTGCACCCCTCCCCAGGGGCTGTGCTGATGGAATATCAGTGGTCACGCTCGGCCAGAAAGAGAGTATCGATCTGGGGGGAAGGAGAGGTCATGCTTTTTTTAAGCTCAAACCTATAAAACAGTGAAATCCATAAACCTCAAGTTTCCGCGCTGCAGAGTGACGGCCAGTCCACGCTGC
Organism: Tamandua tetradactyla; assembly: GCF_023851605.1. Taxonomy (NCBI): domain Eukaryota; kingdom Metazoa; phylum Chordata; class Mammalia; order Pilosa; family Myrmecophagidae; genus Tamandua; species Tamandua tetradactyla. The sequence continues at coordinate 4,078,913 of NC_135345.1, read as the reverse complement.
GGTCTCCCAAGGCCTGGTCAATACGGCTCCATTAGGGCCGCCCCCACCCAGCCCCCGCCCCACCCCACTGTCCAGATTAACCCGCGCCCCGGCATTTTTAATTCTGCGTCCATTAGTGTCACATTGCCAGCTGACAGGCTCGGCTATTGATCCCAGGGACGGCCCAGTCCGAGGGCCTGCTCCCAGCGAGGTCAGGGGGGGACACGGTGACAGCCCTGCCAGCCAGAGGGCAGAAGCCAGAGAGAGGGTCCGGGACGGCGTCCTGCACAGGGAACCCGGCGCCTGCAAAGCTGGGACAGCACCTCCGCTCAGATCCCCCTGCCAGTGCCAGTGCCCTGCCTGGCCTTAGGACCTCTGGGGTCAGGAGGGGAGGGGACTGGCTGAGCATCTCCACCTGCCAAGCCCCGGCCCGGCCTCAGGACCCCTGCCCATTGCAGGCGAGCTGCCAAGGGCTCTGAGGGTTCGCGGTCTTGGGCAGGGCCAGGCAGCCCACAGGGACAGCTCCCCTCCCTCTACTCTCGTGGGCGCACGGGGCACTTTCCCCTCGGGCCCTGCTAGGGGTTGAATTGTGGTCCCCCCAAAATATGCATGAGTCATACCTGTCTCTGCTGTCTCTGTGGGCGTCACCCTACGTGGAGATAGGGTTTTGGAAGATGTGACCAGTTAAGACGGGGCCAAAGGGGACTGTCACCCCATGTGGCCGGTGTCCTCAAAGGAGGGAAATTGGGAGGCACAGAGCCCCAAACAAAGGGGAAGACAGGGAGGCAGGGTTGGAGGGGTGCAGCTGGAATCCCCAAAAGACCCTCCCCGGAGCCCCTAAGGAGAGCGCAGCCCTGCCTCCAAGGCTGCGAGAAAACGACTTTCTGCTGTTCCCAGCCCCCGTTTGTGGCCCTTTGTGAGGGCAGCACTGGAAGAGGCCTTTGTCACTCCTGTCCAGTCCTGCGCTGGACCTTGCTGCAGGGGAAGCTGCGAAAGGGCGTCTCCTCTAGGGTGGCTGAGGGCCCAGCTACAAATTGGAAGTTCTGTTTCCATTAAAGAGCACGAAAACAGATCCTGGGGTCACCAAGAAGTTTCTGCCACTACCGGTCCCCTCACAGTAGGCAGGCATCGCCACCCGCCTCTCCTTCTCTACCAGGTGCGCCAGGCCTCAGGTGCCTGCACGCGGCGTGGCCTGGCCTAAGGGGTCAGGCTTTGGCTCCAACGCTTCCTCCAAGCCCCGGGGTCTCCAGGCTGGACACCTGCATCCTCCATCAGGCTGGAGCAGGCACAGGGTGGGGACAGCCCGCTGGATATGCCACCTCTGTCCACAGGTGTCTCAGCCCTGCAGGGTCAGTGCAATGTGGGGGCAGGGCTGTGCACAGCCGCCCGGTGATGGCATGGGGCATGTGTCTGACAGATGCCATTGTCCTCAGCAGCTGATGTGAGGCTGGCAGAAGCAGCCTGGGGTGGGGATGGGCTCAGGCTGGGGAGCTGGAAGGAAGAGGGGACAGTGGGAGGGGACACTCAGGGGTGGGGAGAGGTGGCAGGACTCAGCACGCTGACCCCGTTTCACATATGAAACTGAGGCCTGGAGAGGCAGTGGGACTTCCCGGAGCCATGAAGCGGGTGAGGTGGCCCTGTGGCCAGTGGCCGGCGGGGTCTGGGCTCTCCCCAGGCCACCTGCCCGTGTTCTGAGCCCAGGAACCAGTGAGTCCTGGCAGCTCCTTCCATGCAGGCCTGGATCCTGGTTTGTGAATGGACATGCTGGGCCAGAGGAGCCCCGGGGCCTTCAGGTCTCACCAGCCCATCCCTGCCACAGCCCCAAGCTCCGCAGCTGGCTAGCAGGGAAGAGGAGGCCTCCGCAGAACGGGATGGCTGTCCCCCAGAACCTCTGACTCTCCTAATAGAGGGACTGATGGGGGCCGTGGCCGCCCAGAATTTCCATGATCTCACAGCCCTCCAAAGAACGCTCCCGGAGCATGGCGGCTGTACCCTAGTCGTGGATCCCGAGGTGGGGAGATCTGCTCAGCCCCAGCCCCCAGCCAGTCGAGGCCCTGTAGCTGCCAGGGGAGAGGAGAGGGCCGGGGGAGGGCCGGGGAGGGCTGGAGAAGGGTGGGGGAGGGCAGGGGAGGGCCGCGGGCACCGCGTTCCACCTGGGCCTTTGCCACCTTCATCGCATGCCCGCTCTTCAAATTTCAAGAATTCAAAAGTTTCTGCGTGTGGTCATCTTCCTTCAAATTTGAGCCAACAGACATCCGCCTCCCTGGGAACACGAATCATCTAGACAGCCTCTGAGAGCCACTAGGTAAAGTGTGGAAATCAGGGCTGGAGAACAATTTTTTTTTTATTAAATTTTTTTTAAAACATAACAACATACAAACATGAACATTATTATCATATGAGCATTCCATTCCTGTTACATAATCAATATCTCACAATACCATCACATAGTAGTATATTCATCACCATGATCATTTCTTAGAACATTTACATCAATTCAGGAAAAGAAATAAAAAGAAAAAAGAAAAGACTCATGCATACCATACCCCTTACCCTTCCCTCTCATTAACCACTAGTATTTCCATCTACCCAATAGATTTTAGCCTTTGTTTCCCCTATTTTTTTCTATACCCCTTACCACTATTGATCAATAGCATTTCAATGGACTAAATTTATTTTAACATTTGTTCCCCCTATTATTTATTTATTTTTAATCCATATTTTTTACTCATCTGTCCACACTGTAGATAAAAGGAGCATCAGACACAAGGTTTTCACAATCACACAGTCACATTGTGAGGGCCATATCACTATACAATCATCTTCAAGAAACATGGCTACTGGAACACAGCTCTACATTTTCAGGCACTTCCCTCCAGCCTCTCCGTTACCACTTGGATAACAAGGTGATATCTACTTAATGCGTAAGAATAACCTCCAGGATAATCTCTCGACTTTGTTTGGATTGATGCTGGGTCTCAGCTCATTCTAGGATTTCTGTCCCACATTGCCAGGAAGGTCCACACCCCTGGGAGTCATGTGCCACGTAGACAGGGGAGGGTGGTGAGTTTTCTTGTTGTTGTGTTGGCTGGAGAGAGAGGCCACATCTGAGCAACAAAAGAGGTTATCTTGGGGGTGACTCTTAGGCCTAATTTTAAGTAGGCTTAGCTTATCCTCTGTGGGGTTAAGTTTCATATGAACAGACCCCAAGATTGAGGGCTCAGCCTGTTGATTTGGTTGTCCCCACTGCTTGTGAGAATATCAGGAATTCTCCAAATGGGGAAGTTAAATTTTCCCCTTTCTCATCATTCCCTAAAGGGGACTTTGCAAATACTTCTTTACTCACTGTTCAAATCACTCTGGGATTTATTGGGGCATCACTCTGGACAAACCAACAAAACCTCATGTCCTCCTGAAGGCTCCATGTACTTTTGATGTTCAATTAGGCTCTCCACATGAATTATATTAGGAAATACACTAGTCAAATTATAAATTTTGTACCAAATGTTTTTTGCTTTAGTCTTATACATAAGTTAAAATTTTAAAATATGAATGATCCTTTATTTTTACCACCCTGCAATACTGACATTCCTTTGTTCTTCCTCATGCAGAAACATTTTTTAATGATGTCACTATCATTACACACTCTAGGCATTCCTAGATTATGCCATTTCAGGCTGCATCGTCTATCTTTCCTTCTGATTTCATTTGGTCCCCCAGCCCTCCTCCTATCATCTTCACATTTAGCTTCATTCAGTGTACTTACATTACTGTGCTACAGTCAGGTAGTATTGTGCTATCCATTTCTGAATTTTTACAGTCAGTCCTGTTGCACAACTTGTATCCTTTCAGCTCCAATTATTGGGGGCAATTTTTGTTTGCACCTAAATCTCCAGGTGCCAAGCACCTTAGGAAAATTGAGAACAGGCTGTCGGCGCTGCCTCTGAATGGGGGCTGGGGGCTCTCCCCACACTGCTTGGAAACACGGCAGTTGGGGTCACCAGTGACCGATGCATGCTTGAGTCACCCCAGTCCCCTGGGAGCCCAAGGCCTGCTGGCCCAGCTCGGGTTGCAGAATTAAAAGGCAAGGTGGCTGATGCTGTAAGGGCTGTGTGGCGGGCTCTCCTTACAGCAGGGAGACGGGGACGATGTACCCTCCACCCCGCACGGGGTCAGAGTCCAACCGATTTGGCCCAAGGACGCGGCAACAGCTGCCGACAGTCCCCTTCCTTGCCCTCAAAGCAGTGGGCTGCACACTGCCCAGACTGGGGCCACGGACCCCCACGCCAAGGCAAGGGCAGAAGGCTGGTGCATAGCGGGCACTGAGCCGTTTTAATTTTATTAACTTTGTTTAGAATTCTTTAAATTCCTAGCTTAGCACGGAAGGCCTTTCATGAGACAACCCCTGCTGCCCAATCCATCCACAATCGCTGATCATATCTGCATACACACACAGACATGCACACATGTGCACACGCATACATGCACACGTATGCACAGGCTCACACATGCACCCAAGTGTGCACAGACATGCATGCAAACACATGCACACACACCCACACACACCCGCATGTGTGCGTGCATGCACGCGAGCTTACTTCATTCAGATGGCTGAGTCCCTCGCTGGAGTTCTCCAAAGGCCCCCACGCCACACTGCGCTGACCCTGCGTGAGAGGTCCCCATGTCCTGCAATGCCCTCTCTGCTCCCTTCCTGGCAGGTTCACCCCTGTCCCTTCCACATGCCCAGACCAGGGCTCAGCACCTGCAGGGCGAGCTCCCCACCTCCCAACGGCCAGGCCTCCTCTGGGTCCCGCTGGGCGCTCTGCCCCTCTGGCCCAGGGTTTCACACTGTGTGGGTGCCCCTCTGCCTCCACCCGATGCGGGGCTTGTCCTCAAAGCCAGACACATCTCTGGGGAGTGGCGCCCCTGCCTGGGGCCTGGGGGATACTAATTCACTAAATGAATGCTTCCGCGTTCTGCTGGTAAGGTAGCACTCTCACCCAGAGACGCTGGGCAGCCCCCCAGCTTCATCAGAACCCTGTGCGGCCTTCTCATCTGCTCACAGCCGTCCCCCCACCCCTGGGACAGCCCCACCTGGCACGGGCTTGGGCAGTGAAAATAAGTGGATTCCACCTGCTATTTTTTATTCTACAAAAGACTAATGGATATGGGAGGTATGGGGAACAAGTAAACCCTGATATCATCAACTCCAAAAATACACATAAAAGCTCTCTTATACCCCCAGGAAAGAAGAATAATACTTACCCAAAAACCAACCAAGTGAATGTAAGTCCCAAGCCACGTCCAAGGAGGCAGAGGAGGCATGGAGTTGTAGAGTCAGGAAACCCAGCTCTGTGGAGGCTTGACTTCTTGAAGCCTCGGTTTCCTCATCTGTAAAATGGGAACAACAAAATGGGAGCACTGTAGGAAGAAATCTGCATATATGCAGATGCCCATGGGGTGCTTGGGAGCCACCCGGGATGAGGCACTGTGCAGTCTGCTCTCCGGCCCCCTGCCGCACACAGGGGCAAATGGGTTGGGCTGGGAAGGCCCTGTGTGCTTCCAGCTTCTTGCCCCATCACCATCCCAGGGGGCTTTACAAGGCTGGAGTAGCCCCAAGGCTAGGAAAACAGGCCAGGCTGCCCTTCCTCACTGCTATGGAAATTGTCCAGCCATGCAACTTGCAGGATGGCAGGAAAGCACATCTTGGCTGTCCGCCCTACCCTCTCACCCGCCCCCAACATCAAGAAAGGCTGTGTCTCCACTGAGCTCCTGATACATGGGCAGCAGCGCTTCCCCCGGGCACCGTCTCCCAATAGATAAGGCAACAGACAGAGTTGTGGGGACTGGGACCTTTCCAAGGAGAAACCTCTCCCATCCTGCCTCACCTCTTCCAAGAAGCCCTCTGAATTTCTGAGAACATTGAAAGGCATCAATCACTGTAGCCTGAGCCCCTCAGTGTGGCCTTGTTTCTGAGCCTGGCTGTCCTCTGGATTCCTTGAGCACGAATCTTGTCTCCCACTTCTTCACACCCCTGGAGGACCCCAGCAGTGCTAAACGAACAGTCTGCCTGGGGAGGTCTGGGAGAGCATGTGGGGCCACCCCAACCAGCTCAGCTTTGGAACTAAGCCCGAGGCTTCGTGGCTCCCATCCCAGGGCTGGTTCTGCCTTGGAGACATGGGTTGAAGAAGGTCCAGCACAGAACCTTCTGGGCCCCAGGCCAAGGTATGTTCTCCATCCTGGGCAGGCTGTTTGTTGACCCCTCTGCTCCTTTCCCCCCAGCAGTGTCAGGGTGCCTGCCATCCACAGTCCACCCGCCACCCAGAGCCATGACTGTGTGTCCAGCCTCCCTTGCAGCTAGGTGCAGCCAGTGGCCCTCATCCTGGTGGACGGTTTGTGAGCAGAGGGGATGTGGGAAACTCCCGGTCATGCTTGTGAGGAAACATGGAGCACAGAGGCGTCTCACCCCATGGAGACGCTGCAGGGAGGTGTAGTCATGAGAGAGAACTCGGGTTTCTTATTTGAGTCACTGCTATTTGGGGTCTTGGTCAGAGCAGCCAGGCTCAGCCCCAGAAGGAAGCTGGTGGTCAGTGTCCCTGTGGGCTGCCCCACGCCAGGCTGGGCCGGCCCCATCTGGCCCAGTTCCCTCCATCTTCAGCACGGTGCTGGCGGGTGTGGGACCATTGCCCAAACTGCAGATTAGGAAGCTGGGGAGGAGGTGTTAGGGATCAAAGCACCACAAGGCCACGCTCCAGCGCTGATCCTGGGGCCTGAGAGTGTGGCCCCATTTACGAGGAGGGTCTTCAAATCAGGGTGGACTTAATCCAATGTGACCGGAGACCTTCGAAGCAGAGGACATTTGAGTGCTGCTTTAGTCTGCTAAAGCTGTCAGCAGGCAACACGCCAGAGATGGATCGGCTCCTGATGAGGGGATTTGTTTAGTTACAAATGTATAGTTCTTCAAAGGAGAAGCAGCTAGCTTTCATCTGAGTTTCTCTGTCACGTGGGAAGGCACACAGCAACGTCTGCTGGCTTCTCTCCTGGCTTCTGGGTTCCATGGCTCTCCCCAGGGCAATTCCTTTCTGCATCTCCAGACGTCCGGGCTGAGCTGCGAGGGCTGAGCTACGAGGGCTGAGATGAGGCGTGCTGAGCTGCTGAGCTCTGTTCTGACCTCTCTCTTTTAAGCTTCCAGCCGATTAAATTAAAACTCACTCATTGCGGAAGGTGCTCCCCTTAGCCGACTGCAGGTATGAACAGCCATAGATGACTTTCACATGCTGATGATTTAAGTCTACAGCAATAGAACAGGGCTCCATCGCCTGGCCAGAGTGACACCTGAGCCTAACTATCACAGGTGTGGAGTCAGGAAGAGCCAGATGGCCACATGGCAGAGGTAGTGACTCGCCCCACTACAGACCGTGGAGAAAGCATGAACCTGCCCACATGTTGTTGTGGCACCCCTTGCCTCTGAGACTGTGGCCCGCAGACTGAGACAGCAGGTGTGCCCTGGGTCAGCCCCTGAGCCCCTGCCCCATCCTGGCACCTGCTGCCCTAGTTGCCTGGTCCCCATGCAGCCAGCAAGCAGGGGTGAGGAAAACAGACGGGACAAGGGCAGTGGCTCAGGCTCTTCCTCGGTGCGGAGCCCAGCCCTGCCCTCCCCACCTGCCCTCCCCAGGGCCAGAGGACAGGGCCGCCTTCCCATTGGCAGGTCAGTTGTTCCCACTGGAAGCCGTGCCAGCTCCGGACAGGCAGCACCAGCTCCAGCTACTCTCTGCAGCCGGGCCTGAGGGCCTACGAGCTCGGTTCCTGGGCGAACAAGCTTCTGCTACTTTTCTGAGACCTACAGTTCAAAACTTAGCTTCAAAACTCATCCTGTAGAATGTCAGATTATTCCTGACCCAGAGTGGGCAAGGTGGAGTTGAAAGAAAGGACAGGCCTGAGCCAGGCGAGTAGGTTTTGCAAAGGGCCGGAGAGTGGGCATTTCAGGTTCCATGATTAGGGGCCTCAGCTGTGCCCTTTGGCAGGAAAGCTGACATTGGTGACATGGAAAGGAAGGAGCATGGCTGTGTGGCAACGAGACTTTGATATGGACACAGAAATGTGCATTTCGCATCATTTTCATGTCTCCTAATATTATTCTTGCTTTGTGTTTTTTCAGCCGTTTAAAAATGTAGAATCTTTCTTAGGTAGAGCCATCCGGAGGGGTGGGTCGCGGTTTGCTGACCGATCTGAGCTGGTGGGAGGGGGAGCTGGGAGCGCAGCGGGCACCAAGCCAGGCCCAGCCCAGCCCGGGGGTCTCACCACACCTGGGCCCCCTCGGGGTCCGGAGCCTGCAGCGGGTGTGGGGGCTGCTCGGCGCAGATTGGACTCACCGTGGTTGCGGCGGGGGTGAGAGTGGGGGGATGGAAAGACAAACAAGGGAGGTGGGAAACTCTGGGGACCCAGAAATGCCAACAGCCAGGCCTTGGGGCAAAGCAGGGCATGCTTGAAGGGCAGAGGGGTCCACGGCTGCTCTGAGTCGAGGTAACCCCGGTGAACCCTGAGCAGTGGGCGTCCCACCCAGCCACGGCCCCCACTCGGCTCGGGGAGCCCTGCTCCGGCCCGGGCTCTGCCTTCTCACAGCCTCCACTCTCCTTCCCCCAGCCTCTCCCCCAACCCCCTGCCTCACCCCGTGCCCCAGGCTCTCCCCCAGTCCCCAGCCCCCAGACTCTCCCTCTGCCCCCCCCCAGACCCTCCCCCTGCCCCCAGGCTCTCCTGCTGCTCCTCTCGGCTCCCCTCTGGCCAACTCCCGGCTCAGGGCACTGCTTAAGGAGAGAGTCACAGGACCGGTCCAGCCCACTCGGGGCACTAGGCAACAGGATACCGGGATAAACACTGGTCCTGGTTTGCTCAGGACTGAGGGGGTTTCCAGGATGCAGGACTTCCAGAGTGAAAATGGGGTGTCCCAGGTAAACCGGGGTGGCTGGTCACCCGCCAGGCCATCCACCGGTCCCCAGGGACCCCACCTGGTCCAGTAGGCAAAGTAAGGGGTGGGGCTAGGGGCCAGCAGGGGCTCAGGAATCAGGGTGCTAGGGCGACTGTTCCCTTTAGGGAGAACCATTTCACAGATTGCGTCTGTGCAGCCCATGGAATACTCCCCGAGGGGAGGACACAGCCGCACTGCTCCCCACAGCTCGCAGATGCCCCGGGACCCTACTGACCAGGCATGGCCCTGCCCATGCCTGAATGTGGGACGCCTGGCCTTGGAAACCACCAGTCTGTGATATATGCTCTTATTCTCCATTTTACAGATGAGGAAACTGAGGCCGACAAGGTGGGCCAAGGTCACACAGGGTGCCAATGCAAAAACCTGCTTACCCGCCCCGGAAGCAGCGGCCTCCCCTGCCCTCAGCCCTAGGTCTCCTGGGCTGGAGGAACAGACATTCGATACCTGCCTTTCCTTCACTACCACCCCAGGAACCCCAAATCCACAGCCTGGGCCTCAGACCCAAAGGGAGCCCCTCCCCCCGGGGGCGCTGCACCTGCATTCAGCCAGTAAATGCCCCAACCAGGCGAGACGAGCTGCCGGGGTAATGGCGGGCAGCCCGGCACCCATTATCACCAGCTGGCTGGCTCCGTTTAGAGAGGTCGTGGGGCCCGGCCACGGACAATGACTCCTGTCAAAAGCTTCACCAGCGCTCAGGGCAATGCCGCCGAGACCCACGGGCTGGCCTCAGAGTTTGTCAACTCATGCAGAAAACACAGATTGCAGCGTGGACCATTTTGCTGCTGAAATCCATGCCTTTTGACCCCCAAGTAGAGAGACAACCTAAGGGCTTGTTTCAACTTGTGCTTGGAAATGTTGTAAACAGCTGGCTGTGCAGCAGAAACTCACAGCTGCCGTCAGTGGAAATCAAATCGTCAGCAGCACTGTTGGAGGACGCTGTAGGCTAGTTCATTCAGTCATTCCACCGCCTCACATTCAGCAAACGCTGAGAGAACTCTATTTTTAAAGTTGGTGCTTGGTAGAGCTTTTGCTAGAGGAAGTGAAAAGCTTCCTCTATTCCCATAAATTTAATTATGATATATTTTCTCCTTGGCTGCCAGGAAGCTCAGAGGCTAAGAAAAGCTTAACCATATCAGCAGGATTGGTCCTTTAAGTTATGATCTGTGCATTCTTTTTTTACCTTTGTATTGTGGATTCTATTTTGATTTCGTTATTTTTGTCTATGTCTCATGCTGTAAGTTACTTCAATCTTTTCCTGAAAGAGTAGGGGTATGAATAAAATGAAATAACAAAGCAAAGTGGGGAAAACACAAGGCTGGGGACTGGTGCCCTGCTTTCGTGCCCTGATGGCTGACCGGCCATTCGATGGTTGGACTCGGTGCAACGGCCATGTCCCTGCCTGTCTGGGACTCTGCTTCTAACCAGCCTCAGTCACCCCAAGCCAGGCACCAACCAGGACTACATCAGTCAATATTTGCTGCGGTAACAATTCCCCAGATTTTAGTAGCTTAAATCCATGGCTGTTCAGTTCTCATTCATTGCCAGAGGCTTGACCGTGCCCCCATGATGTCCTGTTCCAGGGCCCCAGCTAAAGGAGCAGCCCTTCTTTGGATGTGGTTTCCACCTGGCAGGAGCAAGTGGGCTGGAGAAGAGTGGAAGGCTCCCAAAGCAGTGGCTGGGGCATGACTCCAAGCACACCTGCCCCCCGCTACCTTTAAAGGTCACTGGGCCACCCAGCAGTGTCTTGTGTAACTGCTTCCAGGAAGACAGAGGGGAGAGCTGGAAACAAAAATGCCATTCATGTAATGGAATATTATTCAGCCATGAAAAGGAATGAGGGTCCGACCCATGTGGCATGGGTGAGTCTTGAAGACATTACGCTCAATGAAAGCAGCCAGACACAAAGGGTAACGTAACTGTATGATTCTGTTGATATGAAATGTTCTAGACAACCCCACCGAGACAGAGAGCAGACTGGTGGGTGCCAGGGCTGGGGAGGGGAGGATGGGGGCACCTGCTTAATGGGCATGGGGTTTCCTTTTGGGATGAGGAAATCCAATTTGGCACTAGATAGAGGTGATTGCATTAAATGCCACTTAACTGATTGCTTGAAAATTATTAGTTCTTTGTGAATTCCATCTCAATAAAAAAATAGAAGTAATGCAATGGTCTATGTAGACCACCCGATGGGAAGACCTGGTGGGGAGGGCTCTGTTTGCTCAGCTCACAGCGGCCCAAGGAGGTTGTGGGCGAGGCCTTGAGAAGAAAAGAGCATTAGTACTGGAAACCGTATGACCTGGTTGTGCACAGGTGCACTGGATTTAGCCCATGGGCTGGAATTTGCCTAGCTAAGGAAATTTTCGGGAAAAATATTGAAAGTTCCATTGCCTATGACAAAATGTAAGAGAGAGACACACTGAAGAGCCAGTGTGGTTTTCTGGTGTTCCAGAAAGCATTCAGAGGAAATCTAAAGGAGCCAGGACTTGGTGGGCCTGAAAATAAGAGTTTGTCATTCCCAGCCACTCTAGATTTTAAAAACAGCATTGACTTTCAACATATCTCAAATGACTTCCAGGAAGGATGACAGTCAGGGCAGGGCTCCTGGATCCTTTGTCAAGGCTCTGAGGGACCCAAGGGGGGCATTTCCCTCTCAGGGTCCTAAGGCTGTGCATTGTAGAGCCTCCGTGTTAGGGTTCTCTAGAGAAACAGAACCAACAGGAGAGATCTGTAAATACGAGATTTATAAACGTGTCTCATGCTACTGTGGGAGTGGAAGAGTCCAGAATCCTCAGGGCAGGCTGTGAAGCTGGCAGCTCCAGTGAAGGGTCTGGATGACTCCACTGGAGAGACTCACTGGCTGAAGAAGCAGAAGTCTCTCTTTTTCCTTAAAAGCCTTCAACTGATGTGATTCTCTCATGGGAGACATGCCTTAGTTGATCACAGATGTAATCAGCCACAGATGCAATCAGCTGTCTGATGATCCAATACACCAGCCTTCCGTTTATCAACCAGCCATAAAATATACTTGCAGTAATGGTCAGGCCAGTGCTTGCCTGACCAGACAACTGGGCATCATCACTTGGCCAAGTTGACACCAGAACTTAACCATCACACCCTCTTAAACAGTAGGTTTCCTAAGAACCTGTGGGACCCCCCATGATAGGGAAGGGCTGATCTCAGACAGACTTGTAGTTGAGTCCTTTATCTAATAGTGGGGGACCCAGTAAGATTCATAGAAAAATGACGTGGTTTTAAAGAGCATTGCAGTGTTGGAAACACAACTAACCTGGACTAAAAGGAACAAAGCCAGTAAAAGTTTAAAAAAAAAAAAAAGGCTGCATATCTAAATCGCCTGGGCAAGAAGCCAGCCGAGAAGTTTCCCTAGACACAGCACAGCTGTTCTCAAGGTAGAGGAAGGGTGATTCAGAACACAGCCAAGAGCCCAGAGACTGACTCCCACGGAGAGCTGAACTCTGAAAAGGGAACTGGGCCGTGGTGCACTGGTCTCAGAAGTTCCTTGTTCCCTCTTTCTGCGTGGGTGGGGTCAGATAACTGTCTTTAGTTCACAGGCCTCCAGATCAAGATCATGTGTCCTCAAGGAGCTGGCCCCAAGGACCGCGCTGATGAGACCTCATCCATACTTGGGTCTGATGTAGAAGACTAAATCCTGGAGCTCGTGTCTGGTTCTGATGCCCTAATAGAGGAGATTTTGGGGCTCATGGAAGGACCTGAGAGCATTTTGCATGTGGAAGGAATGTAAATAATTGTATAAATATAAATAAAACTGTCCACAAATTCTTTGACTTTCCTCCCATGGAGAAGTGGGCATCCACGTCCCTTCCCTTTGATTATGGGCAGACGTCTGAGTCCTTTGTAATCCATAGCATGTAGTAGAAGTGAGGCGACACTGAGGCTTGGTGGGAAAAGGGGGTTCCAACCGCATCTCATTCTCTGGGACGTTTGTGCTTGGAGCCCTGAGCCTGCCCGACACTGCCATGCTGGGAAGGTGCCCAAGCACTCAGAGGGCCACAAGGTGCTGCAGGCAGCAGTCTTTCCTTCAAGTCTTCCCAGCCCAGCCTCCAGACATGTGAGTGCCAGAGCCTTCTGATGACTCCAGCTCCCAGCCATCAGCTCTTCTCCAGTTTTCTAGTATTCCCAGCTAAGGCCCCAGACATCGTGAAATAGAGACAAGACATTCCTGCTCTGCCCTGACCAAACTCCTGATCAGAGAATCCAAGACATTAGATTTTTAATGCCACTCAGTTTGGTAGTTTCTAACACAAAAAAGTAATTGGAAAACAATGTGTAAACAAATATCCCAATGTCACAAACTTAATAGGTGGCAAAGCCGGAATTAAGACTGGGGCAATAGGGATCTAAAGTCCTGTTCTGAACCACTGCACTGATGGTGGTGATGGTGATGATGATGGTGATGGTGATGGTGGTGATGGTGATGGTGATGATGATGGTGATGGTGATGGTGGTGATGGTGATGGTGATGATGATGGTGATGGTGATGGTGGTGATGGTGATGATGGTGGTGATGATAGTGATGATGGTGGTGATGGTGATGATGATGGTGATGATGGTGATGGTGATGGTGATGATGATGGTGATGATGGTGATGATGATGGTGATGATGGTGATGATGGTGATGGTGGTGGTGGTGGTGATGGTGGTGATGGTGATGGTGATTGTGATGGTGATGATGATGGTGATCATGATGATGATGGTGATGGTGGTGGTGATAATGATGATAGTGATGGCAATGATGGTGATGGTGATGATGATGGTGGTGATGATGGTGATGGTGATGGTGATGATGATGATGGTGATGATGGTGGTGACGGTGATGATAATGATGGTGATGATGATGATGGTAATGGTGATAGTGTTGGTGGTGACGATGGTGGTGATGGTGGTGGTGGTGGTCACAGTGGTGGTGATGGTGGTGGTGATGGTGGCAATGGTGATGATGATGGTGACACAGTTCAGGATAAAGGTAATGGGAAATGCCATTGATACACGTGGTCCAGCTCAGATAGGACAATGGGTGACATATCCCTCACTGCTATTTCCCGTTCCAGTCCTGCTGCCCAGTGGTGTAAAATCTTTGAAGGCAGGACCATGCCTGAGTCCTCCTTGCTCACCCCAGAGCTGGCCAGCTGGTTCTTCCTCCATAAGAACCAAAGGATGGAGAGTGCAGAAGAAAGCTTCTTGGAAGACATGAAACCACAGGATATAATATCATTCTCCTGTTCTATCATCCAACTGTTAAGCTTGAAATCAACCATGATGGACTATGACACATAAATCAGCAAATGTTAGAATTCAAAAGGCAGTTGCTAAACATTTAGCAGCACATCAGTGTTTCTCCTCTGAATCTGCTCTTGTCAAGGTCACCAATGACCTCCAAGTGGCCAAATCCAGCTGTCCCCTCAGCACTTCTCTAAATGAGTAATACATAGCTCATGTTTAACCCAACAAAACCAAGCTCCTACTGCCTCCTCAAATGGGCTTTTAGCCCGTCTTCTCCTCCCCTCTCACACTCTTTAAAAGATACTATACTTCCCAGCTGTTCAGGCTAAAAACACTTGGCTGTTAAGCCTGGTACTATCTCCCCTTCACATCCCAATCTTCCTGGTATGCCCTGCGTCCGACCCCTTAGTAGCCCACCACCCTCCTGGTCCAAGCTCCCATCAGCCCCACTCGCCTTGTGTGGTGCCCACCCCTTCACTGTCTCTTCTCTTCCTCGCTTGCCCCATGCCCCTTCTCCACACAGAGGCGTGTTGATCCATCCCCACTTTCTCACTGGTGACTTCCCATGAGTTCTTGCCCTGTCCCGCTCCCTTTTCCTTGCCCTGCCCCAGCTTCTCTGGGTCATACTCAGCAGACCCAAGCTGCCCCGAGGCTCTGGCCTGCTGCTCCCTGAGCTGGAAAACGCTTTCTACCCAGACTTCCCCTGGCTGGCCCCTGCTCCCGGCTCGGAGCTGCCCCACTGCTGATCACCAGCCGCCTCCTCTCTGACTCTCCAGCCCTTGCCCCACTGATGCTTCTCTGTAGGGCCCTTTCCTGCCAGACCCTCATTCCGGTTTGCGGATTCTTTGTCATCTGTCCTCCCACATGCTCGCCTTTTAGCATATGGGCTCTGGAGACCAGGCTTTGTCTGGCTCTGAACAGCACCCTCACCCTGGGACAAGGTGTGGAGGACAGGTGCTCCATGAATTTGGGATGAATGGGTAAGTGGATGGGGTCAGACATGTCCATCCCACCTGGCACTGTCCCTTTCTGCTATAGGACCCTGCACAAATGACCCAACCTCTCTGCTCGCATTTGACCCTCAAATGCACATTAGAATGCCAGTCCGGCAATGGTGTGCTGAGCCAGCAGACCACAGCTGCTCCTGAAGGCCCTCTGAGGAAGGCTCCTGGAAAGTTGGAGCCCAGCTTAGGTCTTGCTGCAGTCTCTGTCCTGCCCCAGTTGGCAGTGACCAACTGACCCTGACCAGCAGACTCTACGCCTCTGCAGCTCTGAGGCTCACAGACTTTGCAGTGGGTGTTAAACCCTCTGTGGGGGGGTGGAGAGCAGTTCATCAGTTGGGGACACAGGCCCCCCAGCAGACCTGCCTCTGTCTACTCTGCACCCCTTTCTTATCTTGCTCTCACTCACTTGCCTCATATCTACCCTCCACTCTGGGAACCATCACCCCATTTTATAAGTGAGGAACTGAGGCCCAAAAAAGCAAAGCGGCCACCTACATGGCAGGTGGGAGGGTCTGGATTTGATCCCAGTCCATCGGCTGCTTCCTTCTGCCTGTACATGTGCTCTGCCCCTTGGGACCTCCATTTCTCCAGAGAACCTGGTGTCTCCCTATAGCTGGTGGCACAGGCTCTCCAGCACAGGGGAGAGCTTTGCAAGACCAGCAGTCCCATCGCCTTCATGCCCAACACAGGTCTGGGTGCCCAGTAAGAGCTCAGATTGCTGGTGAGGACAGAATGACAGCCTTACAGTGTGTCCCATTTGCCTCTTTACACAGGCAAGGCACACTGGCCTCCGGGGAGCTGCCACAGAGTCAGTGGGCAGTAGAGGCTGGCTGAGTGATGTCCACTGACCAGGGCCAACACAGCAGGCAGGCAAAATGGACCAAACCCAGCCCAGGGCCCAGACATACCCACACCGAGGTGCCCTTGAAGCAAGTGCAGGCGCTGCACAATTCCCCTTCTATTGCGTTCTCAGATCTCAGTGGCCACCAGACCCTGTCCCCAGCATCGCAGGGCAGCAGCCCAGGCCAGGCAGCTGTCTGTCCTCTCCCTGCTCCCACCCCAGAGGCAGCCCCTGGAGCTGTCCTTCGCTGTAACCGGATAAGCGGCAGGACAGGGATGGAGGAGCTGAGATGACAGGCATCTTAATTAGTGTGTTTTCCGGAGCAGCCGGAGCCCCTGGACAGCTCTGAACTTGTCTGGGGCGCGGGGACTGACCCAAAAGTCTGGGCTTCCCTGTGCCTGCGGGACAAGTCCGGGGCTTTTCCCAGAGGGGCCTCCTCCAGCCGGGGTCCGGCTTCCCTCCCCAGGAGGCCCCGAGCTCCTGTCTTGTAGGGAAGGAGGGTCCCTGGCTGGGAGGTGTAGAGCAGCCTCCAGCACCCCAGTGAGCTTCCAGCAGAAAGCTGTGCTCAAACACAACTGGCCGTCAGCATCTCCGCAGAGCTTTGGGCAGAGACTGTCCCTGGAAGGACAGCTGGGCCCAGGCGAGATGACCACAGGGCTGCTGGGCCCGGTGCCCGCCTTCCAGCTGGGCCTTACGGGAGAAGCAAAGGCACGTGTTGGGGAGGGGCCGCAGGTCCAGGCGGAGGAGGGGCCGCAGGTCCAGGCAGAGGAGGGGCCGCAGGCACCTGGCCCGGGGGACTTAGGCTTAGTCTCCTGGAGGGACTGGGGCAAAGCACCACCACTTGCAGGGCTGGAAACAACAGGAATGTGCAGCCATGCTTGCTGTTCCTTGGCCTGTAGACATGTCACCCCAGTCCCTGCCTCTGTCTTCACACGGCCTTCTCCCCGGTGGAGAGAAGGTGTCTCTACGTCCATATGTCCTCTTATGGGACACCAGCCATGTTGGGTGGGGACCGCCTGAATCCTCAGCTTATGATCCCCACCTTCAAAGACGCTATTTCCAACTTAGGTCACACTCACGGGAATGGGGTTCAGGCTTGAACACGGCTTTTGGGGGGACACGGCTTAACCTCTACCAGCATGAGGGAGGACTTCCAGTGCCCAGAGGTGGAGGGGGCACTTGGAAGGCGGTGAGATCCCTTCCCTGGAGATGGAGCCAGAGCCTGCCTTGGGCATGTAGTGGCTGAAACTTCCTTGAGGGGAAGAGGTGACGACGGTTGGAGGAGGCGAAGCTGCCCCCTCTGACCCTAAAACAGCTCCACGAGGGCCCGGCCTCACTTGCCACAGCACCATCTGTGCTCCATCTCGCCCGCCTGGCTGCCCCGGGGTCTCGGGGGCTCGGGGTCATGCCTCTTGCTCTGTCCAGATGAACCTGGGCTGGCTCCGTCCCGGCAGGCGGGGGCAGTGGCCCCTGCAGTCACCCGGATGCCGTTGGCCGTGTTCTCTGGGACCTGGTGACCCCGAACAGAGGCCAGGAAGAGGTCGCCACTGGCTCGGCAACGTGCCGCCTCGCCCGTGAAGGGCCGTTGGAAAGGGCGTTGACCTTGAGTAGCAGGCTGGACAGAGAAGAGAGCGCAAAGCCACTTCTTCCTCCCGCCTGGAACTCTCCCAGCTGTTTATGAGGATCATGGGGACATTTGCCCATGGACTGGCAGCCACAGGCGATCAGGCCTAGAGCGTGGATGGGACAGGGAGTCAGAGATAGAAACTGGGAGCCATCCCTTCCCTCCAGGGCCTCACTGTCCAGTGGGGCTGCAGTCAAGTGAAAGAGCAATGACCATATGCACCGTCCATGTCATGACGGAGGGACACCCTAGGTGCTATGGGTGCTGAGTGGCCCCCAACCCAGAGTGAAGGCCAGGGAAGCCTGCCTGGAGGAGGTGATAGGGAGGTGGGCCTAACAGGATGGGCAGCGTTGGGCAAAAATCACAGAAGGAAGAGGGAATTCCAGATATAGGAAACAGCACGGACAATGATTTTTGGGCAAAGTGGACCATGAAATGTCAAATATTTTCATGAAGTCTTCATCCCTGGAAACATGAGATTGGATATGAGGGAGCCATTGGGGAGCCACCAATGGTTTAAGCCTGCGAAGTGTGGGTCAGATGTGTTAGAAACGCCCCTCTGGATGGGAGCTGGAGACAGCAGAAGCCAGGAAGCCAACAGAGAGATCCAGGAGAGAAAGGGTAGAGTCAGGAGGCAGGTGGACAAAAAGCTGTGAAGGAAGCAAAGCGGTGAGCCTGGCATTGCTACGGAAGTCTGGGCCTGGAGAAGTGGAGAAAGGTGGCTGGATTTCTAGGTGGCGCTGGAGAAAAGTAAGAGTGACTTTGCAGAAATCAAGGAGATGAACTTTCTAAACCCATAAAGAGTCACCAAATCTTCAAGGAACAGATAATCCCTATTCTACTCACACTATGATATTCATTTTCTGAGGTTAAAATAACCTGAAACCTAAAGCTAAATGATAGTTCGTGAAAGAAAGATGTTAGGTCAATCTTAGTTATAAATAGGTGCAAAAAAGAGCCTTAAGTGAAAGATTGACAAATCAAAACTAACAGTGCGTTAAGACAATTGCAGCTCATTTTAGCTTATCTTGGAAATTTTAGTAATAAACAGTTCCACTTTAAGAGTCAGTCATCTTATTTCAAAAATTGTAAAATAATGCCACTTTTCTCACGAAATATTTTCTTTTGGAAAATATAATTTTTTTCATTACAAAGTGTTAATTATGTTAACATGCAACCAGTTTATTATAATCATAAATTAATTTCTAAAATATTTTTGAATTCTCAATTTTAATATCAATATTGTAAATATTTATAGATGTAATAAATAAAAGCAAAAGCTTTTGAGGGTACTCAAATTTAAGAATGCAACAGAGTTCTGAGACCAAAAGTGTTTGAGAATTGCTGCTTTAAAAAAAAACAGAGTCAGTCATCTTAATAGATACCAAAACAATGTTCTACAAAATTCATCATTCATTCATGCTTTAACATCTAAAAATTCTTGGCATATGAGGAACAGAACTAAATTTCCTTATTTGGATACATCAGCTAAGGCGCAGGCTGAGCTGCTGTACTGAGAGTGGCTGGGGAAAGATGGAAGTGTGTTTCCATGGCAGTCTCGGTACAAGGAAGGAGGAGTCGTGGGAAGGTGCTTCAGAGCTCACCGAGGGACACCAGCTCCTCCTATCTTGAAGTTCTGCACTCCCCGGGATGCCACCCTCATGCCCACTGCTAAAGCTGGCCCACCATCACCACTTCTACAGAAAGGGGAAGAGGGCAAAGTGACCACTGCCCCCATGTTCCATTAATAAGAACTTAGTCACATGGCCACACCAAGCTGTAAAGGCAGCTGGAAAACACAGCTTCCAGCTGAGTGGACAAAGGAGTTCTATTACTAAAAGGAGAGTGGAGGGCGGGCCGCGGTGGCTCAGCGGGCAAAGTGCTTGCCTGCTATGCCGGAGGACCTCGGTTCGATTCCCGGCCCCAGCCCATGTAACAAAAACGGAGAAACAGAATACAATAAAAACAAGAAAATGTTTAAAGATGTTTCCCTTTCTTCCTTCCTTCCTTCCTTCTATCCTTCCTTCCTTCTCTCTGTCTTTCCTTTAAAAAAAAAAAATAAATAAATAAAAGGAGAGTGGATACCAAAGGACAATTTGTAGGCTCTGCCACAACTGGTAAAGAATATTTATTGAAAGACAGAGTAGACGTTGAGCTTAATCATTTAATTTTTAAAATAGTCTCAGTAAAGTCAAGCTCAAGACAAGGATGTCCTCTTCACCACTTATGTTTGACATTGTACCAGTGATGCTAGACAAAGCAATAGGACAAGAAAATGAATCAAAGAGGCAAACTCTGGAAAATACCGATTGTTCACATAGAAAATTCAAGGGAATTATAATTAAACTAGTGTAATTAGTCAAATAATAATAAAAGTATAACTAACAATCAGCAAGCTTTCTGGATACAAAAGCAATAAAATTCCTCTGGTTTATTAATAAGTAACAACAAAATGAAAAGAGAAAAGATCCTAATCATAAAAGTAACCAACACTATAAACTGCGTAGAACTGCATAAGATGTTTAATGTGAAAATTAGAAACATGGATATGAAGATCCAGGATCATAAAGATGTCAATTCTCCCAAAATACATAAAGGTCTTTGCTAAAATTATGTAATTAGGAAAGTGCAGGAGTGGGAAAGGACCAGACAAATAGACAAAGGGAATGGACTAAAAGCCCAGAAATAGATGCATCTCTGCAGAGAAACTTAATCTTTGGCAGAGGTAGTAGCACAAAAGAGTGGGGGAAGCATAAGCTATTCAACAGTGGCACTGGGACAGTGGGTTTCCCACGCATAGAAAAAGGAAAATTGAATCCCTATCTCACACTGTATACACAAATCAATTCCAGACGGGTTAAAGACACAAATGGGAAAAAAAAATAAGAGTTTCAGAAGAAAGTATAGAAAAATATTGTTAGGAGACCCCAGATCAGGAAAGAATTTTTAAGATCGTACAGAAAAGTACCAAAGGAAAGGACCAATAACCTAAACTTCATTAAAATTGCCACTGCCTCCTGGGCCTCAGCTCAAAAATGGTTCCCCTTCCTTTGGCCACAGTAAGTCGCAGGACCACCTGGTTCAAGGAAGAGAAACAGGCTCCAGCCCCAGATGGAGGAGCTGCGGCATCACAGCTGTGGACACAAGGAAGGGCAGAAAAGTGGGGTCATCTTTGCACTAATGTTCCACACCCGCCCTTGGTTATCAGAGAAGTCTGCTGAGATGGGACATGTTGGAACAAAGTGCTGGAACAAAGTCAAGAGAAGGTTGGCCAAAAATAAGGAAAAGGAACCCCATGTCCACACACACGGTTTCAGCAAGCTGTAACCCGACCAGGGGAGTCGGCACCTCCGTTTTAGCAGCAGATGAAGAAGCGAGATTCATCTCAAGAACACTCATTAACCTGGGTGTTTAGGGTTCATTCCCCAACTCTTTCCAGAGACCACACGAAAGAAGACTAAACAAACACTCTAGAAACTAAGGTAATCAAGACAAAAGCAGAAAGGATTTTGTCAAATTTGCCCAAGCTTTAGGAGGGCAGGTGCTTTGACTAGCCCCTGCGCCCAGGGCTGGCGCATGGCATGCCAAGGTGCTCAGGAGAGGACGGCAGAGGGTCTGTGTCTGCAAGTCCTGTGGCGGACACCGGTTTGGAAATCCGAGCTCAGCATCCAAGGTTACAGGAGATCCCTGCGAATCACCTTTCATCTCCTGACAGGTTGGTCTGCAGAGATCAGCGTCCCTGGAATTAAGCACCAGTGGGGATTTCTCTCTGAGGGCTTTGAGAACGGAGGCATTCATTAATCACTCCTTTCAACAGCGCCACTGGGCACTGAGGCAGGCCACAGAGCTGGCCAGATGTGGACCCGATCCCCGGCAGGGCCCTCCTTGGACTGGTGCGGGGTGCTGGGGAGTGGAAAGTGCTGCAGGAGTGGGGGTCTCAGATGCAAGTGTCCGAAGGGCTCTCCAGGCAGCAGATGGGCTGGCGGGGCCCCAGAGGGCTGGGCTGCTGGGAGCAGGCAGCCAGAGCAGTGGCCCTTTTGTAAGGTTCTCCAAGGGTCTCACAGGCTAATTTGGAGAACAGGAGCATTTTTGAAGGTCCCTTTTGTTTGCCCCTGAGGCTTCCATGTCAGAACCATCGTCACCCCCGCCAGGTATATGGACATCGCCCTTGCTGCCTGCCCGCCTCTCCCCCTACCTGATAGCCCACCAGACATGGCTTCCAGAACCTTCTTTCCATCAGCCCTCCTGGGTTGTGAGTGGCCTCTCACTGTCCATCTGTGTGCAAACACGCCCTCCCGCCCTGCCTCCACGTGAGGGCCAGGAAGGGGATCTTCCAATGGGGTTTGATTCACCCCTGCCCCAGGGGGCATTTCCCATTGCCTGCTGGGCAGTGCCCCTTCCGCACCAGGGATTCAAGATCCCTGCGGACCCTCAAAACCCACCTCTGACCACATCCCCTGCCCCACCTCCCTGGGATGTCCTCAGCCATGCAGGTCCCTGAAGACCAGAAACACCGCTGTCCCCACTTATCCCAAAACTGTCCCTCTAGAAAATTCCAATTTGATCATTGAGAAGCTCTTAAGTGACACCACCGCCTTCCCCGGAGACCCCCCTGGCACACAGGGAATGCTTCCCCGGCCCCTGTGCTCTCCGCGGACAGGACTGGCAGTCAATGTGCTTCCATGGCCCCAGGGCCCAAGCATGGCTCCTCATGAGGACAGACATCTGGGAAAGGACCCCAGGAAATCGGGGAGATAAAGGGCTTCCTCCCTGCCCCTGGCCGTGTTCTGACAACCCTCCATGGAAGCCAGCCAAGGCCACACTGCAGCATCGGCTTTGGCCGGGAAGGAGGTGCCCACTGAAGGACCGCTGGATGGGGTGGAGGGCTCGCTGTGGGCCCCGCAGAGCTTTGCAGCTTCTTGCAACTCTTTTGGGCCTCCTCCGACCCCCCAAAATCAGACTGCTGAGTTCCACCCAGACCTGGAGCATGTGGGAGACGGAGGGCAAGCTGGCAGCAGCCCTGGAATGAGGCTACAGCAAGCCCGAGCTCTCCCAGCCCCTGGCGCAAATGCAGGTCTCTGGGGGAGGCTGCAGAAGCACATGCCACCCTAGGCTCACTCCCTCCTCGCCCGGCTTCCTGGGCTGCCGGAACAAAGAGCACTGACAGGGCGCCTGGAAACATGTGTGCTCGCTCCACTCCGGAGGCGAGAATTCCCGGCGGGAGGGGTCGTAGAGCCGCTCCCTCCAAGGCTCCAAGGAGGAGGTGTTCCCGCCTTTTCCAGCCTCTGAGACTTGTTGGTAATCCAGGTATGTGATGGCTTGTGGCCACATCCCTCCAACCTCTGCCTTTGTCTCCCTGTTGTCACCTGGCTATCTCCTGTACTGTCACCTGGACTTCTCCCTGTTCTCACCTGGTCTTCTACCTGTTGTCACTTGGCTATGTCCTGTATTGTCACCTGGCTTCCCTCTTCTCATCTGGTCTTCTTTTCCTGTTGTCACCTGGTCTTCCCCTTGTCACCTGGCTATCTCCTGTATTGTCACCTGACCTTCTCTCTGTTCTCACCCGGCCTTCTCCTTGTTGTCACCTGGCTTTTTCCTGGGTTGTCACTTGGTTCTCTCCCTGTTCTCACCTGATTTTCTCCCTGCTGTCCCCTGGCCTTCTCCCCTGTGTTTTTCTCTCTGTCTTGTGTCCAAGTCTCTCTCTTCATCTCCCCTTATGGACACCATGTTGGATAAGGACCCACCCTAATTTAGGGCCCAGTCTGGCCTCATCAGAACTAATCCCATCAGCAAGGACCCTATTTCCAAACATGATCACCTTCATAGGGCCAGCAGCGAAGATGTGAACATGTCTTTGTTGGGTCACCCCTCCCCCAGGCAGGGACCCTTAGGCCCTCTGGCTGCAGGGTCTGCTTCGAAAGAGCTGGGAACCAGAAGGAGGAGGCTCGGAGAGGAGAGAGGGCACGGTCTGGGGGAAGCGAAGCCTGGCCAGGGCCCACTGGGGCAAGCGGTGGCGGTTTGGGAGGCCTGAGATGCCCCTTTGGCCCCGGAGGCAGGGCTCAGCCAGGGAAAGCTCATGGCTCGCCCTGGGGCCCAGACAGGACAGGGGCTGCCTCCTGCCCCCATCCCAGGAGACCCCGTCCAGGGGGCCCCGCCCCAGTCTGCCTCTGACCTTGGTTGTTCTGCACACTGTCCTGCCCCTCGCGAGGGAGCCGTCCAGAGGCCGCCGGTGCATGTGGCACCACGTGGCCATGCAGCCTGCAAGACATCCGCATTTTCCTGAGGGTCCAGAGGTTCTCCTCGGGCCCCGTTAAGCCAAGTTTACAATGAGGGAAATCGGATGGAAGAGTGAGCTGCTGTGTGAACCCAGAGCATGGAACCGTCTCCTCGCCCCCAGTTAGCCGGCTCAGCCTGGCGCGGGGCTGGGCGGACAACGCCCCAGATGAACCCAGATTGACAATTCTGCCCCTTTTCTTCCCTGGCATTGAGCCAGTGGATGAATTTCTCTCGTGGCTCCCTGCCAGGGAGGGATTGTGTTCCCAGACTAAAATACTTTTCATTTTTCCTACAATTTCTGTTTAAAATGTTCCAAATGTTCAGCCATATGATGTGAAACTTAACTTCAATAAAATCCTACCAGGGTTTAGATGGAGGAGAAAACGCGGGGGTCTGATCCACTGACCCCAAACCAAGGAAGGATATGGTTTCCAGTCTGTTCTCCCCTCTGACTCCTCACTGCCCAGCCCTGCACAGACCCTGAGTCTCGCCTCACTGGGTGGGCCACCCGGCCTCCCGTGACGTGCCCTGGGCGAGTGGCTTTGCCCAGGTCACCGGCTGAGACCCGGAAAGCCAGAGCCCCGGGTTCCAGGCTCTGCCACTGCCAGCCTCGGCTTCCCCCAACTCCTTGGTTGAGGATTAATTCGAGAAACCATAGCGGGCACACAGACAGGTGCACTGGCTTTGAGCCAGGGGCCCTTCTAGAAGCACAATAAGATTAACTCGTCTAAGGGAAGACACTTCTTTCCACTTTACGGATGAGTAAACTGAGGCCCAGGGGCTTCAGAACCAGTTTAGGCCCTGCCACAAGTGAGAGGTGAGGCCCCAGTTCAGAGCTCAACTGGTGTGAGCGTGAAGAGCTCTGATGTACCAGCTGGTGGCCAGTGCTGCTGGGCCGTGAGGGCAGCCTCGGACCCCCTCTGCAGCCCCTTTCCGCTAGGATACACTGTCTTCCTACCAGTCTCCTCCGTCTGAGATCCTGTGAGAAGTGTCTTGGTCTCCTGGGGCTGTAGTAACAAAGTGCCAGAAACCAGGGGACTCAAAAAACAGTACTATCTTGTCTTGCAGGTCTAGAGGCTGGAAGTCTGGAATCCAGGTGTGGGCAGGGCCAGGTGTGAGCAGGGCCAGGTGTGGGCAGGACCAAGTGTGGGCAGGGCCAGGTGTGGGAGAGCCAGGTATGGGCAGGACCAGGTGTGGGCAGAGCCAGTGAGGACAGGGCCAGGTATGGGCAGGGCCAGTGAGGACAGGGCCAGGTATGGGCAGGGCCAGGTGTGGACAGGGCCAGGTGTGTGCAGGGCCAGGTGTGGGCAAGACCAGGTGTGGGCAGGGCCAGGTGTGGGCAGGGCCAGTGAGGACAGGGCCAGGTATGGGCAGGACCAGGTGTGGGCAGGGCCAAGTGTGGGCAGGGCCAGTGAGGACAGGGCCAGGTGTGGGCAGAGTCAGTGAGAACAGGGCCAGGTGTGGGCAAGAACAGGTGTGGGCAGGGCCAGGTGTGGGCAGGGCCAGTGAGGACAGGGCCAGGTGTGGGCAGGAACAGGTGTGGGCAGGGCCAGGTGTGGGCAGGGCCAGTGAGGACAGGGCCATGTGTGGGAAGGGCCAGGTGTGGGAGAGCCAGGTATGAGCAGGACCAGGTATGGGCAAGACCAGGTGTGGGCAGGGTCAGTGAGGACAAGGCCAGGTGTGGGCAGGGCCAGGTGTGAGGAAGGCCAGTGAGGACAGGGCCAGGTGTGGGCAGGAACAAGTGTGGGCAGGGCCAGGTGTGGGGAAGTTCAGGTGTGGGCAGGGCCAGTGAGGACAGGGCCAGGTGTGGGCAAGACCAGGTGTGGGCAGGGCCAGGTGTGGGCAAGACCAGGTGTGGGCAGGATCATGCTCCTTCCGGGGTCTAGGGGCAGAGCCTGTCCCGTGCCTGCTCCTGGCTTCCAGCAGGGGTGACCCTTGGCTGAGGTCACAGTGCTCTCCCCTTCTCTATTCAGTCAGTGTCTCTTCTCCACGTCTCAGGACAACCCCAGCCGTGTTGGGTCAAGGTCTCCTGAATTCAGCCCCATCCCATTTTAACCTGCTTCCATCTGTGGCCACCCTGCTTCCAGATAAGACCCGGGGTTAGGACTTTCGGGGGGTGCATTCCACCCAGAACGGAGAAGATGAGGCGACCAAGCAAGAGGGAGCACCTGGGGGTCCTCCCTTGGATCCCTGGCCCCACCCTCTCATGGGCCCTCCAGGACCAGGAGCCGCCGATCCCTGCTGCACCCCAGGCCCGGCCCAGCCACCAGCACTGAGGACGGGCTCAGAGAACAGCCACCGACCGGCCTGAAGTTGATCCTGTGGGATCCGATGTAATGCTCTGTAAAGATGTCCGTGTATAATGTTAAGTTTAAAACGATACTAAACACGGGGGAGCAGTGGGGGTCGTTGCACCCCCCAGGGGAAATCGCGGACGCCATCAGCAGAAGAGGTGATTGTGCTTAGACGGCCGGCAGTGGGGAGGTGACACGGGAAGCTCCCTGCCCGCCAGGCCTTCTCATGACGGCATCCCTGGCTCAGAGATGGTGGTCAGAATGAATGAATGAATGAATGAATGATACCAACATTGGCACCACAACTAGGAACCCCCAGGGTCCACGGAGTGGCCAGCGGCACCGCGTTCAACTTGACCCCATGGGGTCCCCAGGGCCCGGCCCCTCTGGGGCATCAGGACATTTGTGCACGGTGGGCGGGGTGCCGGGCGGATTTAGCTTCCATCCTTATGTGTCCTGCAGCCTCCACGCCTGCGCAGCACATGGACTGCGCCTGCATAGACAGTGGGTGGTTGGGGGGCATGACGCACCAGAGACCCCTTCAAGGGGACCTCTGCCCGTGCCCACAGAGAGGTCCCCCCGTGCCATCAGAGCGCAGCTGTGACTGGGTCTCAGGAAAGGGGCGTTTCTAGCCCCATCATCCCTGGGCATGTGCTTGGGGTCACCAGCCCACTTGCTGCAGGTAAGGTGGCATGACCGGTAACAGTACCGCTGCCCAGATGGCCTCGGAAGCCTTGGTCAGACCTTAATGCCTGAAGCCCCAGGAGCTGCTCAATGGGCAGACAGCCGAAGCCAGACAGGAAGACACACAGTTGGCCCAGAACCACTTGGCCCATGGCTCCCTGGCCGGAGACCCTTCCTAGAGGGTGCACACCCAGGGCTCCCCGCAGCCGTGGGCTGCCCCTTAACCCTCCCAGAGCCCCCAGGCTGCCCCTACCCTGTCAGGCAGGCTCCCCCGCAGCTGTGGGCTGCCCCTTAGACCCCCCAGAGCCCCCAGGCTGCCCCTACCCTGTCAGGCAGGCTCCCCTTTGTCCATCCCAGAGCCCAGGGGACCGCGGCTCGTTAGCAGCCTCCCTTCCAGCTGAAGCCGGCCATCCCCCCCAAATGTCTCACTAATTCAGACCAGGCCCGGGAGCTGAACTTTCTCTGGGGTGCCTTGAGGAGTCACGGCGGCAACGCCTCAAATGAGGAGCACATTTCCAGCGCTCGGCTGCTCACAGACAGATGGAATTCTAGACCCTCTGGGTGTGAGACTCTTAGAGCCATCCTACCTGGCCACTCCCTGCCACCGCCACCCCCACCAGGACTTGGTGCTCTCCACATGACTGAGAAAAGCAAACACCAACCCCCAGCGGCTCCTTACTCACTCTTAGGGGCGGAGCACTCACTACCCTGCGCCCTGCGCCTTCTACCATTCACGCTGTCTTTCTCTGCAGCTGACACCAGGTTGTCCCCCTCAGTACCCACAGGCCACGCTGCCTCCTCCTTCCTCATAGCGCTGGTCCAAGCACCGCCGTCCCCTCCCCAGCTGACATGGCCGGTGCTCGGTGAGGCCCTGCTGGCACCTGGGACCACCCCAGGCACCATGCTGCTGGGTAACTAGGGTACCCAGGGGAATGAGCGAACTGCCCCTCGATGGTAGCAGCTGGGCCTGGTCTGGCTCCACTCCCAACCCCACATGGGGCAGGTGGACGGCGCCTCCCTTGCAGAGCCTCATTGAAGCCTCACAATGACCCTAAGAGGGGAAGGTGGGTTTCCCCCTTGCACAGGAATGTGAGGAAACCGAGGCTCAGAGAGGTGAAGTGATTCACCCAAGGCCACCCAGCAGAGGTGGCAGACCCCCTCTCCCCGCGTCCCGACAACTCTGCACCGGAAGGCTGAGGGCCCGTGGCAGGTCAACCGGCAGCGCTCGTCCGCTTGCCGGAGCAGGTGCTCTCAGCGCCCCTGACCACCAATGCCAGTTGCCATGGCTTTGCCCCGGGGCTTTCACTGGCTGCTGGCATTTTCTCTGCCCATGCATAGGGCAGGAAGCCAGGAGAAAGCGCCCCCTCGCCCTGGGCACAGCCGCCCACCCGGGATGGGGGGCACTCAGAAAGTGTGCGTTCTGCATTGCCCTGGGGACTAAGCTGCAGCTGCCCCCCGAGGCGACCTGAGGGATGTCACACCTTCAGTGACCCCCTTCCTGTCCCCACCCGTGTGTTCTGGTCACCCCCAGAGCGGCACAGGTCCTGTCTCAAGGACTCAGAGCTCAAATTTCTGAGGTCTAGCTGCTCAGGAATCCCCAAAAGAAGGACCTCCCCGGGCTGCGGGATCTCTTCCAAACCTTAGTGAGTTTGCCTTCATCATGTTTGAACTTGAATAGTTCAGGAACCCCCTTGGAGGGCTTTCTCTCCCAGCCCTGGAAATGCTTCTCAGCGGCATTAGAAATGATGACAAAATTGTGGAATGGTAACCCATACCAAACTCCGAAATCTGTTCTACAACTAATTGCTGCAATGTGCTTTGAAATGCATTGCTTTCTTACACACATGTTAGTTTTCACGAAAAAGAAAAAAAGGCGATTGTGACGGTAACTGAACAGCTAGAGGACGACACTGGGAACCACTGACTGTACAGTTCGGATGATCACGCGGTATGTGAATGTATGATACATATCAATAAAAAGTAAATGATTTTTAAGGACGGTGATGGCGCGTGTGAAGTGTGGAAGAGCATGCGCGCGCCTGGCCACCAGCCCCACGAGGACCGGCCCGAGCCCAGGGTGGGCGCCGCCTCGGACAGGCCCGTCCTCAGAGGCGGGAGGCCCATGCGAGCTCCCAGGGCCGGCGAAGGGAGGCTGGGACTTCATCTTCATGGGTGCACAACTTCTGTTTGGGGTGCCGAGAAGGTTCTGGAAATAAACAGTGGTGGCGCTGCACGGTGGCTGTAACAGATCCACTGAATAGTACACTTAGAAATGGGGAAAATGGCCGATTGCATGGGAGAGATTTTACCCCCGTGATAATGATGACAGTGACAACCACAGCCACGCTACATCCTTGATATCAGTTTTTTGGCAACTTATCTTGGTCCACAGAAACCAGGTCCGGGTGTGCCCAGGGCTGGGTAGGGCTGGGCCGGGGGCCGGGCCCCTGCTTCTAGAAGCCCCAGGACCAAAGTGGGAGGCGGCAGCAGGAGTCGTGAGCATTGGAGGGGGCAGGCCAAGCCCTGGCAAGTCAGAACAACCTGATTTCAGCCCGATCGGCCAGCCCCAGCTGGGAGACGGGGGTGCTCGGGTCAGCTGCCTGACCTGCCCAGGCCTCACTTTCCTTCCGGGGTTCTTACAAGGGGCAGAGGAGGCAGGGCTGGGACAGCACCTGCAGCGTGTGCTCAGTGACAGCTCAGGGAGGCGTGGGGACGCCGGGAGCCGGCAGAGAGCAGGGGCCAGGCCCACTGGCCACACCCAGGCCAATGGGGGGGGGCGCAGGGGGGGGACTTTGGAGAAGAACCAAGAAAGCCCAGGGAGGGGTTGGAGGGTGGGGGGCAACCCAGGGCGGAGGGGGAGAGTCTGAAGCCCACTTTCCTGCCGGGCAGCTTCGGTGCCCGCCGGGGGGGATGACCTGGACGGTCTGACAGTGGGGCTGGAACCGCTTTCGCCGTCTCTGCGCGCATGCTGTGAACTCAGCTGACAGCCGAGGCTGCGGCCCCCGACCCAGTCCAGCCCCCCAGCCTTCCCCCAGACACTCTGCAAGCACCTACTACGCACGCCCACCCCCTGCCCGCCGGAAGCCCCTGGCCAGCCCCGCGCCCCGTTTGCCCGGCTGACACTTCCCAGGACCATCCACCGTGAAGGATTAAGGGGTTGCCTTGGGAAGCCCTGGCTTTGCTTGGGAATTTTCCCCCAGCTGAGAAGGAGAGGATAAAGGAGGAAAGAATGAGCAATTACCGGCTGTGTTGTCTTCACATGAAAGGCCCTTTCTGCGGTGCTTCTCCCTCTCCTGGGCGGCTGTCAGCACCAATTTGACCAGGAATGTGGCTGCATCTGACCTGTTTTCTCAAGGGAGTAAGCTGGCTTGTGCATCTTCCCTGCCCAGGAGATAAGCGGCCGTCCACCCGCCACGTCCCCCAGCCCCGTCCCCACCGGGCGAACTTCACCTCTGCAACCAGGAAAATGGATTTGCAAACAAAAAAAAGTTCAAGGAAATCTCCCGCTAATGGTATTTTGAGTTCAGAAACAAGGAGGGAAATGAAAGTGGCTTTAATCTGATTCTCCCAACACGGACTTCAGTGGTGAATGGTCAATTGTTACTAAATTCTAATTGGTTCTGGGTCACTCCCTTTGAAATGGCGGCTGCGTTCTGTTCATTTTTTCAATTAAATCTTAACAATTCACTTCTGACAAAACGCAAAAATCTTGTCAAAAATTGTTGAGATTTGTATAGTAAGAATGTGCAAGGAGCAAGCTGCAACCTGGGCTAAAGGGAACTTTGCTATGTACGCACAATTTAAGGGCTAATTATAAGGAGGCTGATTTCATCATTTCCAGCTCACCCCCTTCGACTTTGCAGAATGGATCTTTCTCGTCAACTTACGCAAAAATAGGATGCAGTAAAAAAAACCACAAATGCCTTTGCCTAAGCGATGATTGTTTTCTGGATTTAGAAATTCAAATCCTTTGCACATTTCATCTCTCATCATGAGAAAGTGTTTCAGTCCCAAGGTAAATCAGGAAGCAGCTTGATGTAGAGAGACACAAGCTTTGGAGCAAGTGGGTTCAAAGTGGGGCTCTGCTGCCGAGAAGCCAGGTGGTATTTTCCTGCTAGCCACATTGGCCATCAGATCCTCAGTTTTCTCATGTATACAATGGGGACAAGGTTTTCTAGATTCCATATTGTAGATAAACACTGCCTGGCACTGCGAAGGCACTCAGCAGAAGCGGCTGTGACTGTCATTCAAACCACAGAATTTTTATTTTTAATGGCTTAGTCGCAGCCTCTCATTTTCACGTGGTGAAACTGCTGATCAGAGAGCGGTCCCAGGCTTTCCCGAAGCCATGCAGCCACAGTTCTGGAGCCAGAGAATAGAGCCGAAGTTGTTCTGGAAGCTGCTTCTAGAAGGTTCTGGCAGCATTTCAGAACATGGGAGTGTGACTTTCCAGAGCACGGAGCCAAACGCCGTGTGTCCTCGCTTCTCAAAGCACGGTCCCCGGAGCAGCAGCCACACCACTGGGAGCCTGCTAGAAATGCTGAATTTCAGGCCCCAGACCCACTGGCGCATCTGCATTTTAACAAGCCCCCCACCCCACCCTGCGCTGGCTCGTATGCACGTAAGAGTTTGGGAAGTGCTGGATTCTGGCATTTCACAGACTCTGAGGCCCCGAATCAGAGGCCCCGGCCCTTCCCAGATGATGCTGTGCACCCTCAGCTCTCATAGGCTGGCAGTCTGGACAGCCCTGGGACGCCAGCGAAGGTGGCTGACACGTGCAGGAGGACCTGCCCATGGCCGCTGGCTGCACTTCTCCTGCCCCGCACTGTGAGGGGCGAATCTTCTCCGCCGGTCACCCTCGTGGTCAGCCTGCCTGCTCGTTTCCACCGCCTGGCCTTGCTTCTGACCTCCCCTCTCCTGGACCCACTGTCACCCAGGGCCAACCACCCATGGCCACATTTGTAGGCCAACCTCCCATGGCCAGTGCCCGTGTCTCTGCGTGAAGGGGTGCCAAGGGAGGCAGCCCCCTGCAGCACTTAATCAGCGGCTGGAGGAGGTGCTGTGTGGGCACCCCAGCTCCCTCGCCCGCCAGGCTCCCAAGGAGCTTGGTGGGACAGGGTGCCCGGCTGATGCACTGCCCTTCGCAGCTGTGTTCCCTTCCTGCCTCACTTCCCACTCCCCTGCTGGTGTGCCCTGCACCCCTAGAAAACTTCTTGTGTCAAGCTCTGTTTTGGGGGTGACCTTGTCTTAGAGCCCCCCATTTCCCTCCCTTCTTGGGAAAACATGCCTCAGGGGGGTGTGGAAGAGTCTCAAGCCAGGTAGAGCCATGAGCGGGTTTGGGTTTGGAACGGTCTCCGGTTGCCGTGCAGAGATGGTCAGGGTGGAGCAGGTATGGGGAGGGGCAGCAGGGAGGCCAGGGAGGAGCAGGAATAGGAGACCAAGTGAGGGACCTGGAAGGGTATCGGGGCTGGAATCATCAGGGCCCGGGGAATAAGGAAGAGAAGTGCATGCCAAAGTTGACTGCACAGTCTATCTAGCCTGCTTCCTCCAGGGAGCCCTCCCTGACTACCATACCATGATCCCCAGAGCACAGTCACTTCTGCTTATACTGAAGGACAGTGCCCACTCCCATCCGGGTCCTGTCCAACCCTGGCACAGCCCAAGAGGTCCTTGGCTTGTACCCCCAGTGAGGTGCCAGCCCTGGTTCCCTACAGTACTTATGGCTCCTGAGCTGAGAGTCAGAGGCTGAGGGTCCCACGCGGGCCTGTCTGGACCAGCTGCCCAGCCTCACTGGCTGTGTTCCTCTCATGCCCCACCCCCTCCACCAGGGCCCCAGACACAGTGGACAATAAAGGCATGGAGCAGGACCCCCATCTCCTGGGCCCAAATCTGAGGCTCCAGCAGAGGCCACTCCAAGAGGAAGGCAGAGGGAAGTCGTTGCTGAAACTTCTGAGTGTGCCCCTGGGATAAGGACAGAGAAGGTGAGGTTTGAGGCCCCAGACTGACAGGGGCAGAGCAGGAAGGCTTCCTGGAGGAGGCGTCCTCTCCCTTAAGCCAGGCCCAGGGGCTGACTATATTCTTACCTAGGGTCTAGCACACCCCACCCCACCCTCAGGGCCTGGCACAAGATACACCCTCCCACGTGGGCTCCTCCCCACCTGACTCCGCCTCTTCCCTGCCCTTCCCAGCCCCCTCCTCACGCTCCAGTAGTGCCCAGGACCTTTCAGCAGCTCCCATTGCCCTCAGAGAAGCCCAACATCTGGCCCGGCTTCCAGGTCCCTGGAGACCAGCCCTGCCCTCTGCAGCCCCTATGGGACCCAGCAGGGACATGAGGGCTAGATGAAGACGCAGGGGCCATCCCAAGGGCTGGGAGACGTTAAAATCAAATGGCACCAGCTGGCTGAGCCTTGCGGGCAACAGGTCCTGCATCCGAGCTGTCAGGAAAGTGGAGGCCTTTCACCCTCGAACACCGCTGCCAGGTGGCCATGCAATCCCAGGCTAAGGGGAGGACACGGGGGTGCAGGTAAGGGATGTCCCTTGCCCAGGGTCCTGACACCCAGTTCCTCCTTCAGAGACAGGACAGAAATTCCCAGAACTCGGCTGTGAGAAGAAGGGTCTTGGCAGTGGAAGAAGACCCCCAGGCCCTGGGGTGTCAGACCACTTCTGACTACCCCTCTTCTTATCCAAGGGTGTGGCCAGGTGGGTTCAGAGCCAACCTCACTCAGCCCTGGGAGAGGGCAGGGGTGGGGGAGGGGCGGGGGGAGACAGGCTTACGGCTGTGGAGGGCTGGGCTGCCCAGGGGAGGGGGAGCATCACTGGAGCACTTGGCCTTGACCCAGGGATATGAAGGCCACCTCTGCATCGGCCACACCACTCAGCTAATCCATTACTGAGCACCTCTGGTGGCCACCAGGCAATTAGCACCACAGCCTCTATCCCGACGCCTAATTGCACTAATTGATAGGGTCGGCCGCAGTCCCAGCCTAACCCTTGCCCTTTCCAAAGATGGCTTCATGCCTGGGAGCCCAGCCTCCAAACTCCCTCCCTCGGGGGCCCCTGGAGCATCTCCTCCTGGAGGTCACAGGCTGGGGATGCTGTGCCATCACTCAGAGTCACCCCCTCCACTTCCCTCAGACTCTGAGGGCTGGTCCTCTGCACACATGTTTGTGGGATGCACAGGGGGTACTTGGCTAAGAGCAAAGGTCGGAGTCCAGAGGACTGAGTTCAGGTTCTACCACGATGGAGTAGGTGACCGCATCTTTCTGAGCCCCAAGTCCTGTGTGCAGTTGGAACAATCAGGACAGGTGACAGATGGAAAGCACAGAGGGGCTTAGTGAGCAGTCCTGGTGCCATCCTGACAACAGAAGCCATGATGGCCATGACAGTGAAATGAGGATATTAGTGACGATGGTGACAGTGACAATGGTGATGATGGTGGTGATGATGGTGGTGGGGATGATGATGGTGGTGATGGTGATGATGGTGATGGTGATGATTTGGTAACGATGGTGGTGGTGATGATGGTGGTGATGATGGTGGTGGTAATGATGGCGTCTCTGATGAGGGAATGAGGGACATGCATGGGCAGCTGGGATGTGGTAAAGCCCAGCAATGTCATTCTTGGCCAAGGGACTTTCAGTGTATCCCTCTCGTGCTCTCCTCCTGAAAGTGTTCTCCCTCCCTCGAGGGCCCTGAGCCCTTGGTCTGCAGTAGCACCTCACAATATAGCTACAAGCCAACCTGTCTCTCTCCCCACAATGGTGAAGGCTCCAGTGCCAACTTCCTACAGCGTGGTGGCTAACATCCTGGGCTCTGGAACCGATTGCTGTGCTCAACCCCTGCCTCAGTCACAGAACTTGAGCCCCTTACTTGGTCTATCTGTGCCTCTGTTTCCCTAATGAGAACCTGGGGAAAATGGCAGTCCTGACCTCACAGGTTGGTGCAAAGCTCACGTGAGTCAATATGTACACTGTCATGGCATAAGGTAGACATCACTCTTGTTATTTAAAACTCAAGAATCCCATCAATAACTTCATCAAAGTTAAAAACTTTGCTTTACAAGACACCATCAAGAAAGTGAAAAGACAACCCACAGAATGGAAGAACTTACATCTGGTAGGAATCTTGTATCCTGAATATATAAAGAACTATTAAAAACTCAACAATAAAAAGACAAACAGCCAAATTTTAAAAGTGATCCGAAGATTTGAATAAACATATCTTCA
This sequence comes from Tamandua tetradactyla, assembly GCF_023851605.1. Classification (NCBI taxonomy): domain Eukaryota; kingdom Metazoa; phylum Chordata; class Mammalia; order Pilosa; family Myrmecophagidae; genus Tamandua; species Tamandua tetradactyla. The sequence goes on along the minus strand of NC_135345.1, from coordinate 4,043,741 downwards.
AAGAAGATATGCAAATAGCCAGTAGGCACATGAACAGATGACAAACATCATTGGTCATTAGGGAAATGTGAAACAAAACCACAAGGAGATACCACCTCACATCCACAAGGATGTCTAAAATCAGGGAGACGGACAACCAAAAGTGCTGGTGCAGATGTGAAAAAATTGGAACCTTCATGTATTGGTGGTGGGAACGTGAAGTGGTGCAAATACTTTGAAAACAGTTTGATAGTTCCTCAAAAACATGGCCACCTCATAACCCAACAATTCCATTTCCTAGGTGTAACGCATGAGAAGCTTGTACATGAATGCTGGTGGCAGCGTTATTCATAGTGGCCAAGAGTGGACACAACCCAAATGACCATCCCTCGATGAATGGACAAACCAAATGTGGTGCAAACACACAATGGGATATCATTTGGCCATAAAAAGGAAATGATGTTCTGACATATATGATGACATGGATGAATTCTAAAAACACCATAAGTGAAAGAGGCCAGTTGCAAAAGGACGCATATTCTATGACTCCTTTTATATGCCATGTCTGGCAAAGGGGCATCCACGGCGATTGTAAGTAGGTTAGTGGTGGCCGGGACTGGGGCTGGGGAGAGAACAGGGAGTGTTCCAGCCTGCCGGGGCTGCCACGACAAGTTCCATCCACTGGGTTGGCTTAGGCCACAGGAATTTATTGGCTCTCAGACTTAGAGACCAGATGCTTCGAATCACTGCACTGGCAAGTCCTGCTTTCTCCAGAGGCTGTAGGTTTTTGCACTGCCATCCTTGTGGCTCCCTGGCTGGCATCTGCGCCATGTCATGTGGCGATTTCTCTCATCTCCTGCGGCTTTCTCTGACTTTGGCTTCTATTTATAGGACCGCCAGAAATATGGGTGAATTCATATTTCTGATTCAGTTTGGCCACACCTACATAGGATCTTCGATGACCCTATTAAAACGGAGTCCACACCACAGGAAATGGATTAGGGCTAACACGTCTTCTGCAGAGGACGTGGTCCGACGTCCCCCAGGGAGTGACGGCTAATGGGGCTACGGTTTCTTCGGGGATGGTAAAAATGTCTCCAATTAGATAGTGGTCACAGTTGCACAACTGTGAACATACCAAAAACCACTGGATTTTACATTTCAAAGGGTGTATTTTGTGGCTTGTGAATTATATCTCAATTAACCTGCTATTAAGGGGGGAGGGAAGAGGACCCCCCCCCCACAATGAGCATTGGTGGATCAAATGGAGGGGATTTTCCCCAAGTGGGAAATGAGGCGGGTGGGGTGGTCAGCATGATTCTTTGATCCTAAAACCTTCTTGGGCCCAGGTCCCAGGGCTGGCCGTCCTGCCCAGTCCTCCCCACTGCCCAGCAACCCCAGGCGGGCATTCTCTGCGCTGCTTCCTGATGCCGCCAGGGAAGGGGAGGGAAGAAAAGAGTAAGGAAGACTCCCCCCTCGTGGAGTCTAACCCCACACACACCAGGAAGGAAGAAACCTGGCTTAGCAGAGAAAGGATCCAGAGAGTTCTACCTATAATTATTTTCTTCTCCCCCACCCCCACTTTGGCCCCTAAGTTCTTAAGGTCCCAATGTCCAAAACTGAGCAGGCTTCCTCTTTCTCTTTCCTCCCCAAACCTGTGCTTCCCCCCAGCCCCCGTCCCCCCTGCCGCTCAGCAGCTGTGTTCATGGCTCCTTCAGCCCTTGTACCGCCTCTGGCCAGAGCCTTACCCCAGTACCAACCACAGTGGCAGCATCCTGCAGCCTGTCTACAGCCCATGGGAGCTTCCCCAGGGCTCACACAGCCTCCCACACTCTCTGCCTCCCCTGAGCCCAACCCAGGCTCCATTGGTGCTCAGTTTGGGGATGGATGAGTGACTGAGCTGCCTCGTCCTGTTGGACAGGCTGTGCACTGCTCGAAAGTGCCTGCAAACAGGAGTGGGCAGGGCTGACATCCAGCCCCCTCTCTGCTCAGTGCTCACCATGCCGAGCAACCCAGGGCTGCAGCTGCCCAACGGGCAAGTCTTTCCCCATCTCCTTCAAGGGCCCTGTAGGGTCTCACTGCCACCCCGGAGGGGTGAGGGAGGGAACCGTGAAACATTTCAGTTGCTCCAAAGCATGATGACAACCATCTTGAAATGTACCCACCTCCCCCAGGTGAAAGGGAGAGGGTGTGCATGAAACAGCATGGGCTACGTTGTGCAGCAATAACAAACAGCCCCACAATCTCAGCTGGAGTGACAGAGCTGAAGTTAGTTTCTCGCTCACCCTCCATGTCTGGGGTGAGGACCCTGCTCCATGTAGTCACCCGGGGACCCAGGCTGAATAGCTGCACCATGTCACCATGTACATCCTTGGCCGCAGCACAAGGAAGGACAAGTCATGTCATCACTCTGGACTTTAAGCAGCTCATTTCTCATCTGTCCATTTCATATCTGCCAGAACTGGTCACTTGCCCCTTCCCACAACTGCAAGGGGCCGGGTGGTGCAAGCCTCTGTGTGCCCGGAGGAGAAACCCCAGATGTCAGGAGCAGTCGTGCTGTCTACACAGGGTGTCCACAGATCTTGGGTGCTCCACTGACCTGCCGCAGTAGCTCTCAGAATCAGTCCTCAAATGACAGGGACCCTAGGAGTCCCCTGGGAGCTCGTCAGCAGGCAGCGTCCCCCCAGGAGACTGAGGCAGGCTGGGGAGTGCAAGCTCTTCGGTAATCCCTGAACAGTTGGTCTTTGGCTCTCACTAGAGTAGCACTGCCCCAAGGAAAAGGATCAATGCCTCAATGGCACTGGTCCTTCCTCTTACCCTCCCCTGACCACACAGGGTATTTTCTCGTCCACAAGCTCTCTCTGTGCATTCGAACTCCCCAGCATGTGCCTGAAATCCCTTCCCCATCCTCAGCCTATTTTCTGCAGCTTCATCCTTCTGGCTGAGTTTAGATGTCACCTCCTACAGGCAGGCCTCCCTGATCCTCTGAGTGAAAATGACTGACCTTTCCTCTGAATGCCAATGCCTCACTGTCTTGATTCTTCTTTCCAGTCCCTGTTTGAATCAGTGGTCACAGCCAGAGCCCTGCCAGGTGCAGGGTACCAGCCAGGGGACCGCCGGGTGCCGAATTAATGTGGGATACCAAGTGACAATGACTTGGTCCCTCCTCAACAGCCCAGCCGAGGAGGCCCTGGACATGCATGTTCTGAACAAATGGGGGTCTCCTGCCTTACCCAGCCACAATCCACATTGCCATGCCAAGGCTCTGAGAAGTCCTGCAATGAACACCAACGACAATAATGAGCAGCTGTTGAGTTTCATTTAACCCAATGTTTTCTAAGAGTCTCCAACAACAGAACCTTGACTAGAGAATCACCTGTTCACACCATGAGGAAGATGCTCCTGGGAGCGTGGTTTGGGAAAAACTGTTCCAGGCCAAAGCCACATCTGTCACAGCTACTGGCCGGATTATTCCCCAGACCCTCAGGTGCTGCCAACGGACCAGAACCAGTCCGGCTCTGCCTGGCTCCGGTTCTAAGGCTCAGGGAGGGGCCACAGGTGTGCAGGGCCTGGAGATAGGCATGCGGTCCACCCCTCCATCCTCATGCTGTGGGTTGGGGGAAAGAGCTCCCAGGTTACAGATGGGGAAACTGAGGCTCCTGAGGAACCGGCAGTGGTAATTTTGACCTGGGACAGTGGGGAGCAGAGGGGTGCGTGCAGGGGTCCACTACTCATGCTTGTCTTTAGAGACATGGCCACAGCCGGCCAGAGCCCCTAGGGTGCAGGAAAGGGCCAGGCCCCATTCATCTCTACTCCTCCATCACGATGCCCTGTATTCAGTCAGCGCTCCGTAATTACTTTCAGGACACAGAACTCAGAAACAGGAAAGAGGACAGCATAGGGATGGGAAGGACTGTCAGGGACACTGGGGTGGCCATGGCAGGACTTGAGCTGGCTCAAATGTGACCTGGGAAAAGAGACCCCACCTGCCTCCGGACCCCCATGAACTGCAGAGGCTCTGAGCCCCTGGAGCCGGGAGCTGCGGGTAGCAGCCACCAGCCCCCGGGACTGCCGAGCACCTGAAACACGGCCAGTGCCACTAAGGAGCCAAAGTGTGAACCTAAAACCTCACAGTTGATCCAGTCACGAGAAAATGCTTAAGCATATCTGGTATCACTCAGTTATGTGAATCTACATTTTCAACTGTGCAGTTTGATACCTGTGCTCGTTTGCTACCTGCTGGAATGTAATCCACCAGAAACGGACTGGCACTTAAAAGGGGGAATTTAATAAGTTACAAGTTTACAGTTCCAATGCCGTGAAAAATGTCCAAATTACAGCATCAAGGGAAAGACACCTTAACTCCAGAGAAAGGACCGATAAAGTTCTGAGTTTCTCACTCAGCTGGGAGGGCACAGGGCGACATCCGCTAGCTTTCTCTCCTCATTTCGTAAAGCTTCCCCGGGGGTGTTTTCTTTCTGCTCCGTAGGTCTCTGGCTGCGTGGGCTCTGTGGGTTCTGGTGGCTCTAAAGCTTTTTCCAAAATGGTTCCCTCTTAAAGGGCTCCAATAAGCAACCCCGCCTTGAATGGATGGTGACACATCTCCATGGAAACCATCTAATAAAAAATAACCACCCACATTTGAGTGGGTCACATTTCCGTGGAAACAATCAAAAAGATCCCACCCAGAAATATTGAATGAGGATTAAAGGACATGGCTTTTCTGGGGTCCACCACAGACTCAAATGGCACAGCACCTAAATACAGATTAGGTATTTCCAGTGAACACTGTGTGAATTGAGATGTGCTTTTCAAGTGTAAATGCACGCTGTATTTCAAAGACTTAGCCCAAAAATGTAAAATATCTTGATAATATTTTATATTGATCACATATCGAAATACTATTTTGGATATATCGGATTAAATAGATACTTGATGAATTTCACCAGTTTCTTTTTACTTCTTCAATGTGGTTACTAGAAAATTTAAAACTGCCCATGTGACTACAGGGCCATGTTGCCTTAAAACTATATTTTGACAAAATGGAAATTAGTTGTAGAAACTTTATCATTTTTTATGTCTCTTGAGGGAGTTCCAGGGATCTCCTAGTTCAAAGCCTTTGCTTTACAAATAGGAGGCCAAAGCCCAGAGAGGGCAAGCAAGTGCCTGGGGTCACACAGCATGTTGTGAACAGAGCTGGATCCAGAACTTGGTGCTTTCTGGAGAAAGTAAGGCAGGTTGGGAAGTGGCAACGCTCCATGACAAACCCAGGCCCCCCACCCCCTCCTGCAGGGACACAGGTCTGCAGACCCCATAAGCCAACAAGCTCACTGCCTGAGGGCTCAGAAGATTCCTCCAGGGCCATTAACAAAGCAGCCAGAAGCCTTTGGAAGGGTTTCTCCCCCTCCCTCCAGGCCAAAGCCGCTGCCCGAGAGAGGGGCCGGCCCCCTCCACCAGTCCAGATGCTGCCCGGCCGACTGGCCCACCTTCCTGGAGAACAGCAGGGGAATCTACAAAGAGAAAAATGTGCCCTGCTGTCCAAAAGGCAGGGCTGTGCACATCGCAGCGGATCACGTTACACCGGAGGAATTCCTCTTCTGGGGGAACTCAGCCCGCTGCTGGGGCTGCGTGGCAGCTGGGCGTCTCCCTTACCCGCCCCCCGGCCTGCCTTGGGTACCCACCTCATCAGAGCCCCCTCTGGGCAGTGGGTGTAAGGAGCAGGCACAGAGTGGGGCCGAGGGTGCCCCACCTGCCGTCTGCCTGTGGCCCGATGGGTAGCACGGGCTCCCACGGCTGTCCCTGGCGCCCACTCAGCTCCCGGCCCACTCCCCCCCGCCACGCCCTGCATCTTGGGGAGACATGACCCAGGTGCCAGCTCCCTTCTTTCCCAAATAGGGTGGATGAAGAGGGGGACCATTTAAAGGGGTCTCTGAGAGTGAACGGACTCTGCTGGAGACCACAGCTGTGTCATCAGCGCGGTCTGGAGTCTGTCCCTCCCATCCCCCCAGCTCGGGGGCTGTCAGCTGAACCCTTCCCAGAGCCCCACCCAAAGGAGAGGCTCAGCTGGGGAGGGTGTGAGGCACATGGCCTCCTGGCATGGCACAGACCCTGAAGGTCCTGGGGACTGCAGCTCCAGACCTCCCCCATTCCACCCACGTGCTCCAAATCAAGGTCTGGAAGATTCTATCAGCTGGCAGAGTGGTGCCAAGTGGATGCACACTTGGAGTTTGTTGAATGACTGAGTGAGCAAATTGGTTAGTGAGCGAGTACAGACAGGGCGTGGGCCGGCGAGGGGCTGGAAGGATGGCCCACCCACATGGAGGGTCCTGGACACCTTCTGGGGGGGAGTCACTTCTGCCCTTTGACACCTTCCCGATCGGAGAGGTGGGTTTGGGGCACATGCCCTCACCTCCCAGCCTTGCTTTTCTCCGTCCCCACATCCCAGCTTCCACCTGGCCCTGCTGAAGCCCACTGCAGCCAGCACGACTTCACCAGAGAGAATAGGAGCGTGTCTCCACGCACTTGAAAACCCAGCTCTGCCCCCTCCATGCTCTGCAGAATAAAGTCCAGTCCCCTCATCAGAGCTCAAGGCCAGCAGAGCGGCCACTGCTGCCCCGCCTCCCCAGACCACAGACTTGCGGGCTCCAGCCACCTCAGCTCAGCAGCCCCCTCGTCCACCTCCAGCACATCCCGTCCCTTTCTCACCTCCAGGCCTTTGCTCAAACTGTCCCCTCTGCCTGGACTCTGCCCTCAGCCACCTGCGCCTGCCCTCACCGGGTAATTAAAGGTGACCCCTTTCATACAGCTCTCCTCGCCTCGGAAATGACCTGAATACAGCACCTCTGCCTCCCCCCAGGGTTTGCCCTGGAGTCTCATTGCCCCCCTCAGCAGCCACGTCACATTATCGAGGTTCTTTCATGGCCCCCTCCCCACTGCTAGGCTGTGGGCTCTCCTAAGGCCTTCACCTGGAGCCCCAGCCCCAGGATGGGACCTGGCCCTGCATTCCTATCTGCACATGCAGAGGCTGGGGGCACTTCGTCTCCTGCCCCAGAAGTGGCCACTGACAGCCGGGCCTTGGTCCTGGGCCAGCTGGGAGACAGATCAACGCACCGCCTGTCACAACCCCAAGGGCCCTTTCGGCAGAAATGCCAAGGCCAATGCAGAACACTCCATCTGCAAGGAGTGGAAGGGCCAGAGCAGCCTCGGCTTACCCTGGACCCTGGTGGATCTGGGCCTTGAAGGCGGGGCTCCCGTTTCTCCCCTGACCCCTCCCGCCACGGCCCCTTCACCTCGAATCCCTGTGCTTTCCAGCCCGTCTGCCCCTGCAGCTCTGGGTCCTGGAATCTGCCCCAAGACATCACTCTCTGGTCCAGAATCTGGGAAGCAGTACCCAGCCACCGGCCGCCCAGTCCCAACCTCGTGCCCCCACCCCAGACCAGGGCTTGAGAGACCCTCCCCCCACCAGGCTCTCAGCAGGCAGCAGAGTGGGGCCCAGCAACCCCCCCAGCTCCCGGGTGGGAACACGCCTTATCACAGCCAAAGGGGGCCGCCTACTGTGCCTGCCCGCAGGGGCCTTCCCTGTTCTTAGTCTTCTGGGGGGTCCAGTGCAAACTAGGGGCCACCTCTCCCGGGCACAGGCACATCCCCATTCAATACAACCCTAGGTGGGCCTCAGGCAAGGACCCCCTGGGAGGGAGAGAGGGCCAGGCTGGGAGGCAGGAGACCCGGCGCCCTCGTATGCTGGGTGCCCTTGGGAGAGTCTCTGGGCCTCTCTGAGCCTCCATTTCTTCACCCCAAGACAAGGAGGCTGAACTCCGCCCCCAAGGCTAAGGGGCTCTCCTGCGTGTGTCTCAGAGGTGTGGGCGTCACTGACATTCTTCGTGTCCGCAGGCCACCCAGTCACTGCACCCTCACTCCCACCCCACAGCTCCGCTCACTCCCAAAGGCCCCCCAGGCCAGACCACTGGGCTTGATCCCGAGCTGGCACAGAGACGGCGCCACCTTGGGTCCAGGGCCTTGTTGTGAGGAGGCTGGGGCCTGAAGCCTGCCCTGGAGGTCACTGGCCGGCGAGGAGCCTCGTAGTTAAACGGGTCCAGTTCTCAGGTTGCTGTGAGGACCCTCCCAGGCGCAGAGAGGTGGCCACTCGCCTCCCGCTGTGAGGAGCTCTCTCAGGGCTGCTGTCCTCCTGGCCCCCTCCCCAAGCTGCCCGCCGGCTCCAAGGGGCTGGGGTAAGGAGGCGGTCATGAGTACTGACCTTGGGTTCGGAGGATAATCACTCACGTTCTTCTGGGTAATCGGCCTTGGGTTAAGCCAATTGAGTGGCAATTTGCAATAAAAATAACAGATGGATTGACCCAGCGAGGCAGACAACCAGTGCGGTTTTGGGGAGGCATTTAAGGGGCTGGAACCACCCAGGACGCTGGTCCTGTGCTAAGTCGTGTGCTCTGTCCCACTTTGCTACAAAGCAGCTGGAGTGATATCAGCTGCCATCTCTTGAGCACCTGCTAGGCCTTCCTTGGTGAAAGATGCTCACTCAGGCATGTCCCCAGAGGGCCTCCCAACCATCCGGCGCAGCAAGAGCTGGGATTCAATGGACAGTGAGGAGGTGGCAGCTCAGAGAGGTCGAGAGTCTTGCCCAAAGTCACACAGCCAGAGAACAGTGGTGCTGGACTTTCCGGCAGGTCTGCCTGACACCGGTACCCAGGCTTTCTTCCCTGCAGCACACTGCCTCCCAGGAGGTCCAACCGCCCTCTTGCCATCTTAGGGTCTTTGTGAAGCCTGGGTGTGGGGGGCTGGAATATACCACCCCTGCTGGTTGAACTCAGTGGAGCTGCTGGCTGGACAGTGAGAGAGTTAGCCAGAGCTGGGGAGACCCGGGAGGAGAAGGGTTCAACTGAAGGTCTTGTAAAAGTCCTGATTTTATTGCTGATCTGTGACCATAACTCATAAACTTTCCATCAGCCTTTTCATTTGTGAACTGTCCCCCTGTGCAGGAACTTCTAGTTGACTCGCTATATGCCCTGCCCCTTCTCCTTTAGTAACAACACTCGCCCTTGAAGATAGGAGGGATATACCAACAGATGAAAGCAGAAGTCAGTGAAAGGGGTCTCTAGGACATCTCTAAAAGCTAGGAGGGCGCCTCTTTGCCCCTTGCCCTTTCCCTTCTTCCCAAATAGAACAGGGATGTGAGGGCTGGAGCTTCAGCAGCCCCCATGTGACCTGGAGGATGGAAGTCATGTGCTTAGGATGGAGAACATAAAGGCAGGAGGTTGGGTCCCTGGTGCATATGTGGAGCTGCCACATCCAGACCTGCTTTCCACTGCTGTGGTTAAGGCCCCGACAGCAACAGCCAAACAGCTCATATCTGGAGCAACTTAGAAAGGCCTCTGCTACTAAACAGAAACCAAGTCACTGCCTCACATAAGAGGGAATTTTTTATTTGTCTTTCACATAAAATTCAGGCTGCTGAAATGTCCAGGGGCATAGAATAGCTCTGCTTGTAATATCACCTGGAACCTTCTCTCTGCTCTAAGTGACTTATCCTCACCCAACTAGCTACCCATTTAGGGCAGCTGGGAAGAGGGAGGAAGAGTGCTGAGAGTCTCCCAGCTGCTTGTTAAGATAATGACCTGGCAGTGGCATCCAGCACTTCTTCTCAGGCCCACTGATCAGAACTTTATCATATGACCAGGCCGAGCTGCAAGGGAGGCTGGGAAATGTAGGCTGCAGCTGGGTAGCCAGATACAATTCAGAAGGGTTCAATCGGCAAAAGGCAGAAGGAAGCACTAGAAATACCTCCCCTCTTCCTGAGAACAGAGAGAAACAGAGCATTTTTATGTGTGTTGAGTTTACATTTACAAGCCAGTCTTGGGGCCCCTCCTTCACTCCTGCACCACCCCCCGCCACCCCTGCCCCCCGCCCCCCACTGGTAATGTGGGAAAGACAGCTTTCCATGCACCCGCCATCTCTTCCTGACTTCACTGGGCCTCTGCGGGTCCTGGGGCCCCTGGATGCAAGGGGGGCCTGGTCTCTGCCCTCCAGCCTCTCCGCCTGGCCACTCTGCATGAGAAGTGCTGTGCAGGAGCCCAGCCTACAAGCTCCTCTCCCGGCCTGAGCCGAGAACCATTCCCACACCTGGGGGGTGCGAGTAAGCTGCTACTCAAATTAATCGAGTATTCCCACAATGCCATGGAAACCACGAGGCTGGCCTGTACTTTGACTTTTATGCGGAAGGAATCTGGTGGGCAGGAAGATGCTAAAATTCATACAGAGGCCAGATCCTCAAACAATACAAAGAAAAATATTTTTCTCCCAGGCTAAAATAAAACGGAGTATAAGTTAACAGTAATAACTCCAACATGACCCAGTGTGTGCCCAACGGCCCTTGTAGCCACCGCCACAGTAAGATATGCATTTGACATCCTGAAATACACCGACAAACATAGAAGCCTGTCTGCAAAATGTTTTCAGTCGATTTCCGTTTTTCCCACCAGCCTCCCAACTGATGTGGGGAGGAGGGTGGAGGTGCCTGGTGTTTGCACTCTCCACAGGACACCCCCCTGCCGGAAGAGGCCTGGGGACAGGTGGCTGACAGGTCCATGGAACACCGAAGGCCACCAGTAGCTCCAGAGAGAAAGCCGGTACCAGAAAGAAAACCTGGTCACTGCCACTTCATGCCCAGCCAGGAAGAGCTGCAAGGGGTCCCAGCAGGGGGGACTGGGGCCTGGCATAGCCGGTCAGGAGGACAGCATTTTTTTTTTTTTTTTTTTGAATTTATTGTTGCACTTCCCTATACCCTCACACCTGTTCTTTTTTTTTTTTTTTTATTTTTTTTTTATTAATTAAAAAAAGAATTAACAAAACAATTAGAAATCATTCCAATCTACATGTACAATCAGTAATTCTTAATAACATCACATAGTTGCATATTCATCATTTCTTAGTACATTTGCATCGATTTAGAAAAAGAAATAAAAAGACAACAGAATAAGAATTAAAACAATAATAGAAAGAAAAAAAAACAAAAAAAACAAAAACAAAAAACCTATACCTCACATGCAGCTTCATTCAGTTTTAACATAATTGCATTACAATTGGGTAGTATTGTGCTGTCCATTTCTGAGTTTTTATATCCAATCCCGTTGTACAGTCTGTATCCCTTCATCTCCAATTATCCCTTCTCTTTTTTTTTTTTTTTAAGGGAGGACAGCATTTTGAGGAGGGAGCAAGAGAGGTGAGAGCCCACAGTGCTGCTGAGTAAGCCTGCCAGTGGGTGCGCGCCCCCTCCTCCAGGCAGGCCTCAGGCAGTTGTTATGTGTTTTTTAAAGCAGACAAAATAAATCAAGGAAATGCAGCATCCCAGGGTTTTTAGAAACATGGAGGCAAATGCCAACAGAAAGGGCTGGGAGGGTGGACAGCTGGGGCGGGGATCTTTTTTGTTGTTGTTTGTACACACGTAGTCAAACTGGAGGACATTTTCAACTGTGTGTGAGTAACTAGTCCAATTGAATAATGAAGATAAGGTTAGAGGAGGACAAGCAGTGGGTCTCTCCTAATTTAAATCTTCTGTGCATCTGTGTGGAAAACAGGGTGAATACATGGGTGTAGACATTTATCAGAACTCAACGACTTGTACCCTTAAAATGTACACTTTTCTCCGTAGGTAAATTATATCCTCATTAAAAAAAAAAAAGACTAGCCTTTTCACCGCATGCCGTTTTATTCGTTTGAATTTTTTGCCTTGACTATGTATGCCTATTCTGAAAAATAAACAAAGTAGAAAAAAAACCTTTGTGAAACGCTGGCTGCCTCTAGGGAGTGGGATTTGGGGTGCCTGGTTTATTTCTGCTCTTCTGTGTTTTCCCAGAACAGGGTGTACTGTGGCGAAGCTCAGCCCAGCAGGGGACACTCCAGCTGGTCGCCTCCCCTCTTCCCGTCCCGCCGACGGCCTCGGGCCCCTGAGGGTCGGCCGTCCCTCCCCAAGGCCTGGTGGCTTCTTGTGCCGAGGCACCCTCCCCAGGAAGGAGGCCGGAAGACAGGAGGGAGCGAGGCGGGAGTCACCAGCGTCTGGGGTCCGTTGTCCCCACGGTTCCAGTTGGGCTCCTCGCGGAAGCGCCCTTGACCTCGAGCGGGCCGCTGGGCCTCGGTTTCGCCGCCTGGAGAAGGGGCAGCCGCAGCTGAGGCCGAGGGAGCCCTTCGAGGGCGCGGGGATCGGCGCTGTCCCGGCTGGAGAGGCCGAGCTGCCTGATTGCTCCGAGGTTCTGCCTCGGGATCTGAGTGTGACCTCAGACGCCTGGGTCGGGTCGGGTCTCAGTTCCGCAATTTACGCACCAAGGGGCCAAAGCCCCCGGAGGCACCGCAGCCCCGGGCCAGAGGCGAGGCCTCCGCCGAGCCCCGAGGTGCGCGCTCCGCTCGCGGCGTCCACGCGCTTAGTGCCGCGCCGCGGGGCTCGGGTTCCAGGAGCCGCGTCTCCACGGGCCCACGGGTCCTGTAAGCGCCGGGCTGCGGGCGCGCCGGGGGGCGGGGGCGGGCGCGGCCGGGAGAGTCGGCGGCGGAGGAGGGGTGAGGAACGAGGGGCGGCTTTTAACGAAAAAGAAGTTGAATCATCAGCTAAACCATTAGGGCTAATGCGCTGTGCTGTAAGCTGCGGGATCAATGCCTGGCCTCGGGGGCCGCGGGCGGGGGGCGGGCAGGGCCAACGGCCCCCCCACCCCGCGAGACTCAGCTCCCGCCCGGTTGGGGGAAATGGATTTTCGCGATTTGAGAAACAAACTCCACGGAAAGGGAGCGAGGCCCGGAGGCGCTGACGCTGCGGTTACGCGCGGAGCTGGAGCCCCCGAGGGCGGCTCCGGGAAGGGGGGCCCGGCCCCGCGGGGCCACAGCCAGGCGTGGGGGATGGGGAGGGGGAGGAACCGGGGCCGGGAGAACGAGAGAAGCGGAAAGAGCTGCGGAGACTTAGGGAAAGATCGAGGCCAGGGCAGGCCGAGGAGTGGAGAGAAAGCGCGGGGAGAGCGGCGCCCGGGAGCGCGCTGGGTGAACGTTCCCATAACGGAATCGGGCCGCTGGAGAGGCCCCACCCCCCACCCCAGCCCTAGGCGGCGGGACCTCTGCAGTCCCTCGGGCCCCCCCAGCTCTGCCTTGGGCAGCTCCAGGCTCTGTGGCTGCCAGACGTGGGAGGCCGGCGGGAAGGACAGCCCGAGCACCCGCGACCTCGGGCGGAGGGACGAAGCCTCCCTCTCAGCAGCCCGGAGGGGTGGGGACTGTGGCACACACACACCAGCCCCCTGGTCCGGTAAAGGACACGAGGCCCCGAGTTGAAGTTAGTGCTCCAGGATCCTGGTGCTTCTATCCGCTCCTGGCCGTGAGGGCCAATCCGACCTCAGAGGCGAATTCCTGGGGGAAATAGGTGTAAGGTCAGAGAGGACACGGCTTCTTCAATGGCTTCTTTCCTCTAGGGTCCCCCCCTCTCCCCACCCACTCCCCTATTTACCACTCAGGGGAGCAGTAGCCCTCTTTGTCCTGGGGGCAGGTGGATATGGGGGGCTGGCTGGAGCCAGGCGCTGCTCAGGCTGTATGGGGAGGGAAAGGGAAGGAGGGGGCCCGTTCAGCTTCCGGCCTCCGAGCTGCAGCCCTTCTCTGCCTCTCTCGTGGCCAGATTGGGTTCATCTTAAAATGGGTGCAGGAGGTGGGCCAAGGTCCCTGACAGTGGATTTGCTTTTCCCATAGAGCCGGAATTTCCAACCTGCCAGCCATGCCAAGCCCACATCTTGTAGGCTCAGGACTGCAGGCAAATATTTTTCGGGACCCCTGTCTATACAAACCATCCGAATCACCCCAAATCAGTGTGCAGTGCCAATTATTGCCACACATTCTCACCCATCTGGAGAAAGACACACAGCTCTCCAGGCTCCCCCTGAAGCCCCGCCCGTGCCATCTTGGCATGCTTGGGGCTCCCCATCAGGAGTGCAGTAAGGCCCTTGAGGGTCCCTTAAGGGGTGGGGACTTAGAAAATTTCAAAAAGGCACTCCTTCTGAGGTGCAGCGAGGATAAGGGTGCGGCGGCGGAGGGGGGGGGCACTGTCTCGGGGATCACCTGCTGGGGGAACAGGTAGGGAAGTGCCGAGGGGGTGCCAGGGAGGGGCCCAGCATGTCTTCCTCTTGCCCCACCTGGGACTCTGGAGTGCTGAGCTCTCCTCTCTCACAGGCCCTGTGACATTTCCCTTTTGAAAGACCACCGCACCGCCTCCTGCGTAAAGGTGGTCTGTGTCGGGGAGTCTCTGCTGGGTGGGGACTCGAATCTTCCCCCTGAAATGGAGGCGTCCCCCCCCTCTTTGGGTGTTGTGAGGATGAAATGACAGGGCGTGGAGAAGCCTTTGAACAATTCCCTGCTCAGTGATGCCCATGCGGGGAGTCAGGGCCCGCGTCCTCCCCTGGATCCCGATGCTGGCGCTTGGACGCGGAACCGCACCGAGAAGGCTCAAATGCCGGGGGTGGAAGTCGGGTAAACACGTGCGGATGCCCCGGGACTCCGCTGGGGACAAAGCAAAGAGCAGGGGACGCATGAGCGTGGGAGGATGGAGGTTTGGGCCGAGTTAGGGGTGCAACCGCGCTCGTGGAGGGCCGGTGCGCTGGGTGCGCCCGGCAGCGTAGACCCGATGCCTGGGCTCAGTGCGCGAGGGAGGCCGTCAGCGAGCCCCGGGGAGAGGTGACTGCGCGCCAACGTGGGTGGGCCGGCAACTGACCCCCTGCTTTGCCCGGCCAAGCCCACCGGGCCACGCAAGCAGGTGGGTCCTGGGCGTGGGCACCGAGGGAGACCCGACCTGTTCACAGCAGGAACCCCGGAGGCCGCGCTGCTGCTCTTGTCGGTGGTAGGCGCCGCTTTCGCCAGCGACATCGGTGCTGTCTACCCGCCCTACGGATGGGTACGCTGAGCTCAGAGAGGTTAAGTGACCTCCCCAAAGCCACACAGACCCCGCAGGAGTCCGGGGACTTAACTCCGGTCTCACCCGGGAAAGTGTAGAGGGAGGGGAGGCCCAGAAAGCCAGACAGCCGAGAGGTGGCACCGCTGTGGCCCCCAAGAGCCGATACCCCAGGCGGCCAGCCCCGACTCCACCTGCGCGCCGGGAGCTTCACTCCGCTCCACCCGTCGGGTTTAATAGCGCGTCCTCCTAGAAGCCCTCAGGACCCCAGGCGGGGTCAGGCGCCCGCCTTCGCCCCAGCCCCAGCACCGGCCTCAGCGCGCGCTCTGCGCCCCTCTCTAGGTGGGGAGCTGTTTTTTTTCGCGGGTTCAGACACCGGAAGGATTCGCAGCGCAGAGAGGGGGAACTGGGCGCGGGACTCGGAGCGCGGAAGGGGCGAGGGGAGAGCCGAGGGGCGGGGCTCCAGGCCGAGTCAGACTGGGAGGCGCCAGCGGGACGCCAGGTGACCCGGGTGGGGGGCGGGTCGCGGGCCCCGGGCGCCCGCAGGCACGGTGGGGCGGGGCCGGAAGGGCTGCGGGTGGGGGGAGCGGGGCCCTCGAGGGGCCTGGGGCGGGGAGGTCGGGAGCGGGCCGGGCCGGCGCTCTCGGACGCCGGGCGGCCCAGGAGGGGGGACCGCAGCCCGCTGAGCGTCGGCATAGTCCCGGGCGCGGCGGAGCTGGCGCCTCTGCCTGAGTTTCCGTCCTTCACACTCGGGCTGCCCCGCGGCTCCGGTGTCTGAACACTCTTTCTTCTTCCTGGGATCCGTGAGCCCAGGGAAGGGACGCGCCCGGCCCGAGGGCCCCACCGGGCAGGGCACACCGTGAAGCCCAGCGTGCACCTTCCCGGCCCGAACGGGCGACGCGGAGGCTCTGCAGGGCGCGGGGATCGGTGCACCGCAGCGCCCCGGGTCCGTGGCTCCAACAGCCTCAGCCGAGGGGACGCCCCCGCAAAGGAATAAAACCTTTAAACGGGGCCCGGGCCTCCCGCCCCCTCTCAGGCCGGACCGAGTCGTGAGAACCTTGCTTCCGAGGGGGAGAACCGGGACGGAGAGGGGCCGCGGGCAGACGGACGCTCGGGCCGAATTCCTGAAGGCTAAGAGGAGGAAAAGAGAGCTCAGAAGGAAGCGAGGGACAACGCCGCGCTTAGGCCGAGTCCCCCCGAAGCGGAGGGTCTGAATGCAGAGGAACCAGGCAGCCGGGCCCGGCCCCCGCCTGGGGAGTGTGGAGATCAGGGGCGGGGCTCGCCCTCCGGGAGCGCATTCCCCCCACCGGGCTGGGCACAGCGGATACACAGCTGGCGCCCCATCCATGTGAGACCCTCTCTCCCCGTCTGCCCTCGAGGGGTCTCTCCTCCCAGCCCGGGGCCACCCGTCCTCCATCCCCACCCCTGTCCGATTCTCCTGCGCTGCCAACCGCAGGACAGGGGAGCATTCAGGAAGCGCCTTGAAAGCAAAGACGAATGGGGAAGGCAGGGAACGACGGGGGTTACACAGGGCTGGGTCGGGGAACCCGGCCCGGGACCGCGAGGCGGCGCTGTCGTGGCTTCGTGGCCCTCCCTTGCTCTTTCCCGCGAAGTCTCGGAGGCCTCCCGGGTGGAGGTGATGCGCACACGCCCTAGAGGGGGCCTGGGGACCACGTGGGTTATAGAGTGGAGGCAGGGAAAGCTGCCTGGAGGAAGAGCAAAGTTTGTTGATGGAAAAACTAGAGAGACCAAGGTAAAAAGTGTTGATGCATAAGTTCAAGTAAGCAGTGAAATATCAATTTTTAAAGTGGCTGTAAGGGAGGCCCCAAATAAGGCCTCATCGGGTGAAAATGAGAGCCTGGGGCTGAGAGTCTCAGCTGCAAAAACACATGCCCCTTAATATGATCCCCAGTGTTTCTCAGTGGTCACTTTACAAAACACCTTCATGGTGTAAACGTTCAAATATAAAACAAGGTGGCGAGAACAGGAAGTGAATTCCCGGGGACGTCTCCCACGTTCAGCAATGGCCAACTCTTTTGTTCAGCTGAGCAAAGAAGAGCAACTTTTCCCCTGTCCTCTAGCATTTGATTTATTTCTTTTTGTTTCCCATTATATAGCAAACCAGACCTCACATCATGCCACCGCCAGCGCGACAGGAATCTTCCTTGCAAGATAAGGCCTTTGCAGATACAACCAGGCAGCGGTCAATCGTGCCACCCAGTAGATATTGTCTAGATTTTAGAAGAGGTTTTTTTTATGGCTGCAACTCAGGTCACATTTCTTTTTCTACTTCTCTGCAATTTCCATATGATCAATAAAAAAAAAACACATATTACTTGTAAAATTAAACAAAAACTGAGTCCTATAGCATGGAGACGGGGAAGGCTGGGCTTGGATCCCACCAGCCCCTCAGGTGGCAATCTGGTGGGGCGAACCACAGCGCAGGCCGCCTGGCACTTCTCCCTAGGCAGGCGGCGTCCATCTGGCTTTGGGGTTTCAGAGCTCAGCACCGTGAGGACTGGGACTCCCCCTCTCCTGCCCACCCTCCTTTTCATTTCCCCCTAGCGCAGCAGGGATGCTGCAGGGGAGCCACCCTGGGGACCTGGTGGATCTCCCCATCTGGGAGATTCCCTTCTGGGGGATAAACCAGGGTCCCCACTTCCCAGCAGAAGTCCCGGGCAGGAAGCAGGGTCAACACCCGAGTGGCCGCAGGGAGAGGCAGAGTGGCCAAAGGGAATTTTCTGGATGATTCTGGCAGTCGGGAAGAGAGAGCCTGACCCTGCCGGCCTTTGAGGATTTGCAGGAAGCGGGAGGCCAGTGCAGGGTCCAGTCCCAAGGTGTTGTCTTCGCCAACCCCAGATGGAGGAGGGGATGGCAAGGATCTCCAGGTGACCTGGCAATTTTTCTGTGAATCTGCTCTTCTCTGAGCTCCTCTCTGAGAATCTGCTCCTCTCTGAGCCTGTTTCCCTTGGAAAAGTAGCCAGATGGGGTCAGAAAATGCCAGTAGGGTCTCCTTTGAATACCTTGGGAGAGAGACATGGACAGACAGGCACCTCCTGCTCCCTCTTGGACTCTACACAGACCTTTCCAGTGGCAGCCCAGCCAGGCTCTCCTGGGAGGCTGTTGACAGGAGGGTGCTGGAGGCCACTGGCCCCCTCTTACCTGGCCCCTAAAAAGCTCTGGGCTGGGGGTTGCAAAGGCCCCCTGCTCCCATGTTAGGTGCTGTGTGGGGAATGGTCAGAATTGCCAGCAGAGGAAGCAATAGTCCTGGTCACCTTACTGCCGCTCCTGGTGAAGTGAGCAGGGCAAGCCCGGGTTCTGCCCCTTCTCCCCACCTCCACCCCCACCCCAGTGCCCAGAGTCTCCACTGCTGGGGCAGGCAGGGCTGGACAACACCTCCAGGCACCCCACGAAGCTTCCAGCACCAGCTGGCCTGGGAACCTGCCCCTGCGGCCACTTCCGGGTGCCCATAGGGTTCCCCCCTCAGGGGTCCCTGTGCCAGGGTGTTGGGAGGGGACCTCATGCCCCAAGTTCTCTCCCCAGGGCAGGTGAACACCCGCGTGCATGCGCTCCTGAGACCCTCAGCAAGGGCAGATCCCAGAAGACGGTGGGGGTGCCCGTAGGACGCTGGCCCTGGGACCGTTGTCAGCCTCAGATCAGAGGAGGTGACCTTTGCAGGCTGCACAGCCTGTTCACACCCCGTGGGATTCTACAGAGGACTGAGATGGGGAAACAGGCACTGATGGAAGGCGCTTGGCCCAAGGCCGTAGCAGGCTACATCAGGGTCCGGAGTCTGTCTGAGCAGCTGGACTCGGAGGGCAGAGAGTCCCATTGCCCCAGCTGGGCCTGGCGTAAGGGAAGGAGTGGGGCGGGTGGTGGAACCCTGGAGTGGGGAGGCCTCGCGCGGCCGAGACCAATCGAAGCCATTCATCTTCTGCCAGCGGCGGAGCCGACGCGCCCGAGGTTGCCCGCGGTCGATAGCGCTGGAGCTCGAGGTGCCAAGGTGGCGGGCGCGACCCCGGCCGGGCCCCACCGCCCTCCAGAGCTTGGTGTGGGTTGCACGCGGTGGACGGTGGCTCTGTGTTCCCTGCCCCCGCCCCCCGGGCGACACTGGAACTATGCAGGCAGTTATAGGGTCGGCCCACTTCGCCCGCACCAGCTGGCCTCATCCCGCTTTGGATGCGCGCCCTGCACTTACACCCTCACTCTCCCCACGGCGAGGGGAGCACGCTCCTGGCCCTTTCCCGCGCCCCGGGGACAGCCCTCGTTCTGCCCGAAGAACCCCGAGCCTGGGAGACGTGGAAGCCGCTCTCCAGACCAACCTTTTGTCAATTCAATCGAAAGACACAGGCCCTCTCCCCGAATCCGCACGCATTTGCGGCCGCATAAACCTGCAACCGGTTTCGCCACCTCCGGAGAAGGCAGAAGGTTCTAGACCCAGCGCTCTCCCAGTCCTCTCCCTTCCCGCGTCACCCGGCGGAGCGCGGCTCGGGTGCTGTGCGATCCGCAGCTGAGCGCGATCGTCTCCAGCCGCGTCCCAGCGTTTCCCCGGCGCTTCGCAGCGCGGTGCGGCCTCGGCGCCACCCGGAGGCCGCGCGCCCATGACGCCACCAGCGGCAGAATAAAACGGTTACATCGCAGGAGAACTCTCTTAACCTGGGTTTTAAAATTATTCCGTTCTGCAAGGGCTCACACGAGGTCCTGCGGCCCGAGCCTCCCCAGACCGCAGCGGCTTCCGAATACCCTTGCCCACGCGGAAGGCGGACGCGCAGGCGCTGCGGGGAGAGGGGACTCGCCTGACTCGGCCTGGTGGCAGCGGCGGACAGACAGGGAAGAGGCCCGCGGCTGCTGCCCGAGGGCCCCCAGCGTGCAGCCCGTCTGCTCAGGCACCTGGGCCGGTCCTTGCCAGGACTAGGTGGTCGAGGCCACCACAGAAGTGACAGAAGCTCAGTGGGGGAGGGTCCCCGCAGAGCCTGAGCCCTAGACGTGCAGGCGTGGAGTGGGAGGAGGGGACAGGGGCGAGGTGGGGGTGAGAGATGGGGCTGAGCTGTGCCCCATATGGCCGTGTCTGTGGCCGGGGTCCCGGGGACAACCACTACCTTTCTTATCCCGCTGACTAGTAGCCAAACCCCTTGAAAATAAGTAGCAAGATGATTTTATTAAAACAGATTATAAACCCTCCGAGACACAGCAGAGGGAAAACCTAGTCTCTTTAGCCTGGGAAAACTGCAGGGGCAGCCCCAGCGCGGTGGGAGTTGGCGGAGAGAGCCCTGGAAGGGCGAGAGGGGCCGAGAGCGCACCGACAGGCGGGAGGCAGGGAGGTAGGGTTGGGTTGGGGCAAGGACTGCTCCGTGCGGGCGAGGGGGCAGCTGTCCCTCCCCACGAGTCTCTCCAGATCCCCTCTTCCGCAGTCCGCATGCACTGGGATCCCGAGGGCTGGAACCGGCCGCTGGGAGGATGGAACCACAGCACCGCACCGGCTGCGGGAAGGAGGCTCCACCGGAGCTTTCCCTAGCCTGGGTCTCTCAGTCCATCGAGAACACCGACGCGAGGAGCTGAGAAGTGATTCCGGGTCAGGGAGCAGGACAGCAGGGGCAGACCGACAGATGGACCGCCTGCCCCGGAGACACTCCCGCAGCACTTTCAGGGACGGCTGGAGCTGCGGAGGAGCGGCCCCCAGGCCCGAGTGTGACGGCGTCTCTGCATCTCTCCGAGCCGGAGGATCTGGACCAAAACAGTGGATGGTGGCAGCCGATCAGGCCCCTTCAGGCCCCTTCAGGCCCCGGTGATCCTTCCCTCCACCCCAGGTTCTGGAAACACACCGAATGAAGGGCCCCTCCGTGGCAAGCTGAGGCCTTGAGTTCACCCTGTAAACAGGCGACCTCGCGATTGGTGGGGGCCGAGTGAGAATGGCGACGCAACAAGCTTTAGTTGAAGGGCCACAAATGCGCCCTGAGCCAGGCGCTCGGCTCCCCTAGTTCGGATTCCTTCTGCGGGTACCATCTGCGACCCACCCAGGTAGTGAGGCCCGGGTGGGGGCGGCGAACGTGTCCCTGAGGCCGTGTCTCAGCCCTCCTCACCTAACCCTGCTGGGAGCTGGGAGCGTTTTGTTTTGATTTGGTCAAAGTAAAGCTTCCATTTGATTATTCAAGACTCCCGGGCGCACTAAGCGGGGAAGGGCCGATGCAGTTGCAGGAGCCCACCGCCAGCGGATTTTTGTGTCAAACTCCAGCGGCGCCAGGGTTCTCCGCCACCCCACTCTTGGCTTTTCGTTTCCCACGCGGCAGCAAATCTGCGTGACCCACCGGCCCCTCTTCCTCCGGCGCAGGCCCCAGCTGGGTCTCTCTATAGGTGGAAGACAGCGTTGAGGAGCACAGCTCCCACAACCTCTGACTGCCCCTGCGGCCCTGCGCCCTGCTCCCCCACGGCTCTGATCCTCCCCAGTTGGCACTGGAAAGTGCTCCCAGTAGGTCAAAACGGGCACACCTGCTCCACTGAACACAAAGCAGCGGAAAGAGTCCAGAAAACGTCCCTTTTTATTCCATACGCAAAGAAGATTCATTAAAAAAAAAAAAAAAAAAAAAAAACTTCCCTGGGAGAACCCGGAAAGAGGAGGGCGCAGTCTGGCCCTGCTTCCAATGGCTGCACAGGGGTGAAGGAACTGCCGCTGGCGCGCAGGGTCTTGCCCCTTCCACCCAGTGGGGCCTGTCTCTCCACCCAGCCCCAACCTTCAAGGTCACCGTGGGGAGGAGTCGGGAGGCTGACCAGGGGCCTCCGGCTGGCCTGCTGCCCTGGTCCCCTGCTAGTCCCAGGAAGGGAACGTTTGGGGGAAGCAGTGGAGAGGGGGGTCGGAGGGGTGGGGGTTCCTTGCAGGCGGTGCACGTGTGTGGGGTTGCTGTGGGCTGTACGTGGCCGGCGCCCTGGGGCTCCCCGGGAGAAGGGTGGTTGCTGGATTTGGCCCTGCCTGAGGCCTGTGTGCGCCTGGAGCATCGATTGTCGGTCTCCGCGACGCGTCCCCTTCTCGAGGGAATCCAGTCTGGGAACTGTTTGCCGAGCGGGAGCTGCAGGCATCCCTTTACATTCTGAACGAGCTGCGGGCGGGGCCCGGTGCCGTGCGCCGCTCCCGCCGCGTCCCGGTGCCCCGCCGCCGCCGCCAGAAGTCCGGGTCGGCCACGGGGAGCCGGCCCGGCGAGGCAGAGGCCTTCACACCAGGCCGGGCATCTGCGCTCGCAAGAAGGGCACGGAGGCGGCGGCCGGGAAGGTGGCCAGCGGATAGGCGAGGGCCCCGGGGAAGCCGAGTAGCGGCGGGGGCGGCGCGGGCGCGGCGGGCGCCAGCGGGAAGGGCAGCGCGGAGGGGGCCCCGGCGGCCGCGGCCGGAGGGCTCTCGTGGTAGAGCACCGGCACGCGGACGAGGCGCTGCGCGCCCGGCGGGGACAGGCTGGCCGCCTCCAACTCGGCCGCCAGCTGCCGCTTCCACTTGTTGCGTCGGTTCTGGAACCAGATCTTCACCTGCGTCTCGGTGAGCTGCAGGGAGGCGGCCAGGCCGGCGCGCTCGGCGCTGCTCAGGTAGCGCTTCAGGTCGAAGGTGGACTCGAGCTGGAAGACCTGGCTGCGCGAGAACACCGTGCGCGTCTTCTTCTTGCGGCCGCCGCCCGCGCCGCGCGCCTCCCCCGCCGGGGCCGGGGTCTCCGCCGGCTCCGTCGCGGCCTCTTGCGCGCCGGCCGCCGGGCCCCGCGTCGCGGGTTCCGCCGCCTCCCGCTGCGCCGCTCCCAGCCCGGGTCCCCGCTGCCAGGCGCCCTCGGCGTGGCCCATTTCTTCTCCCGTCTCCGGTGAGTCGCGGTCGCTGGCTGCAGGGGAGAGAGGGGCACACGGGTTGGTTCTCGGGGGCTGCGCCCCAAGCCGGGTCCCTCCGGCCAGCCGCTCCCCTCGGAGTCACCCCAGCCACAAGCCCGGAAACATCCCTCCGCGGGGACCCGGCAGCCCGACTGCTGAACACCCCGGGATGGAGAAAGAGGCACAGATACAAGGACCAGCAGGCAACACACCCGCCTTCAGGCCCAAACGGAATTGTACGTTCACACCCAGAGACCAGTAAAGAAAGAAACCTAAGACATAAAAATACAGACACAAAGAGCAGGATGGAATTCCGAGACCCGTCCTTCCGGGCCGCCTGGCAGGTCTGCAGAAGAAACACAAAGGATCCGCAGGAACCCTGGGAGAAGAGGAAGATGTCCTGATGGACACACGAGGAAGCAAGCACATAAACTGCCCTGCCCTTGCCCCTTTCGCAGTCAGGCCCCAGAAGTCCAGGGCGTTTCGTGACCACCCTATTTACAACCAGGGCACAGGCTGAGACACCCGCTTGCACAGAAACGTTCCCACAGAAAGGAGGGCAAACACACGCAACCTGCTGCCTGAAAGAAAACTGGGGCTCAGGTGCCTCTGATATGCCCCGGCGCGCGCCCACAACTTCCTGTCCTCAGATGTCCACAGACACATGCCCCCTCAACACGCACAGGCCCTCCAAGGGGCACACAGGGACGCAGCCAGCGCTTAATGCCCCCCAACCTCCCCCATGCTTCTGTGGGTAGTTTGGGGATACAGCAGCTGATGGGAGGTGGGGGGAGGCCTGAGCCCAGGTTCCAGTGAAGCCCACCTGACCTCCTGAGGTGGGGAGAGGCCAGCGGGGCTGCGACGCCTCGCAGCAGGGGCCAGCACCCCACTTGAAGGAAGCATCGCCCTCAGACTTCAGAGCTCCCGCGGTAGGCGCGGACCAGCACATTCTTCCTGGGACCCCCCTCCTCCCCCCCAAGGAAAGGCAGGTCCTGGCTGCAGGGCTGGAACCGTGGCGAGGGGACCCTGAGTGCTAGTGTGCCCGAGGGTGTCGCCTCCGCGCAGCCCCCTGCGAGGTGGGTGCAAGCTCTGGCAGGACTATCTCTGGTTCTGTGCACGGGGCTGTGGAGAGGCCAGGGAGCTGGCATGTGTACCACCAGATCTGGGGAGCTCCTGTCCCCCGCCCCCACGCACACCCCTAACCCCTCAAACCCACAGAGGCGCAGCATTGCCACAAGGCGCGCAGCCGGTTGCCAGCTCGCGGGGAAGCCAGGACTCTCACCCGCATTACACGAAATAAGAAACGGCCGATGCTGCGGGCGGTGTCCGTCCGACTGCGGCTGCCTACAGCCCGCAGAGTCAAGAGGAGCACGCATTCCACCCCTAAAGACCCTCTTCAGACCCCGCCCCACCAAAGGGCGTTAAGTTTAATTGCCCCACCACGAGGCCCTGATCAAGTTTACATAAAGCGGGTGATGGACGTGGACCTCGGGGTGCGGGCTCTCAGACCACGCTGAGACGGGGTCCTTTCCTAAAGGGGCTATTCCTGCACTGGCAAGGGGCGACTCAAGAGTGAGGGGTCGGCGGCCCCGGCGGCCACCTGCTCCCTGGCACACAGGGACGTGTGCACACAGGGTTCGGTGGATTCGAGACCAGAGCGTGGAAGAGAGGAAAGTCCTGGCTGGCTTCACAGTGGAGGTGGGGGCTGGCCAAGGCTGGGGGTGCGGGAGCGGGCAGAAATGGCTTTCCTGGTCCCCCCCCCTCCTAGGGCTCTCCCTTCAAGGGGGAGTCCCTGAGGAAGGGACCTTGGGGATGGGGACAAGACTCGGGTGTCAGGAAAACCAGTCAAGAGGGATGAGTTGGGCCTGGGGTTAAGAGACCCCCTACCCAGCCCAGAGCCCTCAGCAGGGAACAAAGGCAGGGGGAGGGGCAGGGAAGGGAAGAGCCACAGGGTGGGGGCTTCTTGTTAGTGATGCTGGCACCTGAGACCTGGCGGGCCCAGCCCCTGCCACACACCTGCGTGGTGGGGACAGAGGAAAAGAGGTAGGGGTGGGAGCAGAGTGGCTGTGGAACTCGTCCCCCCAGGGGGTCCCTCTACTCATGCCCCACTGTATTCTCCTGTGGGGGCTCCCTTCCCTTCCTCTCTTCTGCCTTTAATGTGTTGCCGTTTTGCACGGCTCTTCCCATCTCCATGTCCTTCCTCTCCATCCTTCCATTTTCTTTTCTCCCGCCCTCCATCTCCGTCTCCCTGTCCCATTTCACACTCTCTCTTCCTCTTCTTCTCTTTTGTTCAACAACCCCCCCCCCCAATCCCCCTGTCCCCAGGTCCCTCTTCCACGTTTCTAGGCCCCGCAGCCTGGCGATGGAGTGAAACCCCGACGCCGCGAGGCCTCCTTCTCCCGTGCGGAGACCGTGCCCCAGGACGCGGGCTTCCAAACCCAGCCGGAGTAGCGATTGCGTTGCAGCCCTCCAAGCCCCAGACCCCGCGGAGCGGAAGTCGGAGGCCCAGAGAGGGCAGCGAAGCGCCCGAAGGCGCCCCGAGGATGTGCCCCCGCCCAGCGCCCGCACTCACTGTCAGGGCTGAGGCCGCCTCCGTAGCTGCCGCGCACCCGCGGGTACCAGCGCGTCGCGCAGCCGCTGCCCGGAGCGTAGGGCGGCCCGGGGCCGGGGGGCGGCGGGGAAACCAGGCCCAGAGCCCGTGGCCCGAGCAGCGCCCGGGCCCGCGCCTCCCCGCCGGGCCCCGCGCCCACGCGCAACTGCCTCCGCCGCTGCAGCCGCCGTCGCCGCGCTTGCTCCGCGTCCTCGTCTTCCGGCTCGTCGTCGTCGCGGCCGCCCTTGGCCTCGGCCGCCAGCAGGTTCTCGATGAGGAAGGAGGAGGCGCGGGCCGGCGTGGCGCGCCCGGGCTCCGTCAGCTCGTCCGGCATCGCGGCCGTGGGCCCTTCTGGGTCTGCCGCCCTCCTCCGGCGTCCCGGGCGCCCCGGGCGCGGGTGAACCCGGTCCCCGCTAGAGACGGTGGCCTCGGCGCCCCGGCGCACGCGCAGGCCGGCCCCGGCCCCACTCCCGGAGTGCTGGCGTCGGGCCCCGCGGGCAGGCAGCGACCGCTGCGCCGGGCTGGGCTGGGGGGAGCGCGGAGCGCCGACAGCCGGCCCCGCGCCGCGCTCGCTGCTCGCCTTTCACGTCGCCGCTCTGGTGGCGCCCGGCCACCCGCGGGGGGCGGGGCGGGGCGGGGCGGGGAGCCGGGCCCGGCCGGCCGCCTGCACTGCCCGCGCGCGGCCACCGCCCGCAGATGCCGCCGGGACCCGGGTGCGGGCGCGCGGCGCGGCCGGGGCGGGAGGGCGACCTGGGGCCCAGGCGGGGGACGCGCCGGTCCCGCCCCGCGGGGTCCACCGGGGGCCCGCGCCACCCGCGCCGGGGGCGGGGCCTAGGCTCCTCAGCCGCCCATTGGCCCTGGAGTCCCCGGGGAGGCGCGGGCTGGCCAATCAGCGTCCGGCCAGGGCTGAAATTACCCAGGCGCGGGGAGAGTGTCCGACTCAGCGCGAGTAACCGTGTGTGTAATCGTGTGTATGTTTGTGCAAACTGCGGGCGTGCGCGCGCGCGCGCGTGTGCGCGTGGGTATGGGAGCGCAAAGACTCCGGGGTATCCAAGAAATGGCCGGAGTCTGGGCCGCAATCTCTTTTTCTTTTCTAAAACCTCGGGTCTAACTAAAATATGGAAGAACGGCCCACCAGGCTGCGAACACGGTGGCATCTTAAAAACATTTATACTTGAAGGGGGGTTCGGTGCCAAATGTAGTGTGCGCCATCTCTCTAGCCGCCAGGCTCGGTCTCAGGGTGTCAGGAATGCGACCTCACGGGCCGTGCGAGCGGCGGGACCCCACCACGCCCGCACCTCCCCCCGGAGGCGCCCAGGCCGGGCCTCAAGGGGTGGGAACGTTCCGCCCAGCCGCGGTCCCCAGGCGGCGGGGGCCTTGGGGGCGGGCCGGGCTCCTCTTTGTGCCTTCCCATTTCTGAAGCAAGGAGCGCTGTGACAGCATTGCAGCCCTCGAGGCTGTGACAGCTCAGGGTACCTTCTGTCCCGCCACTGCTGGGAGCGGGTAACGGCCGAGTCGCCGGGTCGCCGCCTGAACGCGCGGGTCGCGCAGCCCCCTCCAACCCCCCCGCAAGCGGGCCGCGCCGAGATTCATCCAGCCCGCGTGCCCCCCTGCGGCCCTGTGCAGCCAGCCCCGGGGCCCGCCTCGGTTTAATCTTCGGAGCAAGCACTGTGGAGAGTATCGCCGACGTTTCCAGAGGGGGAAAGTGGGGTCGGCGAGGCCTCTCCCGCAGGTAAGCGGCTCAGGCAGACCTGGACCTCCGACCTTCCTGCCCAGGGCCTGCGCGCCTTGGCGACATCTGAAAGTGCGGTGGGGACAGCGGAGCAGCCGCGGTGAGGCCGAGCCGGCCCTGCCGCCACGGGAACGGCCCTTCCTGAGTGCGTCTTCCGGACACCCCATTCCCCAGCCGCCCTCTCCCCTCGCCTCCTTGGAGTCGGCTGGACCTCGGTTTCCCCACGGGGACCCTGCTCGTGGTTCAGGCCGTTTGGAGCCTCGGGGGGAAGGGCGCGGCTCCGGAGTCAGACTCGAGGAGGCGTTCCCTGCAAGGTAGGCCTCTAAGGGTTCTGCTCCCCCAAGCTGTTTCCTCCTCCGTGCCATGGAAATAGCCCCCCTCCTCGGTCTGGTGTCTCCCTATGCCCAGCCCATAGGAAGCGCTCAATAAGTGACAGTTCTCACCATTATCATTGATAAAATTTCCCACTGCAGCAGAAGGCGGTGCTTCCAGAGTGGTCTGCCCCCCACTTGGCAGGTTGGGGCTAGAGGGTGCTTTACTGCAGACTCTAGGACAAAGTGCTCTATCCCTCTCCTCCCCTCTCCATCCTGCCCCAGGAGGGGCAAAGACTATCAGTGAGGAGGGACTCAGGTCCAGGAAACTCGGGCAGCTAACTGAGATGGGGGGGTGTTGTCTCCCCATTTTATCAGTGAGGACATTGCGGTCCTAGAAGATGGAGTCTGGTTCGTAGGGAATCGCCAGAGGCTCCCAAGTTCTGTGCCTGGAAGTGTCCAGAGTCACAGAAACTCCAAGGGCCAGCAGGGTGGGGTCAGGGGGCAGGGCTGAAGGAATGGGGGAGGACAAGACATCGCAAGTGCCCGTGAGCTGGGTCACCTTCGGCTCGGTGCAACCCCCACCCCCCAACTGCAGCCTGAGACCCTGGTGCTCTCACTCCCATTTCTCTGAGCACCCTCAGCCTGAGGCTTCTCTCCCTCAGGCTTGGCTCCCCGGGACCTCTAGTTCTAATCCCCACTTGGGAATGTGCGGCCCTGGGCTTGGCCGGTCAGCTCTCCGATCCACTTCCTCTCCTGTGACGCGGGATAACAGGCGTCCCTGCCAGGGCAGTGGTTGGGAGTGGGGGCTGCGCACGGCCACGCGCTCACTGGGCACCTGCTCACTCTCTCCCGGTGGGGTGGGGGCTGCCCACGGTGCCCTGGGGGGATGGGAGGCGAGGGACCAGGAATGAGCCTTCCTCCCGGTATAGGAGTCTTCTGGAATGGGGTGGTTTGCTGAAGACGCAGCTCTCTCTGCGGAGGGTGCCCCATCGTGGCGGCGGAGCCTGGGCGCGCAGCGCGCGCGGACGCTGGAAAGCAGGTAGTGCTCGCGGCTGAAGCGCAGGTAGGAGCGTTTAGCCAGACAAATTGTGCTCCCCCAGGCCACAGCCTCTGAGCTCAGTGCTGGCCCCGGGACGAGGCCGCTGGTCCCGGGACCTGGAGCGGAGCCTCTCACCAAGGTGAGTTGAGAATCCGGATTTCGGGAGGGGACCGCGGGCAGAGGCGGGCACAGACCATCGCTACCCCCTCTCGGCTCTGCGGATACAGGCACAGTCCGCGTAGCCGAGCAGCGGCTGTTCTGCGCCCCTCGCAGTTGCGGCGCTCTCTTGGAGAGGGACCCCGCAATGTCGCAGCCCACAGCAGGGTTTCTGGAGCTCCCCAGCCAGGGCTCCAGGTCTCTGGTCACCTTTGTGCACTAGGCAGAATTCTGGGGCTGACGGATTCCCCATCCAGAAAAGTGGAGCTTCTGGAAGGCAACAAGCTTTCATCTCCCCGTGCCTCCTGCTCTGGGGCAGCACCGGCTAGCGTCCCCCAAGCCACCTCCATCCCTCCTTCCAGCCTGTTGGCCACCAAGCCCCGATACTTCTATCTGCCCAGTTGTCCTTCTTTGTACCCTTGGCCATTCCCGAGCCAGCTGACGTACAGTGGCAGCACCTTCGAATCGCAGGCAAATAATCGTAAAAGAAACTCAGGCCTCTCACCAGGAGCTGCCTTCGGCAGGGTGTGCCTTTTTCATCTCGGAATCCCCAATGCCTAGCTCAGGGCTGGTGGCCCCAAATGCTCCACAAATGTTGAGTGAATGTGAGCTGGTGATGATCTCAAAAAACACAGACCAGGAACCGGCCAACTACAGCTGCTGGCCACTTCTTTTGTTTTGCATTGCTTTAACGAACTTTTTCTTTTGGAGCAATTGTAGAAAGTGCCCATTTTAAACTTACATTTTATTATACTTTTGCTCCCTCCATCCCTCATTTCTATCTCACTTGTCCCTACCTCACCCAGGTACCAGCTCTTGTGTATTGAATTTACAAAACAGTATTACATTATATACACCTCCTTCTCTCTCTCTCTCAATGGGACTTGAAAATATATTTTCAGCTCTAGCCATGCTGATGCATGTATCAGTGTTTATAATTTTTTGTGAACCAGTATGTAGGACCCCCCGCCCCCATGTCCACATGTGGGATTCAAATCCGGCTACATCATAAACCAGCCCAGCACTGGCTGGTGTAAAGCAACCCCTGATTCTTGGGCTCATGGACACTGGGGACGGATGCAACGTCTCCAGGCATCAAATCTGGGCCTCAGCCATGAAGGCAGGGGGCTGACTCATTTGAAGCCTCGTTAGCTGGTTCTTGGGGTGGGGGAAAGTGTCGTCTGTCCCCTGAGGAGCGCCCCCCCCCCCACAGTATAGTTCCCCAGGGCAAGTGCGGGAGGGGTGGGAGCAGCGGGTGGGGAGTTGGAGGGTGGAGAGAGAGGGGAGGAGAACCCAGCCTGGGCGGGACCTAGCATTATTCACCACACCCTGTGGGTGGGGCGGTCCCCACCCCTGCCCCATTCAAGGGACCCAGCCCCTTAGTAGGCAGGTGACAAGTCACATTCTCAGAAGAGACATTGCCCTGGCCAGTAAGAAGGTCCACTGGGCCACGAGGACGTTCCACGCCCCTACTGATGGGTTGTCGGTTGCTTGAGCAGACTCGGCCATTGTTCTCTCAGAGCCGGTGTGCGAGCTTCTCTGGGGCGAGACGGGAACTTCTGGGCTGGAGGGCAAATGCACCCTCGCCTTCTCCAGACACTGCGGGAGGCTTCCTGGAAGGGCCACACTGTCCCCACTGGCCTCCGCGTCCTCACACACCCTCCGTGGGTGGTTTTAGCGGATGCATCCCTGTTCAGCGCCCTGCTGTGTCAAAGGGAAATCCAGCTGTTTCGGTGGACAGCTGCCTGGCTGCTCACACAGGGGAAGGAGCCGCAGGCCCCGAGGGAGGTGAAAAGGGCCCTGTGTGTTAGGAAACTGAAGGCAGGATGGGTGTGCAACGGCCACCGGGGAGGAGGAAGGACTGATAGCCAGACTCGGGTTTTGAGGCCCTTGCACACAAGACTAAAGAGTGTGGGTTTTTATTTTGGAAAGTAGTGGGGAGCCAGTGAAGGCTGTTGAGCTGGGGAAACAACACGATTAAAGCTGGGCTTTAGGAAGAGTAACCCGAGAGTGTCCTGGGGTGGCTGAGAGATGAGACAGTCCCAAGGGCTGTCCTGCTGTGGACTGAGTAGGAAGCAGAAGCCCAGCCGCGGGCAGTGGCTGTGCAAAGGGCTGTGGCCCCGGTATGGCTCAAGTGGACAGGTCAGGCCTGGCGGTGGTCAGGTGGGGGAGGGAGGGGCCGACACCCAGCTGGCCAGCTTGTGGGGGGGGGGGCTTGGTCTTCTCTTCCCTCCCCTCAGGGCTCACAAGTCAGGCCTGAGGGGTGGCTGGTCGAGTCTCAGCCATCCTTGGTCTTGTCAAGTGTCCTCTCCTATGTCCAGCAGGGCGGGACGGCTCCTTGCCTCAGCCCCCTTGGCCACAACAGTCTTCAGGTGTGACATGTGAGACATCAAGCCATCCCCGAGGTGGGAGTGGGGTTGTGGGAGGGCGCGCATATATTAAAAGTGTGCTTTGGAAAAGTTCGAATGTTTGCAATGATTTGGGCCGCCTTTTCCAGGTCTAGCCAGCTCTTTCCTTGAGAGACTCTCCCTTTAAAAACTGGAAAGAGGAAAATAATTTTCACGTCGTGTTCAGTGGATGCCTCCTGAAGCCGGGGTTCCACCCAGCCCAGCAGCTGCGGGCAGGAGGAGCAGAGGGAGGGAAGGAGGGGGGAGGGGGAGGAGCTGCCAGAGGGAGAGAAGAGGGGGGCGGGGGGGAGGGGGCAGGGGAAGGTGGGAAGAAGTTTGGGGAGAGAGAGGGAAAGAAGAGGAGGGATGGAGGAGAAGTAGAGAAGGGAGGAGAGGGAAGAAGAGCGGGAAGGCAGAAGGAAGAGAGGGAGAAGAGGGAAGCAGAGGGGGGAGGGAGGAGCGGGGAAGAGGGAGGGGAGGGGCGGGGGAGGAGGGAGGGGCGGGGAAGAGGGAGGGGCGGGGAAGAGGGAGGGGAGGGGCGGGGGAGGAGGGAGGGGCGGGGGAGGGGAGGAGGCAAGGGGCGGGGAGGGGGAGGAGGGAGGAGCGGGGAGGGGGAGGAGGCAAGGGGCGGGGGAGGGGAGGAGGCAAGGGGCGGGGAGGGGGAGGGGGAGGAGCGGATGACTTCCCCACATTCCACTGCACGCAGGAAAGGCGCCGACGCTCGTTTCCTGCTTCCCCTAAGCGTGCCGGTTCCACTCCCGCCGGCCCGTCCCCGCCGCGGTCACCCGGAGCGCCTGGCAGGCCCCGCGGAGCTGCGGTGGGTTCTGCGCTCGAAGTTCTCGGTTGGCAGGGAAGGCCCCTCTCCAAACCGGAAGGAACTGCGGCCGTCCTGCGCTATGCCACCGCCCTGGGCGAGCGGAGAACCACTTTCCGCCGTGACATCGCCCCGGGAAGGACCGCGAGCCGGGAAGGTGACCCAGACTCACTCCTGGCCCGCCAGCCTGAGAAGTGCGCTCTGGGGACGCGGGTGTCCCCGAGGCTGCCAGAGCCCCACCCCCACCTCTGCCCGGAGCCCCGGTCCCTTGCTGGGAGCGCGCAGCTCGTCTTGCCCTCCGCAGCCCCCCCCCCCCCAGCTCACCCCCTCGACCCCAGGCTTGGTCCCATTGTCCCTCTAGGTGCGTGTGTCCCATTTAGGGCAGGCACTTGCCTGGAAGAAGCAGGTGCCAGCAAACCCTGGACCTTGAAGGGGGCTGCTGGCTCATGTGGCTGTCACTGGGCTGGGACCACTCCGGCCTCTGCAGGTAGATATTTTCCCTAAACATTTTTATATCGAAACTCTCAAAAAAAAAAAAAGGAAATGGCCAGAGCCCACGTGTGTACTTTCAGATTCTCCCATCAGCGTGTACAGCTGTCCATCCCTCTGCCTGCCACCCACCAGCCTTTATTTTTATTTTTGGCTCACGGGAAGGTGCAGGCAG
This sequence comes from Tamandua tetradactyla, assembly GCF_023851605.1. NCBI lineage: Eukaryota > Metazoa > Chordata > Mammalia > Pilosa > Myrmecophagidae > Tamandua > Tamandua tetradactyla. The sequence goes on along the minus strand of NC_135345.1, from coordinate 4,011,316 downwards.
GCCTGCCACCGCAGGTAGATCCGGCTTCGGGGAAGAGCCGAGGCTTCTCCGCGCTAACAGCGCTGACAAACGTGGGCTCTCAGCTGGTCCTTTGCGGGTTTTCCCGAAGAAAGCACAGCCCCGGGAAAAGTCAGAGGTGCACGGGTTTGGGTCTCCCCAGCTCTGCCTGAGGCGTGACCACAGCACCCATATTTAAGGTTTCCAGGCATCACCTCCTCATGAAAATGCTCCCTTTGCTGCATGGGCGGGGGAGGGGAGCCTGTACCGTCAGCCCGGGGCCTGCCGTGGCGCCGCGGCTCCATCCACGGAAGCTCTAGTGAGTTTTAAAAGAGTGACCGTAAAGTCACGCGGTTGATGGCCTCGTATGACACACCCTCTCTGTGCATTTGTAAGCCACGCCTCCTTGGAGAATGACCTTTTCCCGTCTCAATAAGAAATGCAAAGCTGTGGTCACTTTAAGACCCAAGGGTGTGGGAGGATCTGGTTTTAATATGAAGAGCGTCTCGCGCTGTGAGCAGGTTTCGGTTTCCACAATGGAGCACAGATTTTGCTTCAAGTTCTCCAAACCACTGGGGACGGTCAGTCAGCCCCGGCCGGCCGTGACCATGATTGGAAGTGACTTGGGGGTGGAGAAATGCAGCTGGAACAAAGGGCTGGAGTGGCCAGGGTGCGGGAGGGGGGGCTCTCCAAAGCACAGGAGCCCCCGCCAGCCTGGCGGGCTAAACCCCAAGGGTCTTGGGGTGGAGACCTGGGGCCCCGCAGGGCAGAATCGTGGGGCGCCCAGTCCGGGTGCAGGAGGAACGCCTGGCACGGGGTTCCCTAATGGCCCTTGGCTAGGGCTCGGGAGAAGGCACAGCTTTTATCCGCTCCACAATCAGGGTGCGTGGGGGGCCCCGGGGTGGGGAGGAAGCCCTGCTGCTCACCCTTGCCTCTGGGAGGAGACAGAGTTGGAAGGTTCAACGGATTCAGCTTTCACCTCCCCAGCCCTGGTTATAGGCAGGCCCTGAGCTGGGGCTTTACTTGCATAAACTCGTTTAATACTCAAAAAATCCCACCAGGGCCGGTGGGCAACGAGGACACGAGAGGGTGTTCCTAGCAGAGGCATTTGGAATTGAAAAAAAAAGAAAAGAAAATGGAGGTGAACTAAATGCATCTCAGTGGGGAGCTGGTTGTGTAAATGATGCTTTGTCTTTACCTGCTGGGGAGACCAGGTGGGGGGTGGGGGGCGCGCTGGAGGTGGAACTCAGCCGGGGATGATTGAAGGAAACCGGGGAGCGAGGGGCGGGCTGAGCGGCCGCTTTCCCAGGCACACAGAGCTCCTGCACGTGGACGGTCCGGTTTCTGCTGACTCTCGAAGGAGAGGGAGTGGGATCTGCTCTCCCCAAAGGGAGACGCTGGTGTGGGTACCTTTTCCTGTCGACACTGTTAGCACCTTCGTCCTTTTTGAGTTTTGTACCAGCTGCAAGCATTACTCAATGTTTTTTAATGAAATGCAAAGGTTTTAAGTCTCCAAAGCAGCAGCCCGTGGAGCAGGAAGCATTCAGGTGGTTTGGAGAGAAGCTGACGGGGACTGGGTTAAGACCACATTCTCCGGCTGTGGAGTGAGGGCCCCAGAGGTCTCCCAGGCCCACGTGTGCAGGTGGGCGACGGCGGCGGCCAGGGCAGCAGGTGTCCAGGGACCAGCAGTGGCAGGAGACACCTAAGATGGCAAAGCCTCCGACTGACCCAGAGACCCAGGGAGGCGGATGGAAAAGGCCATGCTGGGTGTCCCCATTAGGTGGGCAGGAAGGTCCTGGGGCTGTTCCCTGCGGGGGGTGATGAGCCCCCTACGTGGCTGCCTCCACCCCCACCCCTGCCAGCCTGAGCAGCCATGTGGCCCGAGCCCCGGCGTCCTCCTTTGGTGGGAGAATGAAGTGGCCCACGCTGCAGGGTGGAGCCGGGAGAGGGTTCAGTAAAACACGCCGGTGCCCGGAGCATCCGAGTATGCCAGCCGGCCAGCCTCCGGGGTCCACCCAGACCCCCGGTCCCACCTTGGCCTGTGCCCCACAGCGCCGGTGCCGCTGCACCAGCCAGCAGGCCCTTCCTGGTCAGTCGCCCTTCTGTCCCGCTGTAACCGTGCCAGCAGCACACGTTCGAGCCGAGGAACGAGAAGCTTCCGTCATGCTGCAAAAGCAGCAACGCTGGTCACCCAAGACCCACACTCGGGGACTGTCCCAGCTGCACAGGCTTCACACAGACACTCCTCAATCAACCACACGTCCCTCACACACCCATCCACACCCTTCCACACATGCACACACACACTCCCTCACACACCCATACACACTCACACAAATACCTACCCTACCTCTCTATACACACACACCTGCACACATGCATACAGACACACCTCCACATATTGATACATGTTAACACATGCTCACACTCACCCACACCCATAAACACATACACATCCCCTCACCCACACACGCACATGCACCACACCCTTCACACACACACCTTCGACCCCCACGCACATGCTCATCCACACCTACACACACTCATACACATGCACACCCCACACCTACACACACTCATGCATGCACACCCCACACCTGCACACACATGCACAAACACATGCCCATTCGCGCCTGCATACACACACCCATAAAACCCTCACACAAGCACTACAGACACACCCACACAAATACACACTCACCCCATGCACACATCCCCATCTGCAACTACACACACACACTTCCACATGCACACTATGCACAACTATCACACACCCGGGCCCCTGCACAAACATACATTCCCACACCCGCGACTCCCCCACCCACACACGTCCTTAGATACCCACACCTCAGTCACACCCACACCTCCCCAAATCCATTCTTCTCCACACACAGACATGCACCTCCCTGTACCCACACACCCATGGGCTCAATGGCACACCCGTGGGCTCGCATGCACTCTCATCACAGACCCCACTCCTTTCTGTCTCCCATTCACGCACACCCTGGGCCACTCAGAAACCCACCTCCCAGCCTAATGGGCACCTCCACATATTTCTTTCCGTGCTCACTGAGTCTTTTTGTTGTTTGCACAGGCAGGCACCGGGAATCGTACTCCGGTCCCCGGCATGGCAAGTAAGAACTCTGTCTGCTGAGCCACCGTGGCCCGCCCGTGCTCACTGAATCTTACACCAACTTATATGCACACCAACATATTCGGTTACACTCTACAGTATGTGGGGCTGGCAGGCCGTGGTTTCGTACGCACTCTATCCCTCTCATATGCCCCTGCCATGGGCCCCGGGCACTCCTCAGTCTTCCGCCTCAGCCCCGTTCTGGGGGCTGCACCTTCCTACTAACAGCGTTTACTGAGTCTCAACCCCTTCAAGCACTGCTGGCCTCGTGTCCATTTACAAGGACACTTGCGAATGTCTCCCTAGGAACTGGGTCCTTGGCACCAAGGAACAGACTCCTGGGAGTATGGCCAGTGGGCCAAATTCTGGGTGTGTGCGTGCATGTGCGTGCGTGTGTGTGTGTGCGTGTGTACCCATTGCCTTTCCAAAATGTTGCAGCACTTCACCCTCCACCAGCTGACAACGGGTGGCCCAGCTCCTTTCACTGGTTCTCCCTAGACTCATGGGCATTAACTGCTTTGAACTTGAATCTGTCTTTCCCTGCACGAGACTTTATTGGCACCTTTCCTTCTGTCACCCCAACTTTGCCCCTCTGGGGTGGGTAGATAGCTCAGAGTTAGGAAGGAGCACTGTATTTGGAGTCCAGTGCTGCCTATATAGCTGCTGGGATTCAGCTCTGCTCTTTCTCACTCATCCCCGTTGGTGGAAGTGAGATCTCAGAGGACTCCGCATACAGTGCTCCTTCCCGCCTTTCTCTAAACACTGCCCCATGAGCAGCCCCCTGCCTGCTGATTCACCGTCCTCTGCTCAAGGATGTGGGTTCCTGTTGAGGGTGGTGGCAGCCCGATGTGCCCAAGGGTTGTGGTGACTGTCACCCCCTCGCTGCTTGGACCTGTTTGGCCCCCACAGGAAGCGTTTCAGCAGGCCCCAGAGGGGATGAAATATTTTGCCCAGTGGAGGGATGAGTTTAAAGCAGCATCGTCACCCTGCCCCGCTATCATCAGGTCCTGGGAAATCTTGGCTTGTCCAGAGCTGCCCTGTCTGGGAAGGACGCCATGAATCTCAGTCGTCTGCCTCTTGTGCCGGGACCTGTCACGGAGCCTTGCAGGGGACAGCCACGCCGGCTTTGCAGGATCCATGTGGCAACTGAAGTGCGAGAAAGATTTTGAAGGAGGCAAGGCAAGAATCCAACTCTGGGTTTCTCACTGCCCCACCCGATATCAGCCTCCGAGGCCGTGGGTGGGAGGAGGGCAGGGGCAGGCCCCCGCCAGCATTCCCGTGGAAAGTGCCACTCTGACCTCAGCGAGGGACCGAGGCCCGTCCTGTCCGCGGGTGTGGACATGCTGGTTTGTGCCTGTGAAGAAGCAGCTGTCAGCCCATGCCACCGTGCCCTGCCCACCTGGGATGGTGGGACAGCTCCCTCGGAGGCTCCAGGGCAGGTCCCTTCCCTGTCCCTTCTGTCCACCTGCCCTCGCCCCCACCCCTTGCCCCCAGTGCCCAGGCAGGGCTAAGGTCTCCTGGCATGGCTTCACTCGTGGCGGCGTCCCTCCACCCCCGCCTCTGTGGTCGCATCACCTCTTCCGCAGGGTTATGTCCAAGCCCCGTCTGCCGCCACCTGTCACAGGACACCTGTGATGGCACCTAGGGCTCACCTGGAAGGCTGGGCCCTTCCCTAAGCTCAGAACCCTCGACTGGACTCACACCCGCTCCCTTTCCCCTGAGAGGTGAAGGTTACAGATTCCGGGGCCAGGACCAGGTTCACTTTGGTTCTCTCAGTCTCCAAGGCAGGACGCATCTTTGTCACCCATTTGCTCAGGTCCCCTGAGTGAGGCTCTCCCAGGGACTGTAGGAAGAGTGGGATTCTGAGCCACAGCTCAAACGTTAGCCTACTGGGGAATTACTTCAAAGGGCAGGCTCTAAACAGCGACCCAGTATAGAAAACTCCTAACAGTTTAGAAAGAGGTTGGTGCTCGCATACCTCTCCTGACGGAGAGCTCAGTACCGGACAAAGTACTCATTCTGATCTTTTTTCTGCTTCTACTATGCCCTTTCCTTAAATTTGTAATGATGCGTAGAAAGAGTGCACTTCTCGGAAGCTGATCAGAGATTCTAAGAGTGGAAGAGGCCAGCTTGTATGAGAAAGTGTTGTGAAAACTCGCTCAGTGGGAGGAGATAAAGAGCCCCAGGCTGCTGCTGCAGTTTCATGCTGAGGAAGGCTGGGGCAATAAGAGGGAAGGTGGGGACCCACCTCCCATGACAAGGGTTTTCACCCTTTCCTGGGACCTCCCCACCCCCGTATTCAGTTCATCACAGAAGTCACAATATGGGGTGACGTGGTTGGATTTCTCCTGGAAGCAGACAGAGGTGGGCTCAGGAGCTGGGAAGGGGTACTTGGAGTCTGTCTTCAGTTGAGTCTTCCCGCAGTAGGGGCGGTCCCACCCCTGCAGAGATACTGGCGTGGGAGGGCTCCGCCCTCGTCTCAGCTTCCTCCTTGGGGTGAGCCCCTTGGGGCTGGCCAGAACCTCCTTGGCGACTGGAATTTGCACCGACAGGGAGGGGGACCCCTGAGCAGGGGAGGCAGCTGGGTGGCTGGCCCTCAGGTCCATGGGATCTGGCGCGCTCTCCACCCAGCTCCGCCCAAACCTGAAAAGGATGGGTGGGGAGTCACGTTGCCAGGGTCCACCCGCGTCCCTTGGTCTCCTGTCACGCAGACCTGGCCCCTGAGCTTTCAGCCCACACCCCCAGCTGACATGCTGCCCAGTAGGCCCACTGCACCCTCGAGGGAGCAGCCCCTCGCCTGGCGGGTCTCCACCTTTGTTTAGGCCCCCGCAGCCTGCGTGGGTCACTCTGCTGACAATTCCTTTTTTTTTATGCTGTATGGTGGGGTCACATTTCATTCTTTTTCCAAATGAGTATCCCATTATTGCAACACCATTTGTTGAATTTTGTCTGTTTGCTTGTTTATTTTGTTTTGGGGAAGTGCATGGGCCGGGAACCCAACCTGAGTCTCCCGCATGGCAGGTGAGAATTCTACCACTGAGCTACCCTCGCACCCACTTTGCTGACAATTCTTAGTGGCTGAGGAAGTTTCATTTTATACTCACCAGCTGTGCAGGTTTGAGAGTGTTATGTATCCCAGAGAAGCCATGTTTGAATCCTGATTTCATCTTGTGGGAGTAGCCGTTCCTTTTAATCTTAATTCAATAATGTGGGTTGGAATCTTTGATTGGATTGTCTCCATGGAGATCTGACACACCCAAGTGTGGGTATGAACTTTTGATTAGATGGAGATGTGATGTTACCTATTCCAGGTGAGTCTTGAATCGTTTAATGGAGTCCTTTAAAAGAGGAAACATTTCGGAGAGAGACAGAAGCAACGGAAACGACAGAAGCCTCAGAACGGACAGAAACGTCAGAGCAGAGCTGACACAGATGCTGACAGGTGGAGAGCAGAGACACGGATGTTTGGAGATGCTTGGAGCTCAGCAGATGTCGCCATGAGATGTGAAGCAAGCCGAGCCTGGAGGGAGCCCAAGGAAGCCAGGAGATGAGTGCCACCCTGGGGAAGCAGAGTGAGGAGCCCCCACAGGAAGAAAAGTTGAAAGCAACAGAGCCCAGGAGCCAGGGAGCAGCAGATGCCAGCCACGTGCCTTCCTGGCTGAGAGGTGTTCCTGACCCATCAGCCTTTCTTGAGTGAAGGTAACCTCTTGTGGGTGCCTTAATTCGGATACTGTCGCTTCCTTAGAATTGTAAACTTGTAACTTATTACATTTCCTTTCTTAAAAGCCAGTCCGGTTCTGTGGTATTGCATTCCAGCAGCTTCTAACTAACACACCAGTGTATGCTGCCCCCGCCCCCAGGGTGGGGCTGGGCAGTGGGCGGGTGGGGGGTGGGGGAGTCATCAGCTGTGCTGTCTGCAATGGAGGCCAACAACCCTGAGAGCAATTTGCAAGGTGGGACCTGACATGGACACAGCACAGATGCCAACTTTGAAAATGCTCTTGAATGTTTGTCCCAGAACATTTAGGGTCCAGACCCTCTAACTTTGCATTCTTCAGTCCAGGGAAAGAATTCCTAAACTAAAGACTGCTGGTACCTGAATCGTGGGGCCAAAAGTCTAAAAGTAAGGCAGGTTTTTCTCTGGAATTCTCCACTTGCTTCCTGAGATGGGAGCCCCGCGGAAGCATTCATCTAAAGCTGAATTTATTCCGACGTCTTTGGAAACAAAAGCAGTTCGGGGCGTCTGGATGAACGGCTCCTGGCCCGAGGGCGCCACCTGCAGGAGTCTTGGGGAATTGACTGAAATAACACCGGCGCCCTCCATGGGCAGAAATGTGGATGGAAATCACGCACCCGGCTCCCTCCCCTACGTAAAACTCCACCGCACCCCCACCCTAGAAAATATCCAGAATAAGCACGTTCTCTTAAAATAAAGTCGCAGGTCTGCTTTGGGGCCTACCATAAGGCAAAAATGAGCTGAGTTTTTAAAGTGCCTCTTCCCCACTGCCCAAGAGTGCTTTCTCCAGGGGGTTTCTGCTTGCACGGCCTGGCTCCCGCAGAGTGCGGTGCCCGAGACACTCAGCAAGGACTCGGGCAGGTCGGCGGGCGGCGGGACGACCAGTGAGGAGTCCCCGGGGGTGTAGAGAGACCGCCCTCACCGCCCAGCGCTTCCTTCACTCCTGCAGTCTGTTTTCCCTCGCGCCACAGGCGATGAACTAAGCTTGGAGAAATGTAGTGACTTCATTTGTTCCTTCAATCATTTGTTCAACAACTGCTCGAGCCTGAGGTCCATGGGCGAGGCCAGGAGGCAGACCCGTCTCGGTCCTCGGGAAATTGCACGTCCCGTGGGAAGGCAGGTGGAAGAGTCACCCTCTTTCAATGACCTAATTGCACCCCACTACCGCCGCTGTTGGGGACTGTGGGGCGTTGGGAGGGGACCCAAACCTGCCATGTCCTTCCAGCCCGGGTTTGTGGCCCCACATAGCGGGGAAGAAGTGCTTCCTGTCCCTGAGGAGTTGAGGAGGCCTGTTGGATCCAATAACACATTGTTTTTGCCACTTGACTTGCCCTCTGGTTGTTTCTCAGCCTGTAATTAGGCCAAGGTGCCAGCAGGGGGCAGCTCATACGAACATCTAATATGGACACTAGCTCACTTTTCTATTTAATCCCTCTCCTAAAACAAGAAGCAAATGTAAATGTTGGAGGACTAAAATGCTTTTCCACCGTGGCCCTTCCTGATGAGCCAAGACTTGATTGCTGGGGCTCTGGAGTGCTGGGGCTCTGGATTCCGGGTCCCTGAAGCCCGCTCTTCCCACCACGTGTAATTAAATGGAAGTAGAGGAGGCCGGGGCTCAGCATCAGCATATGTCGACGGTGCAGTGGCAGCTGAGACCTCAGCCCGACCTGGTCCCTGGGGTGAGGGGTGGGGCTAGGGTAGGGAGGGGCAGGTGCTGACTTCCAGATGCCCTTTGAGGCGCAAACTTCCTGCCCCTGGGTGGGGCAGCTTTCTCCCCAGGGGCAGCTGATGACTGGCCGACTAGAGCTTTAAAGTAAATTCCATGTACGGAAACATCTTCAAGACTTAGTAATAAGACACAGCTCCTTAAACTCTATAGCAAAGCACAAGCTGTGAAAGAAAAACAGGCAAACGAGAAGTCCTTAAGTTCAAGAGCTTCTGTGCCTCAAAGAACTTTGTTAAAAAGGTGAAGAGGCAGCCAGCTCGATGGGAGAAAATATTTGGAAACCACATATCAGATAAAGGCTCCATATCCTGTGTACATAAAGAAATGATTCAGCTCACCAACAAAAGAACAAACAACCCAATTATAAAAGGGATGAGTAAATGAATAGGCACTTTCCTGAAGAGCAAATATAGATGGCTAAAAAGCACATGAAGAGATACTCATTTTCATTGGCTGTAAGGGCAATGCAAATTAAGACAACAATGAGATTCCACCTCACACCTGTAAGAACAGCTATTAAACAGGAAACTATAAATGCTGGAGAGGATGTGGAGAAATCGAGACATTGAGTCACTGCTGGTAGGAATGTAAAATGGTTCAGCCACTGTGGAAGTCAGTTTGGCAATTCCTCAGAAAACTAAATATTGAGTTGCCTTATGACCCGGCAATGCTAATACTCAGTATATACCCAGAAGAGTTGAGGGCAGTGACACATACAGACATTTGCACACCGATGTTCACAGCAGTGTTATTCACAATTGCCAAGAGATGGAAACAATCCAGGTGCCCATCAACAGACGAGTGAATAAACAAAATGTGGTGTATACATATGACGGAATATTATGCAACATTTAGAAAAAATGATGCCCCGAAACATATGACAATGTGGATGAACCTTGAGGACATAATGCTGAGTGAAACAAGTCAGACACAAAAGGGCAGATACTGTCTGATTCCATTATTATGACTCTTGTAAAGCGTCCGGGATTCTGGAGCAGTTGGAAGGAAAAATCTGAGATGAGGGCATGGCAGCCCATGACAAACTCTGGGACCTGTCCTGTAGTTGCTTATTGAAGTGTGCTTTGAAAACTATCGCTTTTTTTCTTTCTTTTATTAGTATATATGTGTCATATTTTACAACCAAAAAACAGTTTAAAAAAACCTATAGGCAGTTATAGTAATATTAGATAAAATAAATTCCTGAAATCAAAACTTTGAAACTATTTAGTAACATAGCTCATTACCATAGCAAAGTTGATATCTGTAATAACTTTTTACTTGATATTTTGAAAACACACAGGGTTTTTATAGTTACTCAAATGGTATTTAAGATACTGTTCAATATTTAGAATTCAAGTAACTCTGATATTTGTATTTAAAGATTTTCTTCCTTCCTTGCTTTAATTTTCAATTGGTTTATGAAACATATTGTACGAACAGGCTTTACGATGATTACTTAAATTTATAAAAATCTGCATATGGATTAGCTAAGATACCCATTTTCGGTGGTTAAAATTTCCATATGTTAGTTGTTAGAATATTTGTATCTTCAAATTTTCCTGAAATAAGGAAAATATTTAGTAACATAGGTCATTACTATAGTAATGCTGAGATTTGTAAAAACTCTCTACTTGATATTTTGAGAACGCTCACAGTTTTGACAGCTGATCAAATAGTATCTAAGTTAGTATTTAATACATAGAATTTAAGAACTTTAAAAAAAGTAAAATTCCAAGACAGTGGCTCTCACCTGCCCTGGACCTGCAGCCTGCAGTGTCATTCGGGCCAAATAACTCTTGAGGTTTCAGAAACACATCCCAGCCTCTCTGGGGGGTCTCCTGTCTCACTCCTGGTGGGGGCGGGGCTCCCAGCAGGAAGGGGCATGGCCCCAGGCCTCCACAGGGACAGGCCCTCTCCCTGCTTCTTATGCCTTTAACCCCTGCCCTGCTTTCCTGTGGCTGCCCTGACAAAGCACCAAGTGCTGGGCGGTCGAAAGCAACAGAAACATCTTCTCCCACAGTTCTGGAAGCTAGGCGTCTGAAACCAAGTGGCAGCAGGCTCTGGGACAGTCCTTTCTTGTCCCTTCCAGTGTCCGGGGGTGGCCGGCCACGCCTGGGTTCCACGGCCCTAGTTGCTCGGGTGTCTGTTTGCAGCTGTACGTATGCCTCCCCCCCCCAACCTCCCACCCCCTGCCCCTACCTCTGTCTGTCTTTATCGGGACGTCAGGTGGACTTAGGGGCCCCTAATCCAGCGTGACCTCACTTTAACTGACTCCATCAACGAAGACCCTACTTCTAAAAAGGTCACATTTGGAGGTTCTCACGGGTTTTCCTTTAGCGTTCTCGGGGGGGGGGCAATGCTTTAAAGCTCAGGGGTAAACGTGCGGGAACAAAGAACAGGAATATACCGAGAGTTCCTGCCCGGCAGGGCTCTCTGGGCTGGCAGCACCCACCCTGCTGGCCGTGCTCTCCCCCATTCCCACGCTGAGGGGAGGCACCTTATAAATCCTTACCACCACCTCCCACTACTGCCGGGTGGCTCAGCCACGTGCTGCCCTTACTCAGCTCAGCTCTCCTTGGAACCTCTCTGCCGCATCTGGTGAGGGGGCTGGGTGGGGCCTCTACACCCCCTCCTGTCCCACCTCCTTCCCCCCCTCTTCCCCCTCCCTCCCCCTCCCTCCACCCCTTCCTCCCTCCCTTCCTCTGTGCCAGGCAGTCTGAGATATTGGGGCTTTTAATGTGAACAAGGCAGAAAAGTCGGCAGTGATTAAACAAAAAAGCAAGGAAAGACTACTTCTCGTTGACTAATCCTGGGGCCAGGTCCCTGATGATGGGGGCTCTGCCAGTGGGAAGCAGAAGCCCCAGGAGACGGTGCCATTCATCCTGGGATACCTGCTGGAGGTGGCAAGGTGGGGACTCCCCCCTGGAGCTCTGAGATCTCCCGTCTGTCCAGCTTGCAGGGCCAGAGGTCGTGTTCACCCCACTTAAATGCTGTGGGTCACCCCTTGGGGGGTGGGCAGACAGGACAGGGCCACCCAAGCAGGAGGGGAGTGAGGGGGGCCTGGAAGCCCAGAGGCAGGACCACAGAGCTCCCACGGAGGCTTGGTCCTCACTCCCACTGCAGCCCACACCCCTCCCCAGGCAGTGCCAGGGCTCTGAGCCCCGGGTGGGCGCAGGCAGGCCCCGCCGCCCCCTCTGCGGGTCTCGGGGCAATTCTGACCTTGGCGGGTTGCTGTCTCCCGATGGTCAACGGCTCGTGGTCTGGGTTTGCCCCTCCCAGCTGCCCTTGCTCTTCTCCCCGCCCTCCCCCCGCCCCGTGATGCCCCGTGCCACCTTTGGCAGTGTTTGAGGCTGTTTTCTGGGTGAAGTGAGCCCGGCTTCCCCATCTGGAAAGGGGGTGCAATTAGGAACCTTTCTGCCCTTGACTGCAGGAAGTTGGGTGGAGCTGGGGCCCGGCCAGGTCACACCGCTTCCCTTGCTGGCCCCTCGGAGGCCCTGGGCCAGGGAGAGGAAGGGGGACACTCAGGGTCCCAGCTCCCAGCCGGACCACCCGGCCCTGCATTTCCCCTGCTGCGACCCGCCTTGACCAAAACTCTCCTGCTGCCGCCCAGTGCCCACCCTCACAGGGGCTTCCAGGGCACCTCTAAAATACAGCCCGGAGCTGGCCACATCTCCCCCTAAGGCTGGTGACTCCCTGTAAGTCCCCTGCCCGCGCGCCCCATCCATGCAGACCTGACCTGCCAGCTCCGCTGCCCTGGGGCCCAGACCCGGCCCCGCCTTGAGGAAGCGAATTACACGTTCGCTCACTGAAGGGGGAACCGCGTTCGGCGGCCGCACGTCTCAACCCAGGAGCCGAAACCCCGGGGCGGGTTGTGCGTGGGCTCCCAGCCGGGCGGCCGCAGAGGAAACCTGTGGGAATCTCAGGGACGCGGGGCGGGGGCTGCGGGGACAGGCGCAGCCTTGCCGTCACCTCCCGGGGCCGACGCCCTGGCCCGCCTGCTGCCCGGAGCCCCGGCCTCGGCTCCTCAGCCCGCGTGGGCGCCCACTGGGCCGCGGGATCGGCAGCGGCGCCCGCCGGCGGTTACTGCGCGCAGCCGGGCCGCCTGGACGCGTGACCCCGGCCCCGCGGCCGCCCGTGTTTCGGTCTGGAGCCCTCCCGGGCCGGGCCCTGTCCATCGCGGCCCCGCGCGGGCCTTTTTCTGGTGTCTCTGAGCCTTGGCGTGCTCTCCCCGCAGGAGGACATTTCAGGCCACCTCCCCACCCACCCACCCACCCAGGGCTGTGGACCGCGGGGACAACAGGCTGCTTGGGACCTGCAGAGCAAGGAGCCGGTCTCTCCCCCGTCCCCAGCCCCTCTCCCTCCTCCCCCTGGGCCGGGCAAATCCCTCTTCCGGATCCGCTCGGCAGAGCGTCAGCGTTTGGCGCCGGTCCTGCAGCCCGAGGGGGCGGCTGGCCGTCGGGGCGCGCTCCGGGGACGCGGAAGCGGGCAGCAGGGGGGTTCTGCACGGCGGCCAGTTCGGGGGACCCCAGCGCCGGGCTCCGTCTCCCTGAAGGACTGGGTGTCGACGTCCAGTCTCAAAGCGGGAGGTGCAGACACCGGGAAGGAGCAGGAGGACCCGGGCGCGGCCGGGTGCGGGGTGCTCTGCGAGCAGCAAGGGGCGTTCAGAAAACCAACGCGGGAAAACCACCCGAGTCTGGGCGGGCTCCGCGGGCCCTCTCCGCGCACCGGCTCCCACCGACGCCACCTTCCGGGACGGGGCGGGTCTCCGTGTCCCCGCCCCGCCCTCTCCGTCGGCCCGGAGCCCGGATCCCCGGGGTGCCCCAGCAGCTACCCAGCGCCGTGGCCTGCAGCCCCGCCTGAGGCGTCGCAGACTGGGGACGTTCCTGACGCTCAGCTCAGTGGGCTCCTCGGGAAACTGTCCCTGCGGGTCCCCTCGCCCCGAAGGCCTGGACTCCGTGCAACGTGGACCCCGCCGGTCCGTGGCCTTGGTGAATCCTACCGGGGGTTCCCATGGCACTCCTTTGCCCCACAAAGAAACTGAGGCCCAGGGAAGGTGAACGGAGGCTGTAGGGCTGCAGGGGCAGACCAGCCTCAGTTTTCCCCGTGGGTCTCAGCAATCCTGTTCATAAAGCCGGCCAGGTCCCCTGGCCCCCACCAGTGCCTTAGGCTCTGTGCAGAGGCCGCGACAGGCCCAGTGCCACCAGGTCATCTGAGGCCGGGACTGGGGAGCCAGTGAGCCGGCCTGCAGCTGAGCTCCACCCCGGGTTAGGGAGCTGTCGGCGCTGTGAACCGTGGGGACCGAGCTGCTCTCACCCTCCGGTGGTCCAAGGTCGCCGTCGGGGGCCACGTCCCTCCTCCGCCTTGGCCACCAGGCCGGGCAGGGCCTGGGACACCCCGCCGAGTCCTCCACCTTCCCCACGACCCTTGTGGAGCCTTCCCGCCTGCGGCCAAGCGCGGTCGCCATCTAGGGCTGGGCAGGGACAGGGTGGGAGGATCCGGCCAGCGCAACAGACAGCCCGGCCGCTGCCCCGGCTCCTTCTGCCGGGCACACAGGGAGGACCTGGACCTGGCGGCCTGGCCGGGCCGAGGGCTGGGTCACCCCCCGCACGTGTCCCAGCTTCTCCAGCTTTGGTGCCTGGGACGAGAGGTTCCCGGGGGTCTCTGCTGCTCAGGTCCCTGCTCCACGCCCCCAGTCTGGGGAGTGAGGCCCCTGCACGATGAAAATGCAGCTTCCTTGTTCAAAAATTGTTATGAACTGTGATACACTGAGACAGGCTCCTTTTGAGCCCGGGCGTATCTGCCCCAGCAGGTGCCTGGAAGCCCCTGAGGCTGGTGGTCCTACAGTCCAGCCTTTCCCTCCTCCCGGCCCCCTCGCCCTGAAGGGCCCCCGCTCTGTCCAGTGCTGCCCGCAGGCCCTTTCCCACAGAGGCCCCCTGCTTCCTACAGCCTGGGCTGGGGGGCGCGCCAGGCACAGCCCCAGGGCCCAGCTCCCCAGTAAGGGGTTAAATGTCCCTGTGCTGAGAGAATCCAGCCCTGTTGCTTTCAGGAGGGTCTCAGGAGGGGGTTGCCGAGGGAGGGCGGCTCGGTGGGGTGGGGGCTGAGGGGTGCTGTGTGAGTAGAGTCCGTATCCAGGACTGCCCAGCCTTGGTCCCGCCCCTCAGCCCCCCAGCCCCCCAGTTCCCCCGTCTTCCTGCTCTGACCCTGGCTCAGAGAACCCAAGGAAGGTTCGCGCAGTGGAGGGAGGTAGGAGGGGGCTGTCTGTCCACACCCTCCGCTACTCTGTTCCTGGGGTTCCACGGTGAATTTTCGATTGTCCTTAATTGAGTGGGACAGAGGCAGAAACAGGGTCAGAGCCAGAAACATGGCCTGGGTGCCTGAGGCTCAGCCAGCTGTGGGCTCTGGGGTGCCTCCCTTCTGCTTCCGCTCCTTACCGTGGATGGAAGTGTCTGGAAGGCCACCAGGGCCACTGGCCTGCAGACCCCACCCAGGTGCCTGACCCATTACCTGCGAGGCCAGGGCTGGGCTGGGTTGGGGAGCACCAGGTCTCACCGGCTGTGCTGAGCCTGGAGAGACCTGGGCTGCCCCGGGGGCGGGGGTGGGGGTATCACACCCAGCCTGACAGTCTGAGCTCAGAGGCAGGACCAAGAACCCCAGGAACGAGCAAGCTTCAGCCTCTTGGGCTGCTCTCCTACCCGGCCCCTTCTGAGGCTCTGGGGAGGCCCCAGCCAGGTGGTCACAAGGGCCTGTGATTTGGAAAACAAAAGTCCTTCACCCCCTCCAATGAAATGCTATATTCCTATGGGTTTAAAATAGGATCCCAACCCCCATAAAACTCACATCTGCTCCTCCCAACTCCCCCTGGGTCCCTTTTGCCCTCTAGACAAGGGGAGCATAATGTGGCCCCTGGTGTGGCGCGGGGAGGGGTCTGAACACTCCGTGGGGCGGCACCCAGAGCTCGTGCCCAGGCACTGCCAGGGTTAGGGTTAGAGGGAGGGGGAGGGGGGTGGGGGAGGGAGGGGCAGGGGCCCAGCGCCGCACACTTCATGTCTGTTGTCTTATCTTTGCCATGGCTCGCTGGGCTGCGTCCACCAGCAAGGGGAGGAAGTGAAGGCCCGGAGGGGCTGGGCAGTCCCGTGCTGGCCGCCTGGGCGCTGGGGCGGGGCTCAGGCGTGCAGGCGGGCAGATTCAGGGCCAGGATGGGACCCAACCCCAGCTCTGCGGGACTGAGCCTCAGGATGGCCCCAGCGCAGACCTGGGGTGTTTCCTGAGCCTCCTCGGGAGGGGCTGTGCCAGGCCCACCCTCCTGGGCTCCCGCTGGCAGGCAGGAACTTGGGGACCGTTCACACGAGGGTCTAGAACATTCTGCCAAGCAGCACCCTGAGCTCCGATGACCGAGGCACCAAGTGGCCTTCGGGGTTGTGCGGGAGGGAGGGCTGGGGGCCTTCCAGTTGCCGCAGGGTTGGAGGGGCCTCCCTGGCTCAGCCATCGGGACCCCAGTCCACCCGGCCAGACGCCCAGCATGGAGGTGAGATGGGGCCACTGGGGCGTCTGGAGCCTCGCCAACGGGGAGACACCCTGGCGGCCACCACTCTCACTTCCGGGACTCCTGATCCGGCCCCAGGAGGGTGAACAGTGCTGGGGACCAGGGCGGGGGGGTGGGAGGCCCGGGATGCGCTGCCCTCGGGAGGTGGAATGGTGGAAGGGAGAGCGGGCGTGCAGAGGAGGAGGCGTGGCTGAGACGCCGACACTTCTGCCTGGGCGGAGGGCTGAGTGCTCGCCACACACTGGTGGAGTCCAGGCCGACCTCCCAGCTTTCCAAAGGGGAGACTCAGAGAGGTCACAAACTCAGAGAGGTCAGGGGCCTTGTGTAGCCCACGTGGCGGCCGGGAACGGTGGATCGAATCCAGGATAGCGCCGCACGCTCCCGCCCAGCCTCTGCACACATGCAGGCACATGGCTGCGGGGCGGACAGACACCCCGGTCTCAGGACCGCTTCTCGGGCGGTCCTGAGAAGCTGTGGACACAAACCCATTTCCTGCAAGTTTTGATTGATTTTTCTTCAAGATCTCCTGCATTATGTAAGGGCCAGGGCTCTGAAAAGCAGCTGTGTTAAATGGAATTAAGTCCGGGCAAAACAAGCCAGCATGCCTCAAGTTCAATTCCGGGGAAAAGCACATCACAAGCTTTGCACAGCTCAAGGCATCGTAGAGCCAAGCTAGTGACAGCTTTGGCAGCTGTTAGCCGTTTACCCAGGGGTCTTCGCTTTGGAAGCTGCGTCCAGAATCTCCAGGCCCTCCGTGAGATCTGTTCCCATCCTGCATGGAAGAGGGTGGAACCAGGAAAACCTGGAGGCTCCCCTCTCTCCCCCCAACCCAAGGTGTCTGGTGTTTTTCAAATGAACACTTTTTGGGATAGTCACCCAGAGTTGGGGCCTGGAGTTTTGGAATCTCAGGTGATGATTTCCAACTAGCTCTGTGTTCTCTGCTGAAAGCACCAAGGATGAAAGTGTCAGAACTTTCCCCATAGTTGCCTCCCTGCCCCACCCCCATGCCTCCCCTCCCGCCCCGCCCATCGCAGCCAGCCCTGAGACCTGCACACTGTCTGCGTTTTGGGAAGACAGATGTTGAGCCCCAGAGAGGGAAAGTGACTTGTCCAAGGTTGTCCAGCAGATGGGTGGGTTCCTTAAGCTGGCCCCCAGACCCTTCCCACCGGGTGCTTCCCACCCCTTGGGTTCTATTTGCAGCTTTCTTCCTCCATCTCCCACCCCAAGCAGCTGTTCCCCACCTCCACTGCTTTGGAAGCGCGGCACCACCTTCATTGACGATGTCTCCTGAACACCCCTGAGGGCTGGGAACCCCTTGGGGGAGCTTCTCTGGTTTCCTGGGATCCCTCTCTGTCCCTTCCAGGTTCTGGGAGCAGGTGATGGTCAGAGCACGCCCCTCTCTCTGCTGCTCACCTGCCAGCAGCCTGAGGACTGGCCTCACCCCATGCAGGGTCCCCAGCCCCGAGTGAGCACAGAACTAAAGACAGAGGCTGTTTCCGTTGCAGACAGACTGGGTGAGTGAAAAGCGTTTCTAGCAGTGAGGCTGGTGAGCCCAGGACGCGCCTAGGGGACCAGCATTATCAGTGCGGGGGTGGCACAGAGGGCCCCAGAGGGAGGTCAGGGTGGGAAGGGAGCTTGGGCCACCTGGGCCAGGCAGGCTGACGGGCTGGGAAGGAAATTTCCCCCAGTCCACTGCGTCTCCAACCGTGGTTTTAATTCGATTCTGGCACTTTCCACCAGCCCTTTGGAGCTGAAAGCACTTTGGTTTGCATCTGCTGATCAAGCACGGGGAGACCCCCCCCCCAAAGCCCCGCCCCAAATAATACCCATACTGCTGTCAGAGCGGCTTTTTGGCTCTAGATTTGAGATTAGCATTTTTATCTAGAGTTAATAACAGTACATTTTTCCTGTCTGGAAACGTGTTAGTGATATTCAGGATGAAGCACCTTTTCAGGGAGGTGGAGCTGGTTCCCTGCATAAAGATGAATTTGCTCAGAGGTATTTTGCTTTCCTGTTTTCTCAGAGGAACAGAGAGAGACATCTGGGTTCTCTGTTTCATCCTTTTTACTTTTTGTATTTTAGAAATGTGTGCTCCCTCCCCGTAGAGCGGCGGACCCAGCTCGTCCGCTTTTCCCTAGCCGGCCTTAAACGGCTGGGTGCTCAGAAGCTCAGCCCTTTGCTTTCTGCGCAGGAAGCAGTTTCGAGCCCATTCTGCAGCTATTGAACCGTGAGGCCAGGGCAGGGTGGCTCTGCCACCCAGGTTTGTGCAGCCCTCGAGGGAACCCAGGGCCAGGACCCAGACTCCCGGCAGCCGCTTGATTTTACTCCCTTAGCCAGCCCTGAGCATTTCCCTGAGGCTGCTTGGGGGTGTCCGGGCCTCCCCAGCCTGACGGTTCTCAGTGCTGCAGCCCAGGCCGTTGCCTATGGCATGCAGCTTTTCTAAAACTAGAGGGCTGAGAGGGAAGCTGTACCTGTTGCTGAAAGCATTATTTCTTGGAAATCTCAACCTGTCCCCCCTTCTCCAGAGAAGAGGGTGGGGGGGAGGCAGCCTGACCAGAGGCAGACCTCGTTCTTCCCCCCCTTTGCCTCAGAAATGGCTCTGGGCTGGGAGCCATGCACCCGGGAGGGGCCTTCCTGTGCCGGGGAGGGACTCCCTCACTGGTGTCTGGGGAACTCGGAGGGAAGGAGCTCTGGGAAGCCTCTCCTGTTTGCAGACGTGGGTGCCTGTCAGTGTACCAGGAAGCATCCCCTGGACCCAATCCCAGGTGAGCATTTGGCACTATGGTTCCCCAGCTTCAGGTCTGAGCCCCTCGGCAGCCTGAGATTTCCCAGGACACATTTTGTGAAGATCCAGCCCAAGGTCCCTTGGAGATCTGTGATGCACATTAGAAATGAGCAGCTCAGAGCCCTCCTTCAGACCCTACCTGTGTAAGGTGGGCTAGCCTGGCGTTTCCCAAATTCACTGCCACACTGACCCCTTTTCCCTTCCGTTGTCTCTCAGTCAGGGTCCTCATAGGAGACAAGAGCCATGCCTGTGATTTTTTAAAAATGTTTATTGACAAACCAAAACAACATAAAAACACGAACATTCTTGACACACAAACATTCCATACATGGTATACAACCAGTGGCTCACAGTGTCATCACATAGTAGTATATCCATCACCACGATCATTTTTAGAACATTTACATCACTTCAGAAAAAGAAACAAAAAGAAAAAACTCCCCTCCGTCTCGTTGACCACTAGTGTTTCCATCTACCCGACATGTTTTAACCTTTGTTCTCCCTATTTTTTTCTATACCCCTTACCACTCCCTTCCATTGATCATTCATATTTCAGTCTACTCAATTTGTTTTAACATTTGTTCCCCTTGTTATTTATTTATTTTTAATCCATATTTTTTACTCATCTGCCATACTGTAGATAAAAGGAGCATCAGGTGGGCCATGGTGGCTCAGCAGGCAGAGTTCTCACCTGCCATGCTGGAGACCTGGGCTCGATTCTCAGTGCCTGCAAAAAAAAAAAAAGGAGGGGGGGAAGCGTCAGACACAAGGTTTTCACAATCACACAGTCACATTGTGGAAGCTATATCATTATACAATCATCTTCAAGAAACATGGCTACTGGAACACAGCTCTACATTTTCAGACAGTTCCCTCCAGCCTCTCTAATACACCTTAAACTAAAAAGGGTATATTTGTATAATGCGTAAGAATAACCTCCAGGATAATCTCTTGACTCTGAAATCTCTCAGCCACTGACACTTTATTTTGTCTCATTTCTCCCCTTTTTGATCTAGAAGATTTTCTTAATCCCTTGATGCTGACTCCCAGCTCATTCTAGGATTTCTGTCCCACGTTGCCAGGAAGATCCACACCCCTGGGAGTCATGTCCCACGTAGAGAGGGGGAGAGTGGTGAGTTTGCTTGTCGTGTTGGCTGAAAGAGAGAGGCCACATCTGAGCAACAAAAGAGGTTCTCTGGGGGTGACTCTTAGGTCTAATTTAAGTAGGCTTAGTCTATCCTTTGTGGGAATAAGTTTCCTATGAACAAATCCCAAGATTGAAAGCTGGGCCTGTTGATTTGGTTGTCCCCACTGCTTGTGAGAATATCAGGAATTCTATAAATGGGAAAGTTGCATTTTCCCCCTTTCTCTCCATTCCCCCAAGGGGACCTTGCAAATACTTCTTTATTCACTGTTCAAATCACTCTGGGATTTATCGGGCCATCACACTGGACAAGCCTACAAAATCTCATGCCCTAGTCAAGGTTCCATGTACTTGTGGTGTTCAGTTAACCTGTCCATGTAAGTTATATTAGGAATATAAATTCCACTAGTCAAAATATAAATTTTGTACCAAATAGGCATTTTTTGCTTTAGTCTCACATGGAAGTTGAAGTTTTAAAATATGAATTATCATCTATTTTCAACACCCTGCAATATTGACATTCCTTTGCTCTTACTCATGCAAAAACATTTTTTAATTTGTACATTTAGTCACGATCATTGTGCATTCTAGGCACTCCTAGATTATAGCATCTCAGTCTTAATCGTCTGTCTTTCCTTCTGGTTTCATTTGTGCCCCAGCCGTCCTCTCCATCCTTCTCACACAGGCCTGGGCGGGGCAGCTGGTGGAGGGACTGAGGGTTCTTGTCTGCACTGCCCCCTCCTCCCTGGAGTTTGCTTTATAAATTAGACGAGGGCACGGAGTGTGGGGGTGGTGAGGGGGGAGGCTCACCTCCTTGAAGCCAGCTAGGAATGCATCTGGAATTGGGGTCAGAGCAGCCCCCACGAGCCTGTACAGGGAAGCAGTGCTCGTTCTTGCCAGACCTCGAGGGCTGCCACCCGCACCCCGTGTTACTGCAGGGTCTGCGCTGCTCTGGAAAGACTTCTGCCCGCCCCGCAGGTGCGGTTGCAGCGCAGACGCTCCCTCTCCTCCCCTCGAGAGACAGGAGCTGTTTCTCCTCCCTCTGGAGTCCAGCCCTGCAACTTGCTTTGATTGTCAGAATGTGGCGGAGGTGAGCTTGTAGGAGTTGCAGGTCCCATCTCTTCTGCTCTCACCTCTTGGAGCCTGTGCAGCTCCTGGGCAGGGATGAGAAGCCCCGGGGAGACAGCCGCTGCTGAGACCCCCTGGCCACGGCCGCTTGAGGCGCCCAGGGGAGACCTGCAAAAGAACCGCCCAGCTGAGCCCACAGAACTGGGAGCCAATGAAGGGTGGCTGCCCTAAGCCACGACGTGTAGTGACTTTTTTCACACCACAGTGCATTACGGATGAGTCTGTGGGTTTTATGCCCCAGGACGGACAGACTGGGCAATGACGTCCCAGGGAGCCCTTTGCCTTGGATGGGAAAAGCAAAGCAACTGAGGACTAGGGAATTCCCAGCTTCCTGAATTACTTTTGTTTGGAGTCCCAGCTGCCTTTAGGAGTGGCTGTGACAAGAACACAAGGGACTTCCTTTCTGGAAGAACCACGGCCAAGCTATTCAGAGAAGCACTCTCACTGCCAAGTGCGGAGGCCGGGTGAATTCTGGCAGGTGTGATTTTAGGTGCATGCTGAATTTCTAGCAAAACTGCGTGCATGTTTACCTTTTGAGTCAGCAATGCCACTTCTCGCATCTGCTCCAGACTTGCTGGATAAACCACAGGACGACAGATGCCCAGGGTAGTCATTACAGGGGGATTTGTTGGTGTCCCGGCAATAGCATTGCTTGTTATTTCCTCACCAATGGATTCAGGTTTCTCATCGTCGGCAGGAACAGCACAGAGGCCGGGCTGACCTGGCAGCATCTTCCCCCCGATCAGGCGTCTGCCAGGGGCCTCCACTGTAATGTTACTCTTTGCATTTATCGAGGTTCTCTAGGGAAGCAAGATGGAAAGGGGAGTTCAACAGATATCATGAGATTTTTATAAGAATTGTCTTGCAACAATTCCATAGGGCAGGCGGTGAGCTGGAAATTGCAATGAAGATTTTCAGTGAAGTCCCCGGGAGAGGCTGCCAGCTGAAGTCGAGGTGCAAATTCTCCCTTCTGACTGCTGAACTCATCACTTCTTTTAAAGCTCCCAACTGATTGGATGAGGTGTTGTCATTGCTGAAGACACTCTATTCTGTTGGTTGTAGATGCAATCAGCCATAGATGCAATCCGCTAGTGCTTGCTGGACCAGGCCACTGGGCACCCTCACCTGGCCAAGTTGACACATGAACCTAACCATCACCTTCTTTATCCTTCTGTAATGAATAAGTATTTTGTGGGGAGGTACATTGAGACTATGTAAATATCCCATTCGTTGCCATATTTCCAATTAACAATTAATTGCATTAATTATAAGAATTAAAAATTAATTCTTTAATCAGAATTAAATATTAAAAATCATTAATTTATAAGAACATGGGCCAGAGGATTCCTATTTTATTCAGCAGGTGGCAACCCATCACCACCATTATTTATTTTGATGCCCTAGCGATCCCAGACTTGGCCAGGGGGACTTCCTATGTGGTGGCTTCTGTGTCCCCCATCCTCTGTTTCTAGCCCAACAAGAGACCCCAGTTCAGCTTGTTCTCGGCCAGATTCAGACTGGGCATCCGCCCTGGCTCCAAGGAGAGCTGAGATGAGAGGCCAAAGCCGGGGGGCTGTCAGCTGTGTTGGGGATATGTGTTTCCACACTCCACGCGCACACACACTTACGTGCACACTAGCTCGGCGTGCATGTCGACAACTGCCTATCTGTGTTGCACACGGAGCCTTCACAGCTGCCACTGCAGCCCAGCCACCGCCACGAGACTCTGTCCTCGCACTCACTCGCCACCGCCGTGGCGGCGGGACCTGGTTGCCTCGTCCTCAGTCTGGTCACTCGTTTCATCATTCCTCGGAGTGAAAACGTTTTCCCTTCGTCTCCAACTCCTGTCCCTCGTGCAAACCGCTCCTCCCTCCTGCTGCGCCCCCACCCAGGGCCACCCCCCACCCCGGGATATTTGTTGACCTGCTTATTGCCCCGTTGTGCCAGGCTGCCGTTTTAGCTGTGCCCTGGCTGGTGCCTCTCTCACTGCTTGACCCCCATCCCTGGGGGGCCCCTTATCTCCCCATCAGCTCATTCACCCCCATGCAGGTGCCCCTCACCCCTGTGGGCCCGGGGTGGCCCACGGGTGCTGCTGCCCCCACCTGCCCCTGGCAGATGCCTCGTGGTATTTGGGCTGACTGGTACTGGAGAAGGCCAGAAGGGACGAGAACTCTCAAGTGTTTTCAGGCTGAGCCTTGGGAGCACACAGGGTCACTGTGGCTGGTCTGGGTCAGACAAGCCATGCGGCCAGCCCAGCTCTGGGGCGGGTGATGGAACCCCTCCCTCGGCCGACACTTCCCGTGGCCACAAGCTCCAAGGTATCACCACCTCGTGGCCAGCAAACCCAGAGACGGGGTGGGGGGGGAGAAACAGGCATTTGAAGGAAGCAGCAGCTGAGGCGCCCTCCCAGCCCCCACCCAGGGGCTCGCCAAGGCTGCGTCCAGGAAGAAGGGGCACAGGGTGACCGAAGCTCCCCAGGGCGTCACAGCTGCCCTCAGAGACACTTCCCACTGGACGGTGGCTGTGCTTGCCCTGCCCTCTCTCCGTTGCCCATTCCGTACGTGCCACCCTCTGAGCCCTGGGATGCGTTCTCCTGCCGGGAAGCCGGTGCTGTCGCCTCGGTGGGTCTCGGAGCCACCCACAGGCTCTAGCCTTGACTGTGGGCAGCTGTGCCGCCAGCGGTGCCTGGCACTCGGCTGCACCCCTGCCCAGGTCCCTCGGTGGCTAAGGGTCACCCCCCACCCAAAGATCCACCGTGGTTCAGAACCTGTGCCTAAGACCGTCTTTGGAAAAGTGCCTTTGCAGCTGTCATTACGTTCAAGGCCTCAAGATGAAGCCATTCCTTCACCCGGGAGGGCCCCACGGCCCACGGCCCATGTCCTTGCGAGGGTCAGGAGGAGAGGGACGTGGAAGAGGAGGGGGCCGGTGATGGACATGGGAGAGGAGGGGGCGGTGATGTGGAGCCCGGCAGTGCCAAGCCCTGGGATGCTGGAAGCCCTGGGGGCCGGGAGAGGCCAGAGGAAGCCTGGTGGGTGGGGGGGGGTGTGTCTTTTTAATTCTCAGGGTAGAGATGCGGCCCCAGGCGGCTTCCAATACACGTTGCCTCCGCGGTGACTGTTAGGGACGTGGACCCAGGGAGCACAGCCAGACGGCGGGCGTGGGAAGGGCTTGGGTGCGCGCATGCCCACAGAGCAGGCAGGTACAGGGTGGGCAGTGGCGGGGGCCCTGCGGTGGGAGTGGCTGGTTTTGACCCTTCAACTCTGCTGTGCAGGAGCTGGCGACCTCCAAAAAGCCCCTTCAGCCTTTGGTTTCAGTACAGTTAAAAACAAAGAAACAAAATGTAGCGCCGTCCATCAGAAGGAGGGCGGGATGGGGCAGTGAAATGGGGGTGCCCGATGTCTGGGGGTGGGGGCGCCAGCACGACGGCTCTTAGCAGCTCCAGACACTGATTGCCCACGAAGCTGGCATTGTACCCGGTTTGCTTGTTTAGACCCTGCAGCAGCCTCGAGGGGCCGAAGCTGTTACATTCCCCCTTGTGTGGGTACGGACACCGAGGCTCAGAGAGGGTTAGGCACTTGCCCAAGGCCACACAGCCAGTGAGAGACTGCGATAGAATTCTAACTGCTGTGATCTCCCACCAACCAGGCTGTGAAATGCGATGAGGGGTGGCAGGAGGGGGTCAACCAGCCACGAGCCCCATGGTGTAGTTCCCTTCCACTGACTTGCCTGCAGGCCACTCACTTCTTCCTGGTACAGAAAGCACCGCAAGCCCCCGTGGTGACAACTGCCACGCTGCTTATCCCCGTAAGCCTCTGGGAAGCTGGCCTTCTCAGCACTTTTGGGTCAGCACCTGCTCCTGGGGTACAGGTAGAACCAAGGTTAAGCCCCTCCCCGGGTCCATGGCCCAGCGCCCACCTCTAAACCTGCCCCATCTGATGCCTCCACCTGCTCCCTGCCCACGGCTCCGTGGGGCAGGGACACCCTCCTGGCAGGTCAGGGGGCCGCCTGTGCCAATCTGGGTGCCCTGGCTCTTGGAAGGACCCCTCCCCAGTGGGGTCGCTGCCCTGAGCTTGCAGTCTCTGATGCTTGTGGGGTCTGCACCCATCTCTGGAAGAGACTTCTAGAAGCCCCCGGTGGTCAGGGGACTTTTGTTCTTGTTTGATGCTGAAGGAGCTTGGGGTGGCGATGCCCGGGGCTGACCAGGAATCGTCGTCACCTGCCAAAGGGACTGGCTAGAACTCCTCTTGGGTCCTCCTGGGGACAGCTGCCGGGGCGTCTGGGGCCCTACGCAACACCGTGTTGGTTTTCCATCAGCGTTGCACACGTGGGGCTCGACAGCAGCCCTAAAGGCTCTCAGGGAAAGGGGAGCGGCTCTCCCTGCTGTTCCTGCCGCTGCCTGCACCCCCTCCTGCGTCCCCTCCTGCCCTGGTGTTTCCTTCGCGTTGACTTCCTTGTCCCTCTTCCCTCAGTCCATCATTGTTACACCTCCTTCTCACCTCTGCTCTGAGGTTGCCTCCTCCAGGAAGCCTTCCCTGCACCCTTCTCCCGCGCCCACCAGCACTGGTCTCTGATGTGATTATTTGATTGATACCTGACTCCCTTCCTAGATGCTGAACCCCAAGGGGCAGGGACGGCATCCACCTGGCCCCCCGGGTGTCCCCAGCACTGGTTTGGCACGGTAATGCCGATGGGACTGCCTCTTCACTGGGGCCCAGGCCCTGCTTTCACGTCCCCTCTGCTGCGAGGGACTTTGCTCCCCTCATTTCGTGAGCTGGTGCTTGCTCCATGTCAGACACCTCCACACGCCCCCGGCTTCGGATGGGATCCCGGCCCCTGCTGCTCTGGGAGCGACTCCGGGGATCGGGGTTTGTACACTGCTGGCCCTGCTCCCCCTCTGAGCACCCCGCTTTCTGTGCACCCAGCTTTCCGTGCACCCCTTCTCCACCTGCCACGGCTCAGGGCCGCCAAACACCTGCCCTGCGCTGGTCTAGAGGTCGCGGGGTGCAGGGCCCACCGTCGGGGGCGGTGGCCAGGCAGCCAGATGCTGCAGCCTAGGCTTGCCCCCCCAAAGCCAGGCAGGGGTCAGACCCAGCCTCAGGGATGGCGCGGATGGAGCTGCGGAGGGAGGGTTTTCACACTGAATGAAAGAAGAAAGAGGAAAAGGAGAGAAGGAAAAAGGTAGGGCAGGGCCGAGAGCAGAAGAGAGAACGGGGTACACCCCGGACCATGGGCGCACTGAGGGTGCCGCCTCCAGCCCTGAGCTTGCCCCCTCTCCCAAGGCCCCCTCCAGCCACGTGCTCCCTCGGGCCCCACTGCCCCGGCTGCCCACCTGCCAGGACAGGGGCTCCGGAGACTGCGAAGGATACTCGTCACAGGCTTTGGCTGGCGTTGGGCCCCTGGGGGCATTGGAAACCCTTAGTTCTTTCCAGTTTTTAAAGACTCTCTCTTGTTAGGACGTGTCCTTCCAGCGGGCAGAGCTCTTTTTCTTTAAATCCCTTCTATTCCCTCACCATGCTCTCCGCCAGCACCCATCATTCCTGCTTTCACTGCAATCGCAGAGCTGCGCTTTCAGCACCACAAATAATTTGAGAACATGTTAATTGTTCCAAAAGAAAAACCCCACACCCCTGACACCCCCCAATTATTGAAATATTCCTGTTAACCACAGTCCGCAGTTTGCATCAGCTGCATTTCCCCATATCCCACCCTGTCATCAGCACCTGCAATGGGGCATGATTTCCTCATGTCAGAACACGCTTATGTTTGCACAGTTAACCTCTGTCATCGGCCGCAGCAGCGCTGTCCAGTCCCGGAGACACACACTACCCTCGATGTCCCCCTTCAATCCCACCCGCCCCCCGCTGCCCACGACTCAGTGATGTTATTGCACTCACGGAAATGCAGCAGGCGGCTCGAGACAGCCCAGCTGGACACAAGGCCAGACCCGGGGCTCGTCTTCCCGGGCCCACAGGGACAGAGACTGGCAACGGTGCTGGGGGATGCGCTCGCTTCCTACAGCGGCTGAAAATGTCACGCAAACTTAACGGCTTCAAACAACACCCATTTATTCTTGTACAGCTATGGAAACGGGAAGACCTAAAATCAAGGTGCGAGCATCCTGCCTTCCTTCTGGAAGTTCCGGGTAAAGGACCTGCGGCCTCGCCTTTTCTGGCTCCTTGACACCACCTGCATTCCTTGGCTCTGGGCCCTCTCCTCCAGCTTTGCAGCTGGCAGCGTGGCAGCTTCCCTGGTCCTCTCTGCCTCCATCCATATGTCTCCTCTTCTCTCTCTGACCCTGTCCCCATGGCTCCTGAATTCTCCCCAGGACAGCAGGTCCGGCCCTCTGGACAGAGAGGCAAGGGCCAGGGGAGGAAGGCAAGTGTCCAGCTGGCATGGAGTAAGGCCTGGGAAAAGCGCCTTCGGGCTGCTCCCCTGCGAAGCTGAGCAGAGCCCCGGTGCGTCTTCCGGAGATTGCGGGAGAAGGATGGGGAGCAGTTGTTCCCTGCCCGCTGGGCCACCAGGAGGGGGGCAGCAGCGCCTTCCCCAGCATGGCCTGGGAGGGGGCTCTGCACGGCGGCTGCAACACCCAGGCCGGGTGCAAGACTCCGGTTCCCCCCCTGCCAACATGTAGGGTTCCAAACAGCAGCCTCTGGTTTCGTGGGAGGCCGGCCCTCGGCTTGCCTTCACCTGTGCCACCTGCCTGCACCTGCTCTGGATGCACTTCACACCAGAACCTGTTGGGAGACAGAGCGGGTAGGGGACCTGCCTGGGGTCACAGCTGGACCAGAACCCATGCCTGCATTTCTTCAAAGTCTCTGTTCCTTCCACCGGCCCAGGGGCCATCACCCCGACTTCTTTCTTAGGGAAATCCGTTTGGGCTATCTCCCCTCCAGAGGACAGAAAGGCCTTGCCTGAGCTCCCACACGTGGGTGCACCTGCCCCAGGCCTGGGGATGGGTGCAGGGCTCTCCGGGTCCTCCTGGGACTTCTTGAGCCAGGGTGTGGAGACTGGCTTGCGTTCCTGGAAACCCAGGTCGCTCCTGCCATCATGTTTCACCTGGAGGTTATCGGCACAGATGGGGCGTCTCGGGGACCCTGGGGTGCTGCTGTCACAACCAAGAGCCCCAGGAGTGGCTGCTGAAGCACTGCCCAGCAATCTCCCCTGTCCACATCTTCACTTAGCAAAGGGAAGCCAGTCCTGGACTGGTGGGGCCCCCCACCTGGCCCCGTTCACCGTCGGTCATCTGAGCTAGTGCTGCGAGCAAGTGAGGACACAGGCTCGTGCCCCTGAGAGCGGCAGTCTTTGGGAAAAGGTGCAGGCCCTTTGGTCCTGTGGGACACCCTGCTGCCCCCTGGGCCCCGTGGGACACCCTGCAGCCCCCTCAGCACACACACCACATCAGGTTCTTCGAGTGTCCGTGGAATGAGAGGCCCTGCTCATGGCCAGGCTGCAAGTAAACCCACCACGTGGGCAAATACATTCTCAGACACTTGGGAGAGAAAGATAAATGCACATGAGACGTGAAGAGTTTCTTCAAAAGTTGCTAAATCTCCAAAGTGCTGTTTAAGCGATCATTTGCAAAAGCATTTGGGAACGTTCCAAAGGAATCAGTGAAAAATTGCAGTCCTGATTTACACTTGCATCAAAAGTGCCTCAGTGTCAATTGTAAATTGTCCATTAAGGAGCAGAGGAGGAAGAGCTGAGAAAATGGCCCGAGTGTGAGATAAGGCAGCGGAGATGGGCAGCGATGGCCTCAGCTCCGGCCACGCCACCTGAAGGGGACCCCCTGCTCCATGTTGGGGCATGTCCCTTGATGCCACGGGAATAGCAAAACCACCCGCAGTGACCCCTCTGCTGTGACGCGTGGCTGCTCAGGTCGATGGCTGGGCTGGTCGATCGACCGGCTTTATTTTAGGGTACTCTGAGATTTACAGAAACTGAGCGGGTAACGCAGAGCATCCCCACACGGCCCTCGCCGCCAGGTCTTATCGTCACGCACAGCCACACTTCACGGAGGAGGAGGAAGGGGTGCCCAGAGGGGCTTCCAGGCCCTGCACAGAGTGTGCCCAGCCCAGATGGACGCCGGGTGCCCTGACGGCAAAGCCCGAGCATGGCCCCCCACGCACGCCGGGACCCTGGGGGGAGACACTTCAGTCTCCAACCTGCTCAGCCGTCCTGGGCCGCTACGTCACAGCCCTCAGTTCACTCTCCCCAAAGTGTAGCACGAGCCACACTCCACTCTGGGAGCGGGCCCTGGCTATGGGCCTTCCCCGGTGGCTGAAGAGTGGCCCTGGGTCCCTGGACCCTGTCAGTGTGACCTTATTTGGGCAAAGGTCCCTGGGCACTCCAGATGGGCTCCAAATGCCCCCATGAGGATGCTGACAGGAGGGGCAGGGGGGGTTTTGCACCGAGAGGGCCGTGTGATACGTCCACAGCCCAGGGAAGGCTTCAGCCCCCTGAGCTGGGGGCAAAGGACACATGCTCGCCAGGTCCTTCAGGGGGAGCAGCCCTGGCTGCACCTGGAGTTCAGGCAGTGCCGGGATGTCGGACTTCTGGCCTCCAGAGCTGCGAGAGGACCACCTTTGTTTTAAGCCACCCAGTGTGTGGTGCTTTGTTAGAGTGGTCTCGGGGACCCCACCCGCCAACACACAGGCAGGGACCCCGCCCAGCTGCTCCCCACATACGGGGAGCCTCAGCTCTGCCCCTCCCCGCCCACGTGACCTGCACCCTCATCTCTCCCGCATCCTTCTGAGCTTGAACTTGCCTGCCCCTTCCTGGCCCCCCAGGCCTCTGTCTGTGGTATTTTTCTCCGCAGCACCTGCTCCTGCCTCCGTTCTGTGTTCTCTGCTTCTGCCATGGCCACTCCATCTCTCTGTCTCTCCCCATCCTTCTCTGCTAATCTCTGTCTCTCCATCCCTCTGTCTCTCTCCATCTCTCTCTCTGACTCTCTGTCTATCTCTGTCTCTCTATCTTTCTGTCTCTCTTCCTCTCTCTGTCTCTCTGTCTCGCCATCTCTCTCTGTCTCTTTCTGTCTCTCTCTTCCTCTCTCCGTCTCTCTGTCTCGCCATCTGTCTGTCCCTCCCTTCCTCTCAGATCCCGCATCTCACCTGGCCGAGCCCCCAGGGCCAGCGCAGAGCTGGCAGGGGCAGATGCTCTGTACCGTGGTGTGTGCTGAGTTGGGAAGGTGACTCGGTGGCTCCGAGGGGCCCTAGACCCAGATGCTTTGTGCTCGGGTCCACTCAGGGACGTTGCAGTGGAAGGACAAAAGGCAAAGGACACTGTCACTGCCAGGTGCCTGGGAGAGGGCGTGGGCCCAGCACTTCAGTGGCATGTCCCTGGGAAGCAAAGGTGTCTGGACCAGATGCCCTCACCAAGAGGGGAGTAGAGAGTGGCCCTGGGCACTTGCCTGGAACCTGCTGGACCCAGGTTTGGGTCCACCCTGCCCCGAGGCCCACCCAAACCTGTCCGGGGCTCGTGGCCTCTCCTGGCATCCGCCTCCTCATCTAAAATTGGGAGGTGGCACTTCCTTTGCGGGGCCACCGCGGGTGTCAGAAGTGACCAGCCTGGACCCCGCGAGGACCTCAGGGTTCTAGCCAAGGGCGGCGGCGTGTGACCGGAGACCCGAGCCACCTGTCGGCACCTGGCCCCCTGGTCCAGCCGCGGGTGGGGAGGCCAGGGGCTGCGGGCGTCCGCTGTCCCGGCTGCAGCCCTCGGGGGCATCTGTTCCCCATTACGTCCGGGGGAGCTGACGGGGGTGGTGAGCCATCCCTTGACCTCCCGGCGGCGGCTCTTCAAGAGCCCAGCCTGTCCGAGCCCCGCGCTGGGAGAGCCCGGGCACAGCCTGAAGCAATCAGCATTCCTGGAATTCCCCTAACACCTCGGCCGGGCCGGCCCTCGCACCTGGGTTTCCACCCCTGGGCGCCTGCCCAGGCCCTCAGGTGGGGGGCAGAATGTGGAGGGGGTGGGGGGGGGGCCCCCCAGGGGAGCCTCGGAGGGCGGCCGGGAGAAGGAAAGCAGGAAAGTGGGCAGTGGGGCTGAACTTCCGGCTGGGCTCAGGGCGACAAACCCAGCACAGTGTCTGTCCCCAACCGCCACACCAACCCAAGCCTTCTGTGGCCCCCAGACCAACTTTCTACCTGTTGGCCCTTTTCACAACATTACCAGTCGATGGCTGGTTAGATTCTACTTGCATGCCTCTGGGAACAGGGTGCTCACTAGCTCCTTTTGCCTTTTCTGGTGGAGATGTGGAGTGGGTTGGAATTTTCCAGTCCCCAGGACTGAACAAGTAGGGACTGCATTAGTCACATCCAGGCGTTCTGGGACTGGACCATGCACCTTCATTCATTCATTCATTCATTCATCCATCCATCCATCCATCCAACAAATGTTTGTGGTGTCCCTGTATGTGTCAGACATCTGATTGTTGTAGGTATAGCTCTAGACAAGACGAAATGTTGTGGGGACACCAGAATTAAATTACATTCTTGGTGGGGTGTTTTCTCCACCGAGTGGGTAGGTCTGAGCAGTAAATGCCATAAAAAAAATCATTTTTCTATTTCTGAGCACACTTGTCAGCTTAATGGGCATCTTAAGTGGTTTGCTGAAGCTGCACTTTACAAAGGAGAACAAAACTTAAAAAGCCACACATTCTCTTGACATCGATTCTCCCTTTTTCCCCCAAAAGCATCTGTTATCTGTGGCACAGAATTTACCAACCACTTTGCCAAACCTTTTTTTCTAACATTCTTGGGGGGGTGTCCCAAGGGATCCTTCCTCCCACCAGTCACGGGGTCACCCAAAAAAACCCACGGGCTTTTCTGCAAAGCTTCTCAAAGAAAAGGAGGTTTCCTGATGGGAGGGCGTGGGGTGTGGGCTCTCACAAGGCCAGTGCTGGCTGGCAAATGCCTAGGAAAACAGCCAAGCCAGACACAAAGAGACACACCCTGGAACCACGCTTTTCACGTCAAATAAATAGCCACACTCGATGCTGGTCAGACTGTGGTGACACCTCCCCACCTGCCGTGGGCATCGGGCTGGTGCCTCCTTGAGAAAGCATCTTGTGCCTTAAAAGTGCACTTTCAAAAGCACTATAGCCATGCAGATATTTGTAAGAACTCTCCACTTGATATTTTGAGAACATTCACAGTTTTGACAACTGATCAAATGGCATGTAAATTAACATTTAATAGTTAGAATTTAAGGAATTTGCTATTTGAATTTGTAGAATTTTCCCTTGTTGCCTTAATATTAAATTAGTTTATGAAACTCACTGCACAAACACAGGTCTTACAATGATTATACGGATGCTTTGTTTGAATGTGCCTTTGGTGGAGCTGGCTAGGACGCCCAGTTTTGGTGGCTTTGGGTGTGTTGTTTGTTTCATTAGATAAATTTTTTTTAAAAAAATGCACATTCCCACGACCACTGAAGCTGCTTCTGAGATTTTCTTCCATGGAAACCAGTGGAGGGTGGATGAACGGAACAGCTGATAGTGTTCAGGGCACCGTTACTCATTCAGTGGAAATGTGGAAGCAGCTGAAGGGCTCGTGCCACAGGGTGTCCCCTGAGAGAACGCTGGACGCTCACGGGTCGCAGTTACTCAGCGCACGTGAAGAGCGCACAGGGTTTCACCGACCTGCTGGGGAGACACGCTCAGCTCTGCGTGGGCACCCGGGCAGGGCATTAGAAAAAGACCCCTCTAATAGAACAAGCAGACAGCAAAGAAATAGACAAAAAGCTGTTTTTAACTCAGGTGGCCCAAGACATTGCCCTCTCCCGACTGTGAGTACAATTGTTCCAGAAGCTTCTCTAGTGAGACCTCACTGGGTCAGGCCCCAGACCCTCCCCACGGTGGATGGAGTCCCTGCTGCCCGTGGGTCTCCAGCCCGAGCTCACGTGCTGGCTGTGATTTTGGGGCCCCACGAGGCTCCTGGGGGTCACCCAACCTCAAGAGCCTCTATTTGTCTGCTTCGTGGGTCCCTGAGCCCTGGCACCCTGGCAGGGCTGCCCCCTAAATGCTGCAGGGTCTGCTTTGCCTTGTGTCTCAGCAGCTGCGTCTGCCCCGCGGGATCCCTGGGGCTTGGGTATTCCCCGGCCTCACCCCGTTTTACAGGGTGGGCTACAGAGAAGGGAAGGGATTCTGGGCTTCCGGGGGGCCTCCTGCACCCCTGAGCAGCCCTTGTTTGTACCCAAGCCTCGTGTTCACACTTCGGGGTGAATTAATCTCTTTCATAAGGAATGTCCCCTCATCTGATGTCACACTGTCCGTGGAGGGGCTGTTGGGAACTAGCACAGGCTTCCAAGGCCTAGCCCTCCCCGGCACGGGAGGAGGGGCGGCCGAGCCTGGCGCCCATGCCACAACAGGTTTAAATCCCAGCTCTGCCGCTTGCTGCCCACGGGACCTGGGACCAGACACCTCGGCTCTCGGGGCCTCCGTCTCCTGCTGTTGAAGGGCGAGGCCAGGAGTGCTGCTCACGCAGGTGTAGAGGTCAGGGAGGGGATGCAAGGCTTGGGAAAGTGGCCAACACAGCCTGGCCTTCCCCAGGGGACAGTGGCTTCCTCCCCTCTGCGATATCCTCCCCTCTGCGATATCTTCCCCTCTGGCGTCCTCCCCTCTGTGGCATCCTCCCCTCTGTGGCGTCTCCCCTCTGCACTTAGTGGTGTTGCTCCAAGCGCTGGCAGGGGTCCGAGTTGCAGGAACCAGCAGGGCTCTGCATTCAGGGCTGGGCAGGGACCTGCGGGCGAGCCGTGTGGCAGCAGCAGAGCCCAGCACAGGAACGCATCACGGCAGCGGTGGCGCAGACTGCAGCTTTCTTTCCTTCGGGAACACATGCGGGGTCCCTGCTTGTGTGAACCCCGGCCAGGCCCTGGGGTGCTGGGTGGGGAACCCACAGGAGAGATGGGGCAGAACTGGGTGGAAGCCCAGCTGAGGTTGCACACGGTGACCCCCATGAGGCCGCCCGGCCCTGCAGAGGACATGAGGGTGTCCA
Source organism: Tamandua tetradactyla (assembly GCF_023851605.1). Lineage (NCBI taxonomy): Eukaryota > Metazoa > Chordata > Mammalia > Pilosa > Myrmecophagidae > Tamandua > Tamandua tetradactyla. The sequence continues at coordinate 3,977,135 of NC_135345.1, read as the reverse complement.
CAGCAAAGTGGGCTGGGCGTGCACAGAGGTGGGGGACAGGGCAAAGCCCAGGGTGCCAGGGGAGGGTTGATTGGGGCTACGGTGGCTGGAGCCTTCTGGGTAGGCTCTGGGGTCCCCAGCCTGGCCGCAGCTGGGTCCCAGCAGTATCCGCGTCTGCTGACTAGACTCCGGGGACCACAGCTGCCCTGGCTCTGAGAGCTGGCTAAGGGCCAGGGCCCTGGCGCAGCCACGGGGCTGCCTCAGAGCCTCTCAGGGAGCGCTGGGCCTGGGCCTGGGACTGCTGTCTGCTGCCCTCCCTGCCAAGCCTGCCTCTGTGCTGGGCCCTCAGCTGCCCACCCAGTTCCCGTGCCCTCAGCCTGCTGCCCCGCGCCCTTGGCCCGCCCCACCCCCTCGCTCTGCCCCGTTGCACAGGCTGCAACCGGGCTGAGTTTGGGGCAGCAGCAGGCCCCTGGTAGTCAGCAGGCAGGGACCAGCCCAATCGTAGGCTAAGGGGCTGTGCTTTCCTAGCCCCCAGCACCCGAGCGTGGCGGCAGGGAGCTGGGTCTCTTTGCAGAGCCCGAGCTGAGGCTGCCTGTGCAAGTGTCCTGTTCCTCACGATGCCAGCTGGGGACTGTCCTCCGACTCCCACTGGCCGAGGCCCCTTGCCCAGGATGGCTGCTGGCTGTTGGCCTGTGTGTCCCCACCCCCCACCCCGCCCCCTGCCCAGACACTGCCACAAGCACCTTCCAGGGAACGCGGGCAAACGCGCAGGCTATTCTCCTGGCGGCAGACGGCTGAGCCCTGTGTGACTCGCGCCCCCTGTCCAGCCCCCAGGGAGCTGATGCAGGGAGGTGCGCTGCTTCTTAGGGCCACCATGGCTCCGGCCGTCGGACGGGCGTCCAGGGCTGCGGCCGCGCACAGGCCTGCTGGAGGTCCGGGAGTTCGGGACCCTTCTGCGGGGGTGCTGGGGTGGACAGGGGCTCCAGGCAGTGGCGAGAGCTGGGGTGTACACAGAACCCCCATTCTCTTGCCACCTGCCTCGGCAGATCAAGAGGGTCATTCACAGAGAGAAGGCTGAGGAGCACACTCCAGCACTCGCTAAGAAATGCCGCTCACTCACCCTGTTCCCAGCACTTCACAGTGTAGGGAACCTGTGGCTAGACAGAGGGGGAGACTGAGTGCTGGGGTCCTTTGTCCAGGTCCTGCGGTCGTGCCTGTCCTGGGCCCCAGACTGGAAGCCAGTCCTCCCCCTACGACATCTTGGGGTTGAGGCCGGCAGGGGCCAGATTTGGGCGTCTGTTCGCCCGAACCAAGAAGCCCAGATAATGCCACACATTCATTCATTCATTCACTGGTTCGTTCTTTCTTTCACTTCCGCGTCCATCTGTCCGCTCCTCAGAGCCTCTGAGCCGGGAGGAACTGAGGCTGGGAGACTCGCCACGTCCCACGCCTGGTGGCCCCACACCGTGGGCGCCTGGGGCCTGGAGGCTGGGAAGTGGAAGGATAGAGACCCACAGGCACACCGAGAGCGGGAGCTGCGCAGGAGAGAGGCACTGAGAGGAGGGGCAGGCGGAGAAGCAGAGGGGCCCCGGGGAGCGGGCTGAAGGCAGCCGCAGCGGCCGCCCCGTCGTGAGCTGAGGCAGCACCAGGCTCCTTTCCTGGGAGCAGGCGGCATTGGGTGGGGTGTGACCAGGCCCACAGGCGGTGCAGCCATCCGAGCCTTCCCGGCGCTGCCCCGTCTCCAGCTCCTCTGCTGGGCCGGCTCCCCCCACCCTGACTGGACAAGTGAGGAGGCAAGACCCTTCCAGGAAGGGCCCACCTGCCAGGTGAGGAGCCCTACAGCAGGAGAGCCCGGCAGCCACCCACCTGCATTGCTGACAGCGACCTGGTGCCCAGAGGAAACCAGGCCCAGGGCTGGTGGCAGGGCAGAGGCCCCAGACCCACCCCGCTCTGCCCCCTGGCCACCCTCGGCCGCCCCCCCCCCCCCCCCGCCAGAGGGACACCACCGGCAGCGGCTGCTCTGCAGCACGATGGTGCCACCCTGCGGCCGCCCCGAGAAGCGCATCCGCTCCCTGCATCCCACCCCTGGGCCCGGCCCCCCAGCGCCGCGTGGGGGGTTGAAGTCTGCACCTGCGCCGAGCGCCCCACGCGAGGTTGCTAGATTTCGGCACTCAGGCTTCCGTGTAAGCAGCACCTGAGGATCGTGCGGGGTGTGTCTATGCTACAGGCTGTCCACCGTTCCCCTGAAGTTCAATGGACTTTGTCTGGCGGCCAGGCCGGCATCACTTTTGTGCCCGTGGGGTGTCCTGGCCTGGTTAGACGCGGCTGGGGATTTGGGATGCGGGGGGAGGTTCTGTTGCCTCCTGCTTGTTTCTCGGGCTCAGGAAGGCCCAGCAGTGACATTTGCTATGCGTCACTGACCGTCGCAGGCCCCCAAGTGCCAATGCTGCACCTGTCACCTCGTGTCCTGTCCCTTAATCTTCCCGTGCAGCCGCGTCGGGGGAGGACGTTTGTCTTGCCCCATCAACTGGGGAAACTGAGGCCCAGAAGCAGTGACTAGTTCACAGCTGGAAGACACTCTGTGAGCCCCACTTTGAACTGCCGCCCGCTCCCCGAAACAGGAAGGATGACGTGGGAAGTGGTCACCGCAGGCCTGGGGAGCAGAAGGGACCACACGCCACCCAGGGGGTCAGGTCCGAGGCAGAAACGCCACGTCGGAGCAGGTCCTTCCCAGGCGGGCGGGGAAGGGACCCCCTTGCTGGTGCCCAGGCTGGACCTACGCCAAGCCTCGGGATGCTGTCCGGCATGCTGAATGAATGAATGAGTGAACAAATGAGTGAATGCCTTTGACAGTGGTGAGGAGGCTTGGTCCTCCCGCTTCCGGAGGGAAAGTCTTCAGAGGCAGAGCGAGCCGGCCTTGGTCTCCTGTGGGTGCTCTTGGGACTTGAATGTGAAACGTGGGTGCACGTGGGACAGAGTCCCACCCCCCCCGAGAGGCAGGGGTGCTGGGTAGCACAGCTGGGGACACAGACAGCTGAGAGAAACTGCGCCTGCCCCACGGGCCCACCACACCCTCCTGCCCCCATGGAGCTCGGGAGCTGGTGGCCCTTTCCCTCTCCGTGCACCCAAGTTGGGGCCCGTGGGGTGGGGCGGGTCCCCCCATGCTGACCAGCTGTGGGGTCTGCGCTGCGGCAGTGAGCCGGTGTCCTGCACTCGGCAAGGGTGACGGGTAGCGGACGGCCACTTGTCAGCCGCTCTCCCGTGGCAGGGGGATTAAGTCCTTTACTTTGCCGGGGGATCTGGGCAGTACCTGGGGTGTCCCCAGCGAGTCCCAGCCCGTGGAGCAGGAGGGCAGCAGTGTCTGGGCAGCTGGAGGGGCGCCGCGGGGCGCACGTGGGGTGAGGTTGGGGCGCCCAGCTGTTCCTCCCCATCCCGGGGCTGGGTAGACCAGCGCCCCCCACGATTCACAGCCCCCTGGAACATTCTCTGGAAATAAGGCAGGGTGGGGAGGATCCCTGAGTGCCAGTCTTGGATTCTTCCAGTCACAGCCACCTCCGCCCCCGGCCTCGGGCTCTCAGGGACCCCAAGTCCCCCCGAGCCCCGTGAAGGCAGGCGGGAGCAGTGAAGCAAAATGCCCCAAAGGGCCCTGAAGGGAGGAGCTTGGCTGGCGAGGCCCTGACCACACGGGGGCCTGTCCCCCTCGCAGCTGCCCTCTGCACAGCCTCTCCCAACAGCGCCCGGCCAGGAGGCTGGCCCCAGAGAAGCAGGGGTCCCCTTTGTCATTCTGGGGGGACCACACGGGCTCACAGGGACAGCCCCATGGTGAAGCACCGGCAGAGGCTTCTGTGATGTTCTAGGACAGTCTCCGTGTCCAGGCCTCCACAAACCAGGGCTGCTGACAACGGGGCTGTGTTCCCTCCCAGCCCTGGGGCCAGAAGCCAAGTTAGCCGTATGCAGGACCTCCCCTTCAGGGCGCTGGGGAGGGTCCTCCCTCCCCCCTGCCTCTGGGCCGCCCCCCGGGCAGCCTCATCTCAGGGTCCTTCATTCTGCCTCAGCTGCAAAGACCCTTTCTCCAGTGCTGGCCACTTACAGGCCCTGAGGCTCCGGGTGGGACCCCTAACTCACCTGCTCCCTTTCCAGCCTCAGTCCCTCTTCAGCTCTCCCTCTCTCCTGCCCAGATTTTCTCCATATATTTATTAAGCACCTACTGTATGCCAGATAACGTGCTAGTTGCTGAGAGGCTCAGTGGGATAAGACACATTCATTCATTCATTCTCTGGCTCAATCGTTCATCTGCTCTTCAATTCACACATCATTCATTCACTTGTCCGATGCGTGTTGTGCACCTACTGTATACCAGAGGCCCGAGCAGAACCTCCCAGCTGTGATAACTCCACCTCTGAGCAAGACAGGACTGGACATGCCACGGAGGGGGCCTGCGAGGGAAAACAGGTCAAATGCCCATGTAGGAGGGGCCAGGCCCTGGGAGCCCACAGTCTCCCCTCTGTGGAAGGGTCCCCTGGCCCCCAGGCAGCACTCTGGTCACAACCATCCTGCGGCAGCCACCACTCCCTCCCCCTTTCCGCACTCCCGCCTTCCATGGGTGTCAAGGCCCATTGTCGCCCTGTAAACCTGAAGGAGCTTTGGTCTATGGTGTTTTCATCTCACCTAAAGGGCCTATGATACAATGTCTTGGTCTGATTTAAAGCCCAGATGAGAAACGGGAGACTGCCAGCCTCCAGTGAGCCCTTTCTGGGGACAGTCACAGCCCCTCACGGCAGAGGGGCTCTAGGCGGGGCAGGGGTTGTGGTCCTGGCCCTCCCGCCCTCCTGTGGATTCCCCAACCAGGGGCCTCGCAGCCTGTTTCCTCAACAGGAGCTGGGATGCTTTGTGACTCCTGTTATTCTGAGGGACTCTTTCCCACCCCATTTGTAGGTAAAGGACACGAGGCCCAGAGACATTGAGTAAGTTGCCCAAGGTCACACAGCCCAGATCCAAGCCCAGGCCTTCAGGAACCAGGCCTGGCTCTTTCTGTTGAGAGTCCCCTTTCCCTTCTTCTTCCCTTCCCTTCCTCTTCCCTTCCTTCCACTCCCTTCCTCTCTCCTTCCTCCCCCTCCCCTGCTCTCCTCTCCCCTCCCTTCTTCTCTGCCCCCCTGCTCCTCCCAAGCTCTCAGATAAAAAACATGCCACACTTATTACAAGGCGTCAGTAGATGGCAGCAAAATCCCTCCGTCATGCTCAGATTTATTCAACCATAACACGTCCGGAGAAGGAAGTCAGGGCTCTGGCGTGAGGTGATGAGTCTGCAGATCGGCTGGAAGAGCCCCTTTGGAGGGAATGGACCACTCAAGGAGGGGGTCGGGGGGATAGGGGCATGGCCCAGCCCAGGCGGGGAGGTGGGCATGAGGAAGGTGCTTGCAGGGGATGGGGGACAGGCCCCAGCTTGGCGCCCAGGGGGAGCCTCCCGCAGGGCTGAGGTGTTATGATGGGGAGGGTCTCCGCTGCAGCATCTCACCTCACAAGCCCCCTGGCGTCCCTACAGGGGAGGTGGGATTTCTGGGGCACCCTCCCACTCGGACGGCCCCAGGGCTGCCAGGCCTTTCTCCAGCCCCCACCACCACCCCCAGCGGGGTCGGGACCCCCCACAGCCCCTATGGGCCTGGCAAGCACCTACCACACGCCTGCCCTGGGCCAGAGCCCCTGCTGGCTGCTGGGACACAGAAATAGGCCACGGGTCCCTGTGGTGGGTGGTGTTGAGTGAACAGAGGGTACCTGTGCCGAGGGCCGGTTGTCTCCTGAACAGTTCCTTACCTGGGTGACTCCTGAAGACAGCTAGGAGGGAGCTAGAGGAAGATGGGAGGAGCAAGCAGCCTTCCAGGCCCTGGAAGAGAGGGGGAACAGGGGAAATGGGGGGGGGGGAGAAGAGAGGGAAAGGGACAAGGCAACGGGAGTGCCAGGGGAGGGCCAGGCTGGGGAACCTGAGCCTTACATGACCAAAGTAACACACGTACTTGGCTGCAAGTAAAGCAGCAACACACAATTTAAACCCACAGACCCCCACTGCACAGCTGGCCCTTCGGGGTCTTTGCCTCAAATGCTAAGTCCTAACCTGTGTCACCGATGGGAGGGCTGGGGGCAGTGTCATCGGGTGGAGCGGGTGTCGCTATGGGGAAGGTTGGCTCAGGCGGTTTGATTGGACAGGGAGAGATTTGTCCATATATGGTAAGGCAGGCCCCAGAGCTGACCTCGCACTGGGTCTGCTTCTGACATGCCTTGACTCATGGGACTTTGGTTCCGGAGGGGACACTTCTGGTCCGTGTGTCTCAGAGCTTAGCTAAGGATGACAGTCCACATTTCTGCCGAGGCTCGGGTTCAGTAACTCTCAGTCAAGTCCCGTGGCCTGTAAAACATGCCCCAAAGGAAGAGTTACCAGTAGGAAAAGTTACAAAAGTTGCAGGGAAGTTGCTCACTGGTCCTGGTAGTTTTAGAAGGGAATTTGTAAAGTTCATGAACTCTGACAATGTCATGATTTTTCCCCTGAGCATCATTGATAGTTTAACTGGGCATCAAAATCTGGGCTGGAATTTTTTTGGAGCTTTGCTCAGACTCGCAGCTCCCTGCGGTGTTTTTGAGAAGTCTCTCTGCCGTGGGTCACCCTTTCCTTTTCCTGTTTCTGACGCTCTAAGCTCTCCCCTCCGCCCTATAGTTTGGAAATGTCACAATAACAGTGCTGGAATTCAATTTCGAAACTTCTGTTCAGTTCTGGGAAATTTTCTTGACAATTTCTCAAAAAAATCTCCTCCATTTGGGTTTCTCTTTTTCTCTTTCAGAGATTCCTGTTACTTCAACATTGAGTCTCTGTGGAACCTCAAAATTTTACTTTTTCTTTTCCTATTTTCCATGCTGTCTTTCTGTCCTATATCTTAAGAGATATCCTCATATTTTCTGCCAGGTTTTTAATTAATTTAAACTTCAGCTACTGCATGCATACACATACATATCCATGCATACACATAATTTCCAGCAGCTTTGTGTGTCTCTGGCAGTCCTGGTCTCATGGTGGACACTTCCTTCAAATGCTCAATCATCCCTGGTCGATCATTCCTGTTTGAGCAGGACATACCCAGAGGCAGAGAGGAAGTCCAGTGAAGAGAGCATTTGAGGTAATTTTGGAAGGTGGTGGAGGAATGCATCCAGGAGATGTCTGGGGAACCTGAGGCAGGCACTTCCCTTCCCCATTTTGCTCAAAGCAGAGGAACGACGTGCCCCAGATCATGCAGCCAGCAAAGGACAGCTGACCATCTCCATTAATTCCCAAGGCCCCGGCTGTGGGGGTGCCTTCTCTCCACGTGTCTGCCCAGCCATGGGGGCTTCTACATTCCACCCACCCTCAGGCCTTCTGCAGGCCCCCAGACGTCAGCTCTCACTGGGGATTCAGGTTTCTCTCCCCTGGAATTCAGAGGAAAGTCCAGGTCTGCGTGAAGAGCGGCGGCGGAGGGGCCGGGGCCGCTCTGCGCTTCTCATCTGCGGCCAGGGACACCTGTCGACACGCCACAAAGTCACAGAGTTTATTACTGTCTCTCCAGGAGACCTGGCCGTCAGAGGAGGGACGCTGGCTGGCACGCAAGCGCTACCCCACAATACCTCTGTGGGATGACCACCATGGAGAGGTTTTGTCCTCAGAGCCGTGGCGATGCCTGTGGAGCCGAGCCACGACATCCCTTCACACCGCCTGTCCCTCCACCCTGTGCACCTGGGAAGGGCTCCTTGAAGGGCAGCTGGGCTTCTGGGGGGCGGGGGGGCCTGCTGCTCCTTCTCCTGTGGCCAGACAAGGACAGAGACCTGCAGACACGCAGCTCAGCGGACAGGCGGAGACTGTCATGCTCTGTACTACACGTATGGCATCAGTTTTAATTATTCTGTGCCCAGATCTTGCCTCTAATTCTGTTCTCCAGTAAAAGAAACCAGGATTCCTTGGAGAAATGATTCTGAGAGGGGCAGGAAATACACAAGATGATCCTGGGGCATCTTGTAGCACTAGAAAGTAAGGACTCCTCCAATACAAACACCTTGGCCACCCTGTCACAGGCACCTGAGAGGCCTCCGCGGACAGCAGAGCATCGAAGTGATGTCGCACTGGGTTCCAGCCTGCGGCGGATTCACCCGTGGACCCCAGGGGAACAAGTTCTCGGTCACAGTCTGCGTGCTGGTGGCTGTGGACCATTGGAGATAGGAGCTCTTCAGGGTGCTGATTCAGTCATTCTGTGGGCCCGCTGAATGAATTTCAGCTTTAATCTGGACTCCTGGAGGCCTTCGTAGCATGAGTGAAATTCAGACGGACACACAGAGTGGGAAGCAGCTGGAAGTCAGCGGGACCCGGAGGAGAAAGGAGACTCGGCCACGGGCACTGCCACGTGATAGTGAAGCCCAGGGCCCAGGAACACCAGCTGCCGGCCCCAGAATGCCACAGCCTTCGGGGAGAAGGCATCCTTGCGCTAAAACGCCTAGATTTGGGACTTCTAGCCTCAAAACCGTGAGTCAATCAATTCCTGTTGTGAAAGCTAACCCACTGTATGGTGTTTGTTTTAGCAGCCAGGAAACTGAAGCATAGTCAAAGTGTAAAATAAATGCCCGTGAGTCCACACTGACATGAATAAATGATTGAATATATGAATAAGTAAATGGGGGAGAAGGGACAGATATCCTGTGCCTGCAGAAGAATTCTGAATAATTTATGTAGATGCTCCAACTTCAGGCAGGAAGAGCAGAACTCCCCCTCCGTCTGCATGTTGTGATGTCACCCTTGAAGGGCAGTGCAGACAGGGGCGGGAGGGAGCAGCGAGGCAGAGACACCTGGCGAACTTGGCCTCAGCAGGGGATCAAGCCAGCATTCACAGGTGCGGCACTGGATAGGATGGCAATGGTGCTGCTCCTCTGTCATCTCCTCCCCAAAGCCCCCAGCCCCCAAGAAACCAAGAGGTACTGCCCAGTCGAGGGACATTGTGCAAAATATCTGAGCGGCACTCTCCAAGAAGTCATCGAAAATAAGGAAAGCCAGAAACAGCCCAGCCCAGGGAAGCCTAGGGAGACCTGACGGCTAGACGGAGTGCGGGGCTGGGGTGGTCCTGGAAAAGGGGACACGAGGCAAAGACCAAGGGCACGGGAAGGAAAGTGTGGACTTCAGCGACCGACGGCGCGGCGCCATCAGTTCTCCCGTGAGGAGCGGACCCCCCAGGGGGAGCACTGGTGGCGGAGTTGGTTTGGAGTATATGGGAACTCTCTGTATTTGCTTCTCAATTTGCCCATAAATCTAAAACCATTCTGAAAAATGAAGACTGTTAGAAATCGATGTGCTCCCGGGGCACTAAAGGGCAGGCAGCGTGTTCCCTTTGCAGAGGGGAAGGAGCGGGCGCTCAGAGCAGAGTCACCTGCCCCAGTGATGGGGACGGGAGGTGCCACGACGGTGTAAGTCCATGCGTGGGGCCACCACACGGGCAGACCCTCCCGCCTGGCCAACCCCGCCCCGAGTGGGGTCTCTGGGGACATGATTGGACCCCTTTACCTGCAGCTGCCCATGCCTCGGCCAGCGCGCCGCCTCCCTCCCCTGCGGGCGCTTCTCACCTCCGTTCTGCATCTTCTCTCCGGCCTTAGCGGCTGAGCTGACCCTGCTGTCCCCGCGTCCTTGGGGTCCCTCCATCCCGGTCCTGGGAGAGGCCCTTAGGCTGCACATTGGGGTGGCGCGTGGGCAGCCTCCTCCCGGGGCGCACCTGGGTCCCCCTCACTCCCACAGCCCTGCTGGGTCTCCATGGCAATGCAGGCGTCCCGCCCCCGGAGCCGCCACTCAAGCCCACAGAGCAACGCGGGCCCAAGAGGGGCCTGGGGGATGTGGGGGGCGAATGGGGGAGGGCAGGGAGATGCCAGGTTGGGGCTGGGGGTGGGCCTGTGGAGGGCGGGTCCGCGGAGGTGGGCGGCCCCTGCCTGCGTGCCCGGTGGCTGTCCTTCAGCTTGCACCCTGCTTGTGGGGGCCTGCAGGGGGAGCAGGGGCCTGAGGGCACCTGAGTGGGGTTGGGGGGGCCAGGCCGTCTCTGTCTCCCAGGGCCTCCAGGCCTCTCTCTCTCCTTCTGTCTCTCTGTGAGTCTCTGAGCATCTCTCTCTTCTGCACGTCTCTGTCTCTATGTCCCTGCAACCCTCTGAATGTGCGTCTGTCTCTCGCAATTCCTGTGACTGTCTGTGCATCTGTGTCTGTGTGTCTGTCTTCACCTGTCCTTCTGTCTCTCTTGGTCCTTGTCTTTCTCCTGCCTGTGTCTGTCTCTCTGTGCATCTCAGCCCCTTTCCCCGCGTGGGCGTCTGTCTGTCTGTCTTTCTCCTTTTCATCGCACTCCTGCCTCTGCTCAGAGAGGGCCAGGCAGAGGGAGCCGCCCGACGCTGTGGAGGTGGGGACGACAGGGTGCGCGGGGGGCCTGCAGGGGCGTCTGACACCGGCAGGGGCCCGTGGGACCAGGCTGTGAGGATGGGGACCACATGAGAGGTCAGAGCCCTGGCTGGGCTCCTGCATGGACAAGCTGCTTGAGTCTCCCCAGTCCTTTGAGCCCGGGTCTGTCCTTAATCCCATCTTACAGAAGAGGAAACCGAGGCCCGGAGAGGTCGAGTAAGGTCCCCAGGGTCACACAACCTGCGAGGGGCAGAGCTGGGAGTTCCTCCTGGGAAATGGGAAGCCATGCAAGGCTCTTGAGGGGAGGCCCGATGTGGTGAGCTCAGCATTGAGCACACAACCTGCAGGTGTCACTGGCGTGGAAAGACCAGTCCCATGTCACAGGTGAGGTGACAAGGCCACTCGGCAGGTGGGTTGTGGTAAGGGGAAGTGAGTGCTCCTGCAGACGGCAATCAGAGGCGGGGTCAGGAGGGCAGGCTGCCGCCAGCCCCATGGCCAGTCCCTTCACCCATCTCCTGTCCCCCCATCCCAGGCCTCCTCTTCTCGCTGCCAACCCACCTCTGACTCCCCAGAATCCTTCCCTGGTCAGCCTTTTCCCATGTGCATTTCTCTATTTTAAGAAGCGAAACTTGCTTCTGTTGGAAAGTTAGGAGCACTCGATTTTAATTAAAAAGTTAATGTCATTAAAAAAGGCCAAGAAACTGCAGCTGAAATTTGCGATATTTCCCCTCTGTCAATAGCTTTAACGTTTTATGATCCTTCAAAAATATTGGTGGTAGGAAATGCGACACTTTGGAGACCAATGTGGGGAGCTGGGTCCCCTCCTGCCTGCGCAGTCCCAGAGGAAACGGTTGGTGCTGTTGCCTGGCCGAGGGACGGCTGGATGGGAGCTGCTCTCCTGGGCGCCACCAGCCTGAGCTCCCTAGTGGGGTTCCTGCACCACCCCCTTTTCTCAGCCTGGAGGGAGGGCCCAGCTTCCCGAAGCAGGCCTGGCAGGGGACGCAGGGGACACTCTACCCAAAGCCGAGGGTGGAGCATTGCCACCACCCCCTGCCCCCTGCCCCCCACTGGCCCCCTGCTTTGGGAAAATGCGGGCACTTGAGGGGGCTGAAGAGCCGCCGCCTCAGAACGCCCGGCTGGTGAGAGATGCTGCAGTGTCCATCCAAATCGGAGAGGAGGAGGTAGGACTCGTATTACCTGCAGACGCTGCAATACCATATCTGGAAAATCCTGAGAAATCTACAACAAAGTTTCTTGAGTTAATAAACAGATTCAGCAAGGCGGCAGGATACAAGATTAATGTGCAAAAATCAGTAATGTTTCTATGCACAAGCAGTGACCTAACTGAGGAGATACTTTAGGAAAAAAAATCTATTTAAAACAGCAACTAAAAGAATCAAGTATTTAGGGATAAACTTAACCAGGGATGTAAAGGACCTGTACTCAGAAAATTGCATAGCTTTGCTAGAAGGAATCAAAGAGGATTTAAATAGGTGGAAAGACATTCCCTGTTCATGGGTAGGAGGGTTAAATGTAGTTAAAATGTCAGTTCTACCCAAATTGATCTACGGATTCAACATAATACCATCAAAATTCTAACAAACCACTTTGAAGACTTGGAAAAGCTACTTACCAAATTCATTTGGAAGGGAGAGAGACCTCAAATAGCTAAAAATATCCTAAAAAAGAATGAAGTGGGAGAATTAACTCATCCTGATTTTAAAGCTTGTTACGAATCTACAGTGGTCAAAACAACATGATACTGGCAAAAAGATGGAAGTACTGACCAATGGAATTGAACCGAGAGTATGGGGACAGACACCACATCTGTGGTCACCCGATCTTCAGCAAGGTCCCCAAATCCACTGAACTGGACAGAACAGTCTTTTCAATAAATGGGCAGGGGAGAATTGAATACCAATAGCCAAAACAAAGAGGTAAAGGGGATCCCTACCTTACACCCTATACAAAAGTCAATTCAATCTGGATCAAAGACCTGAATGTAAGAGCCAGTACCATAAAACTCCTAGAAGAAAATACACGGAAATATTTTCAAGACCTAGTAATAGGAGGGAGCTTTTTAAACTTTACACCCAAAGCATAAACAACGAAAGGAAAGTAGATAAATGGGAACTCTTCAAAATTTAATGGTTCCGTACCTCAAAAGACTTTGTCAAAAAGGTGAAGAGGCAGTGAACTCAATGGGAGAAAATATTTGGAAATCACAGATTGGACAAAGGCTTGATATCCTGTGTGCATGAAGAAATCATACAACTCAACAACAAAAGAACAAATAACTCAATTATAAAATGGGCTAAAAGGTGGGCCCTGGTGGCTGAGTGGCAGAGTTCTCACCTGCCATGCTGGAGACCCGGGTTCCATTCCCAATGCCTGCCCATGCAAAAAAAAAAAAAAGAGGACTAAAGCTGTGAATAGGCATTTCCTGAGGAGCAAATACAGATGGCTCAAAAGCACAAACACCAAAAGATGGAAAAAATCCAGGTGCCCATCAACAGATCAGTGGATTAACAAATTGTGGTATGTGCATATGATGGAATATTAGGCAGCAGTAAGACAAAATGACGTCCTGAAGCACATGGCAAGATGGATGAACCTTGAGGATACAATGCTGAATAAAATCAGCCAGATACAAAGGGAGAGATATTGCATGATTTCACTATTATGACCCTCAACTAATGAGGTTGAACTTAAATGTAAGGGCATGGGTAGAAGTGAAGGTTGTTCATTTGAAGGTGAACATGACTGATTGTACAGAGCCATGTGTCCCACCGATTAACACTACAAATATACTAAGTTCTCACATGAGCTTCTTCAAAGGTATGAATCTTGTACAAAGGGTCAATAACACAGGGGTTTAGGGGGGAAACTACTATTGCATGCAATGGGCTATGTTTAACTGGAAAACATCAACAGTACCACAGCAACACCAGGGGGAAATAATTAGGGGGGTGGACGTGGAGGACAAGAGTTCAGGGGAGGTTTGGGTGCTCTGTTTGGTGAGGGTGGGTTATTGGTTGTTTTTCTCTTTGGAACAATGAAAATTGTCTAAAATTGAGAATGTTGATGATTGTACAAGTAAGTGAGGATAATGTGAGACATGGGCTGTTGGCTTTGGGCATTGGACATGATGCCCAATGGATGGAAGCGGCTGGAAGATGCATTGACTGAGAAGCAGGTTTTGAACTGTGGGGTCTACATATGATGGGGTATTGAGCAGGTGTGGAAAGGAATGAAGCCGTGAGGCATGCAACGAGGTGAATGAATCTGGGGGGCATTATGTGGTACAAAATAAGTCAGAAACAAAAGAACAAATATTGTACAGTCTCTTTTAGAAGATGCCTATAAGAAAACTGGAGCCTAGAGTGTAAGCTCTTACAGCAATCACATTTAGACTGGAGCTGGAAATGTTATTTCTAGATTTTGAGATGCTGTGCTGTATATTTATAACCTAGTATTTCCCTGGGATGTTGGGCACCCGTGTGACACCTAAGACTTAGAGTAGGAGTTCTGAGCTCTGAAAGTCAGCATTGCCACATACAACAACGTTAAAGAAACTGAAAAAGAGATCAGGCTTCAATTAGAAGTAAGAACGAAGACGATCTGGACAGGACAAGGTAAATCAGAATATAGGATAAAGGATGACATTGTCTGTATTTTAGAATTTAACCTACTGTTTGAGACCAAAGGAAGAGAGGATTATCTCATCCAAAATGTAAATTTTCGGTAACACATAATTTAACTCAACCTGTCTGGAGAGCTCATTTAAATAATCCAAACACATTGAGCCCAGGATGGGAACGAGAGCTTGTCATTCTGTCCAGCCTAATGTAATGCCTGGCGATGTCCCAGAGGATGTTACGCAGATAGTTTAAAGTATTGGCAAAGTCCCTTGAGGGACTGGAGAAAAATTATGGAACAATTAAGCTTTATCACTTGGGAAACCCCTGACACTGTCTCATAGATTATGGATTTCCAAGTCAATAGGCCAAACCCTTGATCTTGAGAGTTGTTCTTGTGAAGCTTGTGTAGGCAGCGGAGAAGCACCAGCCAATTAAGTCAAAGGTCACTCATTGCAGCAGACACGCCTCTTAGCCGACTGCAGATGTAATTAGCAACAGATGAGGTTCACGTACCATTGGCTCATGTCCCCAGCAACAAGACTAGGTACGCTCACCTGGCCAAGTTGACAACTGAATCTAACTACCACACATACTAAATACTGAAATCTGCTCTATAAATACTTGCAACAATGTACTTTGAAATTTATTGCTTTTTTGTATATATGTAATATATCACAATAAAAATGCTTAAAATAAAAAGACTATTGAATGAAAGAAACAGTTTCAGTATTGCTTTTTTTCTTTGCTTTGTATATATGTCATACTACACGATAAAAATGTTAGAAAAGAAGCCGTTTTACTATACAGATGGCGGGTGTGTAGAGGGGAAAATAGGTCAGTGGATGGATGGTGGAGGGGTGGAGGGGGAGGGGGAGGAGGACAGAGGGAGGGGCGGGCTGATGATGGGTGGATTGACAGGTGGGTCAAGGGAGGGAGGAGGAGAGGGGCGGACAGATGGCGGTGGGTGGATGGCAGTGTCCGGAGGTGCTGGCTCCCGTAGAAGTGATCGGACCCGGGTTAGCAGAGGACAGCAGGGCCCGAGGAGGTTGGACGCTGTGAGGACCAAGCCAACCCTCGGCCTCAGGGCCTGGGTGCCCTGGTTAAGCTGCCAAGGCTCATGGGTGCTGCTGCCCCGTGGCCGCCTGCAGGGTGCCCTGACCTTCACTTGCACCTGGGCACACCAGGCTCCTCTGGGCGAAGGCAGCGCTGGCTGGCAGGGGACGGCTGGGATGAGAGCCGACAGTGACGGCGCTGAGCCTCACTCTCCCGTCAGCTGAGCCCCTGGGGACCTGCGTGTCAGCTATGAAAATGTGCCCAGGATGCAATCAGATGGGGCCCAGGCGCTGGCAGGTCGGGTGACGTGGTTACAAGGTCGTGGTTCCCCAGCTTTGGAGCCAATCAAGGGACCCCTTTATTCAGAGGAAAGGGGTGAAGCTGCAGCTTTAGCTCTTTCTCAGGGCAGAAAGTTCCAGAACACACTGCAGGAGCTGTGGCCTCTCTGCTCTTCAGCACGCAGCAGGACTGGGTGCAGCTCCCTCCCGGGCTGTGCCTGGAGCACCCGGGCCTGAGAGCCACAGAGTATGGGGGAAGCTGGCCCTCACCTCTGCAGCATGGGCCACTCCACTGTCCCCTCCTGCATGAGGCCCCTGACTTCCCAGGTGGAGGAGCCCTCCACACCTGCTCGTGCCCCCCACGCTCCTTCCCTTAGGGTCCATGTGCTCCTCTCTCCCCCAGGCTCCTTCCCTTAGGGTGCCATGTGCTCCTCTCTCCCCCGGGCTCCTTCCCTTAGGGTGCCATGTGTGCCTCTCTCCCCAGACTCCTTCCTTTACGGTGCCATGTGCTCCTCTCTCCCCCAGGCCCCTTCCCTGGTCCCTCTACCCCCCACAGGAGGAGAAAGGCCTGCAGGGCCTGGGGATCCACACCCCTCCCCCCCCCACCTCTCACCTTCCTCCTGGAAGGACTGAGAAATTCCCAAGGAACCCTGAGCCAATCAGATGTAACACAGACAAAAAAAAACCAAAACAAAAACCAAACAAACGAAAAAAACAAGAGAAGATAGGCCAATCTCCTAGGCAGATTCCCTACAGTTTTGAAAGATATTAGACACTACAAAACATCCCTAAAAACTGGGAGTAGCTGTGCAGACGGCACACCCAAGCACTGGTTTAGAGTACTGGGGGAATGTGCCCTGCTGGCACGCCCCATGCACCCTGAGGGCTCTGGGCTGCAGTGGAGGTAAGGGTGGCCCAGGCTGCTGTGCGCCCCCCGTGCTCTCACACAGCCCCTGTGCCCTCCAGGGCCAAGCTGGGCGTGACCCGACCCACGGGACGGCCTTTTGAGCTGGCAGCGGTACAGGTGGGACGGAGGACCGAGTCCTGGGAAAGCAGGGCTGGGCCCCTTTCAAGTCTGCGGATTCACCCCCAACAGGGGAGTCCTCCACGCCACGCCTCAGTGCCCACGGCAGCCCGCAGGAGGGGGGCTGGCCCTGCCAGGAGGTGCCCTACTGTCCCCTGTGTGCAGGCAGGTGGGGGCCGCACAGCAGATGACCAAGGAAGTTGGGTCAGGTGCTGGGACAGCCGAGGGTGGGGGTTTGGTGCATGGGAGACCTGTCCCCACCTGGTGTGTGGCCTTGTGATACTGCTTCCTGTGTCGGTCGTGGGGAGATGACAATGACCAGAATGGATGTGCCATCGAGGGTGAGCAAGGCAAGCTTCTCAGGGACAACATGGGGTGGGTCTTGAAGGATGAATAGGAATTCAGCAGGCAGAGGGGCAGAAGGCTTTCCAGGGGGAGAAAACAGCATGAGCAAAGGCACAGCTGTGTGCCTGGACCTGACATCAAGAGAGGGCTGTGCAAGGAGCTGTGACGGCCACTGAAGACCATGAACTTCACACGTGGCACCCAGCCGCACCCTGGGACTGTTCAGCTGGGGGTGGCACTGCCAAGCGTGTGCTCCAGGAAGCTGCTCTGGCTGAAGTGGAGAGGAAAGACAGGCAGGGGAGAGGGGGTACCTGGAGAGCAAGGACAAGACCTGCTGTGGTCAGGTGGTAGCAGCGGGGCCAGCAAGAAGTGGGCAGCATAACGGCTGTGGAGGAGGTAGGATGGACGGGCCCAGCGGGAGGGCTGGGGGAGGGGCGGAAGAGGGCGCAGCAGGACGGGACAGAGGGAACACGAGGAGACCCCATGACCGGGGCTCTGCCCTGGAGACTGGTGGGGTGTCCCCTAGCTGGGGTGTCCCTGGGTGGGGCGTCCGGCCTTCTGTCTTTGGGGGCCCCTCCCACAGCAGGGCCAGAAGAGTCTCCCAAACTCCCAGGCAGCTGCTGGCTGTCCTCCATCAACTCAGGGACCCAGGGGGCGATGGTCACAGAGGGGGCTTTGGGGTCAGAACTTTGATCTGAGGACAGTAGGAGCCACAGGTAGCTTGAAGTTGGGGTGCGGGTGACACATTCAGCTTTGCATTGAGAAAGCAAAATAAGGGGAAAAGAGGAGAGGTGGAGGCAGGAAAGTGGGGAGGTGGGGAGACAGGGAGGTGGGCAGCAGGGAGGTGGGGAGGTGGGGGCAGATGCGGTGGTGGTCCCGCGCGTCCTCTGGCTTCCCACCCCTGACTCCGCCCAGTTTCCTTCGCATCGCCCCCCCCGGGAGGCAGAGCGGGAGGCGGTCGGTGCGTGGGGGCGCCTGGTGGGGTCGGCAGGGCTGCCGCGTTCTCCGTCTTGATGCATTAGGGAGCAATCCAGCCGTCTCCTCCTGGGCAGGACGTGGCCGTGATCAGCTGGCCGTGTCCTAGAGTGGCAGAGGCGCCGGCTGACCCACCCGACCAGGGACCACAGGCCGGAGTGGGGGGGACCAGCTGTCGGCCCGCGCGGCCCTCCAGGCTCAGCCCTGCCCCCACCGGGCACCGTTCTCCCTGCGGCTAAGCAGCTCAGCCATGGAGGGACACCCAGGGAAGCCGA
Organism: Tamandua tetradactyla; assembly: GCF_023851605.1. Classification (NCBI taxonomy): domain Eukaryota; kingdom Metazoa; phylum Chordata; class Mammalia; order Pilosa; family Myrmecophagidae; genus Tamandua; species Tamandua tetradactyla. The sequence continues at coordinate 3,959,133 of NC_135345.1, read as the reverse complement.
GGGCAGGACAGAGGTGGGCACTCGGGGTGACCCCCGCCTCTGATCCCTGCCCTGCTCCTGCTTCTCCTCCTTCCATTTTGGAAAGATGAGCTTGGGGAGCCCAAAGCCTCTAAGTCAGGGAAGGGTGCAGAGGAGGTGGAGGGACGGGCCACTGGGGGGGTCACTTGGGGTGCCCTGCAGAGGTGGTCTCAGCGGCCACTCGCCCCCCCCTAGGCAGTGCTCAGTCAGCCGACAGGGCCCGGCCACCTCCCCAGCTCAGCGGAGCGCTCCGTGGCTCCCTCTGCCCTATGGGGACGCTTCCTGGGGCTCTCACAGCAAATGACAGGCTTGGGGGCTTCAAACCACAGAATTTATCCTCCCAGCTCTGTGGCCAGAGGGCCCCACCCGGTGTGGGCAGAACCGTCCTGCCCTGCCCTCTTCCACCCCTCCCCCGCCATGGCCTGTGCTCCGTCCCCTCCTCTCCCTCCCTGATGAGGACACCTGCCACGGGGCGGGGCCACCTCAAAGGCTCATCCAGGCCGATCCTTCCTGCACCCACAAAGCCCTTTGTCCAGATGAGGCCCCGTCACTGTTGGGGAGGGACATCGACACACCTTTTCGGGTCCCCGTGCAGCCCCACCCTCTGCCTCTCTGCTCTGTGGTCTCAGCGCTGAATGTGCCCCCCTGGCAAACCGCCTGCGCCCCAAACTCTGCCTCAGAGTCCGTACCCCATGGAACCCCACTGACTCCTGGGGCCCTGGACCCCAGTCCCCTGACAGGGGCCTTGTGGAAAGACCGACGCGATCCCAGCACCTCGCGAACCCCTGGCCAGCAGGGCGAGGCTGCGCTTGCACGCCAGGGCACAGGCTGGGGGGTTCCGGGGGCCCCAGCAGGTAAGCCCGGATGGAGGGGTGGTGCCTCCAGCTGCCCCTTGGACCCCACGCTCCAGCTGCACATGGAGGTTCTGCACCAGAGCTGGTGGGAAACACGCAGAGGTTCCCCCACAGCACGGGAAGTACTGACGGCGCCGAGCTCGTGCTGGGGACGGGGTGGGCACAGCTCTGTGCCGCTGGCCCTGGCAGCCGATACTGCAGGGTTGAGCCCCTCAGCCCCTCTTCCAGTGGGCCCCCCGCCTTCACCCCTCTTCACCTCCCCCCGCACCCCCCTCCAGGGCTCTGTCCTCTGGTGTCTCCAGGAGAAGTCTAAACTCCTGGGTTTGGCATGAGAAACCCCCACGGCAAGGCTCCCTCCTGGCTGTCCTCACTGCCCCTGAATCCTTCAGGATCTACACCTGTGAGATGCCACTGCCTATCCACGCCCACCCCTGCCTCTGCCTCCAGGGGACACGCACCACCCCCCCAGCCTCCCACAAGCACCTGCTTTATGCCACCCCTTCCCCCGCATCATCCCTCCTTTCTTGCTTTACAGTATCATAACCTGGCATTAGAACCCAGGTTGCTTCTGTGGAAGCCCAGGTCTGGGGCTCCCCTGGGTCCTTAGTGTCCCCCTCCAGCCCCTGGTCCAGCGCCCTGCTCCAGTCTGGCCAGGAGAGCAGGGACTAGAGGCCTGGCATGCCCGTGGCCAGTCCCTGTGCTGTGGAGGACAGCATGAGGTGGTGCGCTGTCACCTCCGGAGGTGGAAGGGCCACCTTGACCTGCTTGCCCCACCTGGCAGAGCCGGGCTGACAGCGTGCTGGGAGGGGCCGGGGGTCCCGGGCAGGGCTCACAGGCCCCTCTCCTTAGCACAAGCTGTCCTGGGGGCTCTCCAGGGATGGAGGAGGAGGGCTGAGGGTGCCATATGGGACACTGGCCTGGGTGGAGAGTGCCAGGTGAGCACAGGCGCAGATGGAGCTGAGCCAGGGCAGTGCCGGTGGGCAAGAGAGTGATGGGAGGGAGAGGGAGAGAGAAGAAATGAGTTAGAGGGAGGCACATGGAAACAGACATGCAAGGAAACACATGCATGACAGGTAGAATGAGGGTAAACATGGATGGATGGAGGGAGGGATGGATAGACAATAGGTAGACAGCAGAGCTTCCTGCTACAGCCATATTGGGAGGTTCTGAGTTCTATTTTATTTGGAAGGCAGCATTTTACATAGATTATTGTCCCCATTTTTCACATGTGACTGCTGAGGAATGTCTTATCTCAATAACCAGAAATTCTGCGGTGGGCTGGTGAATTCAGATGCTCAGAAAGAGCACACAATCCCATTCTGTCTGCTCTGTGTCCTCAGTACATGGCCGCAGCCTTGGCCATCCTCATGGCTGCAAGGTGGCTGCCATTGCTCCAGAGGGCCAGGCAGCTGCAACCATGTTCCGTGGAGGGGACTTCTCTTCCTGGGTCTTCTATACAGAGCAAAGAAACATTTCTTTGAATCGCCCTCTACACACACACCATGGCCGCCCCTTCCATTTCAGTGGGCAGAACTGGGTTGCTCTCCCATGCCTAAGCTAGGCAAAGGGAAAGGGGCCACCTAACTTTGAGCGGTATTTACCCGTGTAGCACAGGAGGGGTCACCCTTTCCTAAGTCACTGTGATGGGGTGTGGGAATGGGTGGGTGGGTGAACACCCAAGCAAAATTCAGCCCTGCCGGCAAGGAAGAAGGAGCAGGGGTGGGGGGTGGTGTGCCGTCTGGAGCAGACACTTGGGGAGGTTAAATCTTGTACCTGGAATTTCCCAGCCTTTGTGGGACCCAAACACAGCCTGGTGGACCCTGCAGCCTGAGCCAGGCGGCCTTGAGCACCCGGCCTGCCTAAGTGGGGTGGGGTACAGGGTTGGGGGGAGACAAGGGGAGGTTGTACCACCACTACCCCAGCCGGGGAATTCTCCTAGCCTGCTCCCACGGCCTGCGGCCACAGCGCCAGCCACAGCCTGGACCGTTGTCAGATGCCAGTTCTGTGAAAGGAAATGCTCTCATCTCTGTTTCCAGCCCTGAGGGGTGGAGGCTTTAATATGCAGCCCGGGGTTCCGGGAGCAGAGCGGCAGGCTGGCCAAGGGCGGGCATCTCCGGAACAATGGGGAGGAAATGAAACGCCAAGGTGTGTTCCCTCTAGAGCAGTGACCGGGCTAAGCAGACGCTGGGTCAGGGCAGAGGCGGGGCGGGGTGGGGGTGGCAGCGTGGGGAGTCTCCTGGCCTTGCTGCCTAGAGGGAGGGAGACCACCTGCCCTCCCTGGCCTCAGTTTCCTTCTCTGAGACACCACCCCCCTGTAGCTGCCTGGCAGAGTGTGGGGTCCCGAGGGCAGGCACCCACTTCTGGGAGGCATGAGGGTCTCTGGGGTAACCCCGCTGCCCAGTACGGTAGGACACTTCTCTTGGCAGAAGGCCTCCTTCCCGCCCCGCATGCTGTGTGGCCCCACAGGAGACCGGGCTGCTGTGGGAACCAGGGCCTGGCATCGCTGGACGCTGTTCCTTGGCACAGGTTTGGGTTTAAAGCTTTGTGCCCGGCAGAGGGGCAGGCAGGAAATCTACTCTGCTGGGGTTTCTGCCCGGAACCTGAGGTGGTGATTCAGGCGTCCACTGTGGGCTGATGGCCCGACTCTGGATGGAGGCTCAGGGTGGCAGGGTGGGTGGCCCAGGGGTCCGTAGCCTCCAGTCTGTCTCGGTGAAGCCCAGCCGTGAGTCCTGCACCTTCTTTCTTCATGGCCCCGTATCCTGAGGGCACAGGACAGCGGGTGTTGGCCCTGGAAAGGCTGGCAACGCCGGCCAGCCCTGCCCTGGCGGCCTGGTTCCCATGAGCTCTTGTCCTGGGCCTGTGCCAGCTTGCCACCCTTGTTCCCTTGGAGACTGACAGATTCTACTGTGTGCCAAGCACCTACCATGCATTTGGCTCCTACTGTACATCTGGCACATACTGTGTATCCAGCACCTACTGTGCACCCAGTGTCTACTGTGCATTTGACACCTCACCTACTATGCATCTGGCACCAAGCTGTGTATTCAGTATTGAAGGTGTACCAGCAGCTACTGTGCATCTAGCACCTATGCTTGGTACCTACTGTGTATCCAGCACCTCTTGCGTTCCAGCAGCTACTCTGTGTCCAGCACCTACTGTGCACCCAGTTTGGCACTGGAAATGCTGAAGAGGATGACATAAACAAGAGACTGAGAGAAGCTCAGAGAAGGCAACTGTCCAGCTGAAAACCAGGGCAGGAGGGCTTCCCAAAAAAGAAGTGAAGTTATCTGGTGAAGAAGAGGGTAGAACACAGCAGGGGGAGAGAACAGCTGAGGCGAAGGCTCAGAGGCACAGGGCTGCTTCCGGGCAGCAGGGCTCATGCTGAGAGCTGACGGTGGGGAGCCATGGGTTAGGGTGCAGGGGCAGCGGATGCCCAGTGAGAGCCAGGGCCTGCAGGAGCTCACACAGGCTGGAGCGGGCCTGCCTTCTCTTGGTCCCGAGCCGACCCTGGGCTGGGCTTCTAAAAGCCGCATGACCCAGACTCTGCCACCAGCCGGCTTTCCCTCGTGTGCACCAACGGGAGGGCTGGCAAGAGGTGGGAGGAGGAGGAGAGGCGGCGGGAGCTCCCTCGGGCTTCGGGCCCCGTCCACCTCCCTCCAGCAGCAGCAGGCAGCGGGGGCTCCCGCTCTGCCTCTGGCCCCAGCACCCCTCTGTTGAGATGCCCAGCGTGTTTATCTTCCTGCCTGGAAGCAAAGCATTTGTCCTGAGTGGCTGGAATGTTCCAGGCAAGGAGTGCGGCCGGAACTGCGGAGCAATGGGATGCTGCCGCGGGAATGCGCCTGGGAGGATTTCGTGGATGTCCTCAGGCCCCGCAGCTGTACCTAGAATGACACAAGCAAGATCTCTCAGTCTCTTGTGTATGTCATCTTCCTCAGGGTTTCCGGTGCTGAACTGGGTGCACAGTAGGTACTGGACACAGAGTAGTCGCTGGAACATAGGAGGTGCTGGATGCACAGTAGGTGCCAGGCATAGGTGCTGGATGCACAGTAGCTGCTGGTACACATTAGGCACTGGATACACAGTGGGGGAGGGGGCCACTCCTGGCTGCCATCCTGGCATTTGTGGGGAGGCTGGCGCTTTCATGGAGATGGGGAGCTCAGGAGGAGGAGGGGGAGATTTGGAGAAGAGGGGTGCCTTGGCCTTGGGGTGCTATGGGCATCCAGGCCCACGCTATGGAAACCACAGAAATCTCCCAGCTCAGCGGCCCATTTCAATTTCCAGAATCAAATTTCTACTCTTGCTTTTTTCACTCCCGCCTTTCTTCCTGAGACTCCAAAATCATAAATACAGCTCTCCGTCTCGTGGCTCATATGCACTCTGAAACACACACACACTCACATGCTTTCAGTCGCTCGCACTCACGACACACTGACACATGCACTGTCAAACACACACTCACACACACTCACACATGGCCCTGATGTGCAGCCCCAGTTGCACTAATGACCGAACTCTGAGGCCCAGCGGGGCAGCCTCTGCCTTGGCCAGTGCGGCCTGGACACGCCGTGGGGGGCCATGCCCTGAGGAGAAAGAGGAGGCCCGGTGCAGAGGGCCCAGGAGGCAGCTGCTGACCAGGGAGTGGACTCGGAGCCTGCCAGCCTCCCCAGGGCCTTGGTATGGCCCGGGCTTGGACCTGCCTCCCCAGGGCCTTTGTACCAGCTCTGTCCCCTGTCTCAGGTGTTCTCCTGACTCCTTACTCACATGGCCTACCCAACCACCTCCTTCCATTCTTTGCACAAAGTCACCTCTCCAGGGACCCCCCAACTTAGCAGTTGCAGCCCCCCACCCTGTACTTCTCTCATTTCGATCGCTTCCAGAAAGGCTCTACCATCTGCGCCCCAGGGGAGCTTGCACCCCTCATGCCAGGGGCACTTGTGTCCGTTCTCTTCACTAACAGGCCCCAAGCGTCTGACCGCTACCGCAAATGTCGGCTCCCGGTCTCCCTCCCTGCCGTCCCCCCAAGTGGGGCTTGAGGCGGGAGACCAGAGCCGCCCCCAGAACCCAGCAGATTTCACAAAGAACAGAGTGCGCGCAGCCTCCAGCGCCCGTCCCCGGGTGGGACTGCCTGGACAGGCCTTGGGCAGCCAGGGTGGTGGGCACCAATCCTACCTCTCCACTGACACTTGCAGCTGACCACTACGCAGGACCCGTAGCTATGTGGTGTGCTCGTGCCTCCACTTCCCCGTCTGTAAAATGGGGTGAGGACAGCCCTCCCTAGGCTGTCCTGAGGACGCAGCCAGGTCCAGCACGTGAAGTGCCCGTGTGTTCCTGAGGTGGAGGAGGGGCTCAGCAGCGCACACACCTCCCTGGGCGTCCTTTCCCGGGGCAGGCACAGTTTGCCGGGTACAGTGGCTGTCGGCCCACGTACCCCCCCACCGCACCCCTTCCGGACTCCTTATAACTGTGCACTTGGGTGAGTGACAGTGTCACTTGGTACCTCAGCTTCTGGCCCTAAACCCGGTGATAACCCAGCCCAGCCCTCAGCTGTCAGACCTGTGTGGGGTTGTAATTAGCTATTGACTCAGGGAATTAATTCATTAAATCAGCACAGCTTCATGCAGCAAAAACAAGGCGGGCGGTGGTTCTCCTCCCAGAGGGACAGGCTCTGCAAGGCTGCCTGCTGTTCATCGGGACACAGGGTGGCACGGCGGGGAGGCAGCACCCAGACAGAGGCAGCCTGTCAGCTGTTCCTGGGTGATGGCCAAGTTCTCCGTAGCCTGGTGACCTCAATGGCCATCTCCCCTAGATTTTGTGGGCCCCCATGTGTCCACCCACCAAGGAGTTTTCCTGCCTTCCTGCCTGTATGTACTGTTCCAACCGCTGCACCTCCAGCCCAAGCAGTGCCGCCTCCAGGAAGCCCTCCCTGATTTCTGCACCTTCTTTTCCCTGCTTTCCTCCATCACAGCCTTTTCTGAGTGGACACTCTTATTGGCAGGGGGAGTGGGAGCTCACTGCAGGGGGCCCAGGCCCCGCCTGGGGTGGTCAGGGTTCCTGGGACTGGGAGGGCTGGCCCGTGTTTGGTGAGGAAAGCCTGGACTCAGTCAGGGAAAGAGGGGACCTTGGTCCCTCATGGGAGAACAAGACGGGGCAGTCTTGCACTTCCAGGCGGGGTGGTAAAGCTCACCCTCTCTGTCCCCACCTGATCCCTCTCATGGCCGGGGCAATCTACTAGGGCTGGGGGGCGGGGGGAGCGGGGGCAGCGGGGAGGGCGCTCCTGGCGAACAGCTCCATTTGTGCCCCCAAAAGGCAGGTGAGGAGGAGCCTCCCGGAGAGGCCATGAGAGAGAAGGTGCTGGAGAGGGGACAGCAGGAAAAAGTCGGAAAAGAAGACGGGGCCGAGGAGGGAGAAAGTCGGCCAAGTCCCAGGTCTGGGTCCCTCCAAGCCTCGGTTTACCCCTTCTGCAGCCTCCACGCCCTTCCTGCCCACTCTCGGGAGCCCTGCTGGGGGCTCTTCTCCACGGCACAGCCCCCGGGAGGCTGCTACTAAGATGCTGAGGCAGGGGCGCAGGACCTAAGACACCCCCGCGGGGGCACCCACTCGCAGGGGGGCTTTCCCACAAGGGAGGCGGGGCTTCAAGGCTCTCCCGTGGCTGCCAGGCCATGCCCTCCCCAGGCAGCGACCAAGCCCTGCGGTGGGACGACTGGGACTCAGGCTGGGGGGGGGCTGCAGGTCCCTGTAGTGGGCGGGAGGCGCGGGGAGTGCGGGGCGTGGGCCTTGGACCCCGGCAGTGCGGCCCCTCCTGCGTCTCCCCAGCAGTTTTAAGGGCGAGTGGGAGCCCCTTCCTTGTGCTGCTGTCGTGACAAGGAACTGCCCATTTCTGCCCCAGGACAGGCACCCCTGGGGCAGGTGGCCCTGGCTGGTGTGAGGAGCCCCAGGGAAAGCGCCCAGTGGCTGTGCGTCGCCTCTCCATGGGGTCACCGTGCCCCAGGTCCCCGGCCTGTGCTCACGGGTGGGTGGCCCTCCCTGTGCCCCCCCCCGGGCGCTACTGGAGCGGGGACAAGGGAGTGGGGGACAGACTCTCGTCTCATTTGTACAGAGATGATGGGCTGCTTGGCTGAAGGCCCACGGCTCCACGTTGAGGAAACCGCTTTCCGGTCGCCCTCCCTAAGCTGGTCTGGGGACCCCGAATAAATCCAGGATCTAGTCCCCACTTTGCCGCTTTTCTTGCACCCGCAGCTCCCCCCCGCAGCAGTTGGCCAGGCGTTTCTTGACACTCCCACCCCTGAGAGGCTGGCGCTTCACCCCCGGCCCCTCCAGCCTGGGTGGGCTTAGAGACCCACGGGGAATCAACAGAGTGAGCATAAGCAGGGCTGTGGCCCCCAGTTGGGGCAGGGGACACTCAGCTTCTGCTGTGGTCAGGGACCCTGCGCTGCCCGATGTCCCTTGCTGTGATGGTCCGTCCAGGTGCCGGGCGGGGAGAAGCCCAGGTCACAGGGACAAGCCATCTGCAGGTGCTCAGGGACAGCCCCACGGACCATCCCGGGGACAGCTGGGGCAGCTGCCACCATGGGACTGCACCCGGGGGACGGCCAGCCTGGAAGAGAGCCCGGGTGAGACGCTCCCGGCCGAGCCCTTCCCGAGCTCCTGACCCACAGAATCGTGAGCGAAATAAGGAGTGGTTTTAAGCAGCTGAGTTTGGGGTCATGTTTCACGCGGCAGCAGGTGACCGGGGCGCCTGTGGGCCATTTTTACTGCTTTCACCCTTGACCCCACAGAGCTTTCCCCAGCAGGCGGCACGCCCCTCAGGCCAGGTCCCTTCTGCTCTGCTCCCTCTGGGGAGGGTACCCCCTCAAGTGGGTCTCCGAACAAAACGCTCCATTTAGAAAGAAAACCTCCGGGATGCGATTCACTGGGCTTGTTTGGCAGAAACGTGTTTTCGGTTCTGGGAGCGAACATTTGTTAAGCTCCCACTCCACGGGCCCCAGCCCCACCCTCCAACAACCCTGCCCAGGAGAGACCACTGCCCCGGAGGCCCCACCCACCCTTTTCTCCTGGGGGCAGAGACCTTTTCTCTGTTCAGTCAGCCTCTGCCACAGGCTTTCACCTGTCCCGACCCTCACCTGTTCCAGCCCTCCTCACCTGTCCCAGCCCTCCTCACCTGTCCTGACCCTCGTCACCTGCCCCAACCCTCCTCACCTGTCCCAGCCCTGCTCACCTATTCCAGCCCTCCTCACCTGTCCTGACCCTCCTCACCTGTCCCAGCCTTTCTCACCTGTCCCAACCCTCGTCACCTGTCCCAGCCCTGCTCACCTGTCCCAGCCCTCCTCACCTGTCCCAGCCTTTCTCAGCTGTCCTGACCCTCCTCACCTGTCCCAGCCCTCCTCACCTGTCCCAGCCCTGCTCACCTGTTCCAGCCCTCCTCACCTGTCCTGACCCTCCTCACCTGTTCCAGCCCTCCTCACCTGTCCTGACCCTCCTCACCTGTCCCAGCCCTGCTCACCTGTCCCAGCCCTCTCACCTGTCCCAGCCCTGCTCACCTGTCCCAGCCCTCCTCACCTGTCCCAGCCCTGCTCACCTGTCCCAGCCCTCCTCACCTGTCCCAGCCTTTCTCAGCTGTCCTGACCCTCCTCACCTGTCCCAGCCCTCCTCACCTGTCCTGACCCTCCTCACCTGTCCCAGCCTTTCTCACCTGTCCCGACCCTCGTCACCTGTCCCAGCCCTGCTCACCTGTCCCAGCCCTCCTCACCTGTCCTGACCCTCCTCACCTGTCCCGACCCTCCTCACCTGTCCTGACCCTCCTCACCTGTCCCAGCCCTCCTCACCTGTCCTGACCCTCCTCACCTGTCCCAGCCCTCCTCACCTGTCCTGACCCTTGTCACCTGTTCCAGGACTGCTTCCTTCTCTCTCTCCCTCTCTGAGCATTTGGGGTGGATCTCTATCTTCCTTCCCCTTCTCAGTGTCCTGGGGCCTCTCAGGCTGCCTGGCATACAGTCGGCATCTAATAGATGCTGTGGAGATGACATCAGTCAATGCAGATGCAGGCATGGTACTTTGGCTGTGAGGAGCTGAAACCCGGGCTGGAGCCCGCTGAAGTCGAAGCCCTTCGCTGTCCCCCACGCGGGCCACGAGGGAGGGGCAGGCTCTGTACAAGGGAGAGGCGGGCTCTGTGCAAGGGAGGGGCGGGCTCTGTACAAGGGAGGGGCGGGCTCTGTGCAAGGGAGGGGCGGGCTCTGTGCAAGGGAGGGGCGGGCTCTGTACAAGGGAGGGGCGGGCTCTGTGCAAGGGAGAGGCGGGCTCTGTGCCCTCCCGTGGACCCCGGGCCTCGCCCTCTAGAATTTGGGTGGCCCCATTTCACTGTCAGGGCCCAGAGAGTAAGTGTTCAGTTCTTGCAGGCCGTGTGGTCCCTTCTGCAGCTCTCCCCTCTGCCGTCGCAGCGTGAAACTTTGTTTACAGTTCACAGCGCCCCTATTCCAGAGCTCACATCCTCATCTCTGGGCAGGTGGTTCTGGGGACACCCACGTGGCACCCGCTCCCGAGACTCTTCAGGACAGAGTGATTGGACAGAGGGTTGCCCCAGGGGCAGGGGCTTCCCTTGCAGGAGCAGGGGCTGCTCCCCGGCATGACGGAGCACCCCCCTGCCAGGTCTAGGTGAGGGGCCCAGGCTCAGGGAGGGCAAGCCCTTGGCCTCCGTCACGGGCTGGTTGGTGGCTGGGCCAGGGAGGCTGTGTCATGGCCACGCCCCTGCCCTGTGGGGCCGGAAGCAACCCGAGACCCTGCTCAGGCCCTTCTCCCTCTGCTCACCCTAAGACCTGGGAAAGGGCAGCCAGGCCCTCCCCGCTCTGGGCTCCACCTGGCGCCCTGAGGCCCCGGGTCTGCCCCTTTGCGCTCCGTCCCTGCATCTTGCCCGGCACAGGGCAGGGTCTCTCTGCTCATCCCAAGTCTGTGGATGGGCTGTGGTGCCCTGGGTCCCAGAGCTGGGACAAAGCCGTCCAGGCCAGGCCTTGTTCCCGGGAGCATTAGGCGGGGGTGGGGCGGCTCTCTGCTTTGTTCGGGGGTAGCCGGGCCCAGGGAGGCCCCCCCGCCTCCCACCCCATGCTTCTCCGTGTCCAGATGTGGATTTCTCCCGGGGCAGCCCCCTGCCCCTTCTTCCCACCCTGCTCGGCCACCACACGTGTCCAGTGGGAAGTCGCAGTCCCTGTGCCCCGGCCCGTCTGGTGGCACCAGCTCCCTGCCCTTCGCGTTTGTCTGTCATCAGGGGCGTTTGTCTGTCTCCAGGGGCGTTTATCTGTCACCAGCTTCCTGAGGGCCCCTTGGCACCTGCTGGGCAAAAGGCCTTCCCAAGAGGCCACTGCTGGCCGCACTCGGACTTGGGGACCTGGAAGGAGGGAGCAGGGGGAGGCCCGGGGGAGAGGCCCCGCCAGTGGGCAGGTCTGAACCTGTGTCCAGGCCTGGCTTGGCCCCTCGGTGCTGTGACCCGGGATCACAGGAGCCCTGGCCTGGTGCCCACAGGGCTGGGCGGGGGACATGATCTTTCCACCTGTCCAAACCTGGACACCCAGCTCCATGTGTTGGGTCCTGTTGGGGCTGGGGGCGATGGAGGCAGGGTGGCCAAGTCTGCAGCTGGTCACTGTTGGGCCCCCACGCCTGCACCTCCCCTCCCCACCCTCGCTGACCAGGGAGGAGGCCTGCAGCTCCCGGGGCCTCAGTTTCCCCATGAGTGACAGAGGGACAGAGTTCTCCCTAGGGCCCTTCCTTTCCGGCAGCATGAGCAGGTGGCTGGTTAGTGGGAGAGGAGACGTGAGTAATAGCCGGCTTCTCGGTTTGCCCTCCCACCCAGCGCGGAGGGTGCCAGGCAGCCTGCCTAAAATTATACCTGATTGCGAATGCAAACCTTCAGAGGCGGCTCTGAGGCCCCAGCCTGCAGGTTCCACCTTCCGCATCTCAGCGCAGAGGCAAGCCGGCTCCCTGGGAGCTCCTGCGTGCACACATTCCTGTTTTTTTTTATTTCATTAACTTGGCCTCAACCCATGAGGGGGTTCGGGAAGTACTGCCCTGCCCTCACCTGGCCATATGCACCTCACCTCTCTGTTCAGCCGCTGGAGACGACGTCACCCAGCAAGGCAGGGGCCGGTGGTGGGGAGGGGGTGGGCTCATGGCTTATGACCAGCCAGGAAGAGGTAGGGGGCCCTCATCTAACAGTGGGGGGACACTAGGTGTCTGCTCGGGGCCATCCGTCTCTGACCCCCTCGCCCGTCGGGCCCCTGCCCCTGCCTCCTGCTCTCCCCGAGCATGGCCACAAGTCAGACTCAAGGACGAACCGGCCACGAGCACCAGTCTCCCAAGACTGGCCCCAGCAGCATCGGCTGGGGCCCCACATGCAGCCCCTCCCCGCTGAGATAACTAAGAATAAGTAAAAAAAAAAAAGTGAAAAGGAAAATAAACGTCGCCGCAGCCATGCCCCCACAGGCGCTGCTCTCCTCCAGCGCGATTTTCCCATCACTTCCGTGTGGCGCGCGCGTGTTGAGGCACCCGGAAAATGGCGGTAAAAGGGCCAGGCTTCTGGTCATTTGTCGCCAAACGGAAGCCCCACACGTGTTGCCAGGGGGGCCTCCATGGCTGGATGCTTGCCCCCTCGGGGTGACCCCTGGAGTTTCGGGGCTGGGGAGGGCACAAAGTCCGTGCAGAGCTGGCTGACACTGGGGGCTGTCACGGTCGTGAATGTCGTTCCCCAGGGGTGCACGAGAGACGGACAAGCATTGCTCCTGTGTGCACTCGTGTTGGGAGCGGTTGGGGCATCATGTGATGCCATGAGTGGGCAAAGGATAGGTGCCCGAGGAATGCCCGGTAGAGGAGCGACCCGAGGCTGTCATTTTGTCAGGGGGCTGGGGGCTGAGGTGGGCAGGGGCTGAGGGGGCTGGGCCAGGTCCCGGACCTCCCTTGCCCAAATTTATGCCCTGGTGGGGATCTCCCGTGGGTGGCGTCCTGGGGAGCACAAAGGACTCTGCCCCAGTTACCTGGGGCCACGATGCTGCTGCGTAACAAACAGGCCCCAAATTTCGGTGGGCCAACTGTGTACGTTCTTTAGCTCTCACACCTGCAGGGCTCAGCAGAGTGGGGCCGGGGTCGGCTGGAGGCTGGGGAGGCAGCTCCGCTAACCTTGGCTAGACTTGCTTGCATGCCTGGGGCTGGCGACGTTGGCACAAGGAGTGCCAAGATGGAAGACAGAAGGGAGAGGTTGAGCCCTGTCTCATTAGCCCCCTTCCCCTGTAGGGACTTTGAGGCACGCGGAGGCTGTAAGGGTGGTCAGGGGTGAAAAGGCCTCCTGGACAGCTGGGGGCCCTGAGGACACATGCTGTCACAGAGATGGACCTCAGCAGGGGGGGAAGGGAGCACTGGGCCCCACGGCTCTGTCCCCGGAGGAAAGCTGCTTGGGGACCCCCTGCCCATCCCTGGCCATCCCAGCGGTCAGAAGTTCTGTGTCCAGTTGGGGATGGAGCCTGGTGTGACAGCACTGTGACCGGGGTCACCAAGAGCAGGTGACCTTGAGGAGGCTGGGGAATGTGGGTTGTCTCTCCCTGCCACCTAAAGGGTCCTGTGAACCATCTTCACCCCACCGTGACCACATGTGCCAGGCAAGGGGAGAGGACCCCGTGTGATTCCCCGTGGACCGTCCAGCACCCACCCCACCTCAGGCCCGGGTCCACAGGACAGGGCCCTGTGTGAGGCTCACCCAGGCACAGGGGTGCACTCACAGCCTGGCAAACACGGCTACACCAAGGGGCTGAAAGAGGGGCCACAGGGAGGGAGGAGGGGGTGCCCCTGGGCCTCGGGGCCTCCCGTAAGGCACCCTGGGGTGGCCGAGAAAGAGGGGGTGCCTGCTTCCTCCTTGGACACCCTGTGTGTCCTGCCTGCCTCAGTGATGTGCTCACCCCACTCTCTTCTGGCTGCTCTGAGGTGCATTTGTTCCCCCTGCTAGGGAGGGCACTCCCAGGGGACAGGGACCACATGGAGTATCTCTGTCCCCCCAGGGCTGAGCACAGGCCACAGGCATAGAGTTCTCTGAGAGTGTTTTTTGGATGACTGACTGACTGAATCAATGAATGAATCAGTGAATGAATGAATCAATGAATGAACAAATGAACTGGCAAATGACTCAATAAATGGATCAATGAACAAATGATTCAATGGATGAATCAATGAGCAAAGGAATGAGTCAATGAATGGCTCAATGAACTAATGAATTTGCAGATATTCAGTGGATGAATGAATGAATGAGTCAATGAACAAATGACCCAATGGATGAATCAATGAATGAATGAGTCAATGAACAAATGACCCAATGGATGAATCAATGAATGAATGAATCAATGAACAAATAACATTCAAGCACCGGGCTTTGGAAGATGAACAGGACCTTGTGCGGTGCACGTGGGGCTGGGATGGCCAAGTGTGCCTGGGCCAGTGCGTTCATCGTGAGGAAGCAGGAGCTGTAGGGAACCCCAAGCCTGCCACCCCAGGGGGGTTGGAGGGGTACACACTTGGTTCTCAATCGGCGAAGCCACCACTGTCCTACAGAGACAGGCAGAAGTTGCTCCTGTTGAAGGGTAGGAGTGTGACACGGCCAGTCACCAGCCCAGGCCTGGTGTGATCAGCTCGTGGAAACCAGTGCTGAGGTTTGGATGTATCTGGCCCCAGAACAGGGAAGGGGAGGAAGGAGCTCACCACAGCAAACAAACAGCAACAAAAGGAAAACAACTCGAAGTCCTATTCTGCTTACTGAGTGTTGAGTAACAGACCATCCTAAAACATGCTTGCTTAACACAACACGGGTTTTCTTGGCTCACCTCTGTGCCATGGCTCTAGGCTACAATGTCCAAGGCATCTGCCCCTGGGGAGGATGGCTGGAAGCCTGGGCTCTGCTGGGACGTCCAGGCCTCGCTCTCCCCCTGTAGTGCCAGGACCTCTCCCTCTCCCATGAGATGGCCGGACTTCTTCCCCTAAAGCCCAGGGCTTCCAAATGCTGAAGGGCTATGCCTGCAGGAGGTGAAGTCCGGGGACTGGCACCATGTCACTTCCAGGCGTCTGTGTTCAGAGCACACCACAGGGCCGGCTCAGCTCCACGGGAGGGAGGTACCTAAAGCATCAATTCTGGGAGGGTGGCTTGCTGCTTGGGAGACAAGCCTGGTTGAGGAGGGCATTAGTATCTGGGCAGGAGAAAGAGGGGACGATGGGAGAGGACATGACTGGGGCAGGAGTGAAGGCGGATAGGGGTCCAGATGGGGCTGCTGCTGCTACTAACATTTAGGAGTTGGGATACTGCTTCATTTATCTAGGGGATGGAAGGTGGGAGAGAGAAGCATGTGCAAAGGACCTGAGGCAGGAAGGAGAGTGGGATGTTGAAGGAAGATAATCCAGGCAGCAAGAGGGAGAGACTAAGGAGAAGTGCCAGGGTCCCCACCAAGCTGAGCTGGAGGCCACAGGGGTGGGGAGACCTCAGGTTTTATCAAGAACAGTGGGAAACCAGTGACGGGATTGATACGGGGTTCAGGTCACATTTGCATTTGTTAAAGCCTCCCAGCCCTGCATGGAGAAAGTGGGAGAACAGAGACAGTGATGGGGCGAATCAGTCATCCAGGCAGGAGGCAGTGGTGACCGTGGAGTTGGGCAGATGTGGGGACAGGGGTTCCCAAGAGGGTGAGAGCAACTTGGGCATTTCTGGGGCAGAGTGGAAGAGGTGGCGGTGCCCCCAGCCAACAACAGGGACAACAAGGCTTCAGCATCGGCCATGTGGGGCTGGCGATGTTCTCAGGGGCCCCCGAGTTTCTCCTGTCATGGAGCCACTGTTCCAGGCTGCTCGCTGCCGGAATGCCAAATACCAGGAACAGAATATCTTTTAAAAAGAGGAATTTAATGAGTTGCTAGTTTACAGTTCTAAGGCCGAGCAAATGTCCCAAGTAAAACAAGTCTGTAGAAATGTCCAATCTAAGGCATCCAGGGAAAGATACCTTGGTTCAAGAAGGCCGATGAAGTTCAGGGTTTCTCTCTCAGCTGGAAGGGCACATGGTGAACGCAATGTCATCTGCTCGCTTCTCTCCTGGCTTCTGGTTTCATGAAGCTCCCTGGGAGGCGTTTTCCTTCTTCATCTCCAAAGGTCGCTGGCTCGTGGACTCTGCTTCGTGGTGCTGCAGCATTCTCTGCTCTCTCCGAATCTCCTTCATTCTCCAAAATGTTTCCTCTTTTATAGGACTCCAGAAACTAATCAAGACACACTCAAATGGGTGGAGACATGTCATCACCTAATCCAGTTTAACAACCACTCTTGATTAAATCACATCTCCAGGGAGATGATCTGATTACAGTTTCAAACTGTTTCAATATAGTATTGAATGGGGATTATTCTACCTTTATGAAATGGGATTTTGATTAAAACATGGCTTTTCTAGGGGACATACACCCTTTCAAACCAGCACAGCCACCCATGAGCTCCGCCTCCCCAGGGATTACACCTGAGCCGGCTCGCTGCCTCCCTCTCCCTGAGGTTCCTGTCCTCACTGCTGCTCCTGCTCCTGGGGAGTGCTTTCTCTCTGCTGTCCTCTGCCTCGACATGAGACTGTCCAGATATACCATGGCTGTAACAGCCTCTCCTGCTGCAATTCCTCTTGCCATTTTCTGGTCTCAATTTGTGACAGCAGAACCTGTGCCTTCACTGACGTGCTCTGCCCCAACAGCCTGGTGGAAGCAACCCCTCATGTTGCTACGTTAGCAGCCACGAGTATTTGTGGTCTGAGACAATCAAGTGTCTGCAGGTAGCAGACATGATTAGTTGGAGGACATATGCAGGACGCTCAGTGCCACACCCAGGAGGCATTGGCACACGCAGTGGGTGCTCATGGGCAACCCATGCCACTGTCTTGCTCTCCCCCGACTCTGTTGCCCCATATGGCCTTGAACGCCAAGACCACGTCACCATCTCCTGTGATGGGCACAGGGCTTGGCACACGGGAGGCCCTTGGCCATTGCTGGGAGATCAATGAGAGGCTGAACGTTTCTGCTGCTCTCTCTCTCCTACCCCCCCAGATAAGACAGGCTTAACCCCACCTCTCCAGGGGCCTCCCCTCTGGGAAACTTCATTCATTCACATGCACCGAATTCCCGCCAGGTCGCGCCTGTCGAAGGAGCTCAAGAATGTTTACTGCCTTATATGAATCCACCTGGAGAGCCACATGGTGTTGGGAGCTCTCCTGTCTGCATGACATATTCTTCTCCTTGAAGTTAAATTTGCCTTTTGCAGCATCCCTAAACAGAGCTCCTGAGGGTGCCAGCTGTTTGCAGGAGTCTCTAATCAGTTTTAGCAAAATTTGATCTACATTTGGGACCAACAGGGCTTCAGTCCCCTTTCTTAAGTTATGCAAACTCAATAACAGCTGCCTCTGGGCCTCGTGCTGCCCCTGAAGGCTGGAAGCATTTTCCTGAACTGCATTTTCTTTCCAAGATAACTCATTTGAGAAGTTCTGTGCACATCCTCTGAGAATGAAGGTGGCGCTGATGGATATTTTCTATCTTAGTCAACTAAGTTACGGGGCATCCATAAGATTTGATTTGGGAACCTCAAATGGATTTACGAGTTTCTTGGAGTTTGGTGAGTTCGGTTCATGCTAACTGGGCCAATTTCAGAGCATTGTGGAGACAACCAGCTCCTAAAGAAAGAAGCTGAGAGCTGAGAAGCCCATAGCCTCCTCCCCACCCCTGGGTGGGCACATGACCCAGCATGCCCCTGGGCTCTTCTGAGAACATTTTCCTCACTTCTAGGGCTCTCTCCTCAGTGCCGTGTTTGTCTTTGAAAATTAGAGGGTCCATCAGCTTCTTCCTTTTTACACAGGCACCCAATGGTGTGCCCGTCTGAGCAGCAGACAGCTGTGAGCAGCCTAGAAGAGAGTCCAGCACATTCCAGCAATAGCGGGATTACAGAGGGTCACAGCAGGCACTGATCGTAATTCCCCAGCCCACCACTCGGTGCCCAGCAGGTCTCTGAGGAGCTGGTTCCCTTCCCCGTTGCCAGAGGGACTGGTGGGGAGGGGAGAGTGTGCTCCTGGGGCATGGGGCATGGGGCATGGGTTTCATCAGTGCCAAGCACAAGACCTAGCACATACTAGGTGCTCAGGCTATTTTTACCTTGTGGCTCTCCTGTGTGACTCCAGAAAGATGGCTCAGCCTCTCTGATGTGCAGTTTCCTTGTCTGTAGGGTGAGGTTGGTGCTTACACAGCCAACTTTCTCTGTCTTACGTGGGAGGGCAGTTAGCAGCAGCTCACATCACATGGTACTCTCTGCATGTTCAGTGCTGTTCTAAATGCTTGAGCTACATGAGGACATTTCACCCTCATGACACATGCAGTATGACCATTTTTCTGGGAGAAGCCTGGGGAAGTCAAGCCACTTGGTCAGGTTCATGCAGTTGGAATACAAAGGAGCTGCAGACCTTCTGTTCCCCTGAGATGCACTTGGCCTCTGAGCTCAGTCCTCATGATCTTTGACTCCATAGTCACTGGGCACCCACTCCATGACAGACCTGGTGGGAAACACTTCCTTTTCTTGCCTTATTGCTCTGGCTAGTACTTCTAGCACTATATTGAATAAGAGTAGCTTTCTGACCTTAAGGGAAAAGTGGTCTTTCACCATTAAATATGTTAGCTGTGCATTTTTTGTGAATGCTTTTATCAAGTTGAGGAATTTTCCTTCTATTCCTAGTTTTCTAAGTGTTTTTTTTTTCTTCTTTAGCCTATTAATTTGGTGGTTTACACTGATAGATTTTTGGATTTTGAAACAACCTTGCATCCCTGGAATCAACTCCTCTTTATGGTGTATAATTCTTTTTATGTGTTGCTGAATTCTATTTGCTGCTAATCTGTAAAAGATTTTCCATCTATATTCCTGAGAGAGGTGGTCTATAGTTTTCTGGAGTTTTTTTTTCTCTTTAGTACTTTTGTTTGATTTTGATGTTGGATAACATTAGCTTCATAAAGTGAATTGAGAAGTGGTTGCTCTTCTTCTATTTTCTGGAAGAGATCTGTGTAGAATTGGCTGTAATTCTTTAAATACTTGGAAAATCTCCTTAGTGAAGCCATCTGGACCTAGAGATTTCTTTCTTGGGCTTTTAAATTATAGATTGAATTTATTCAAAAATTATAGTACTGTTCAAATTTTATATTGAAGGAGATGTGGTAGTTTGTATTTTTTGAAGACGTGGTCCATTTCATCTACACACATCCAAATTTATCTGTATAGAGTTATGCGTAGTAGTCCCTTATAATCCTTTCGATGTCATTTCATGCCTTATATTGGTAATTTGTTTCTTCTTTTTTCTTTGTCAGTGTCACTAGAGGTTTGTCTATTTTATTGATCTGTTTCAAGTATCAATTTGTATCCTTGATTTTCTCTATTGTTTTTCTGTTTCAAATGTCATTGATTTCTGCTCCTTATGATTTCCTCTCTTCTACCTACTGAGGTTTAGTTTGTTCTATTTTTACTAGGTTCTAGAGATAGGACATTAGATTATTGCTTTGAAAATTTCCCACTTGTCTAGTTTTTGTATTTAGTGCATAAATTTACTTCTCACACTGCTTTAGTTGTATCTTGTAAATATCGATGTTGCCTTCTTATTTTTATTCAGTTCAGTGTATTTTTTATTTCCCTTGACACCTCTTCTTTGAACCATCATTTATTTAAGGGCATGTTGTTTAGTGTCCATATTTTTTGAGCTTGCATTATGCCCAGGATGTGGTCTATATTGGTAAATGTTCCACGGGTACTTGAAAAGAATGCATTCCACTCTTATAGGATGGAATATTCTATAAATATTGTTTAGATTCTGCTGGTTGATGGTTTTATTTAGTTTTTCTATAAACTTGCTCATTTGCAGTCTAGTTGTTCTATCAGTCATTGAGAAAGGAATGTTGAAGTCTCCAACTACAATTGTGGGTTTAACTATTTGTCTTTGTGATTTTGTTTTTTGCTTCTCACATTTTAAAGGTCCGTTATTTGGTGCATACACATTTAGGAATGCTATGCATGCTTGGTGGAGTGACCTTTTATCATTCTACCGTAGCCTCTCTGTCTCCAGTAATTTGCTTTGAAGTCTGCTTTATATGATATTAACGTACCCACTTCTGCTTTCCTTTGATTAATGTTCACATGATACATATTTCTCCATCCATTACTTCAGCCTGTCTGTATCTTTATATGTTAAATGACTTTCTTGTATACAGTATTTATTGGGCAATATGTTTCTTTTTTCATTCACTCTTCTAATCTCTGTCTTTCAATTGGTGTATATTTAGACCATTTACATTTAATGAAATTACTGACATATTTGAGCATAAGTCTGCAGTACTATTTTTTGTTTTCGGTTTGTTTTCTCTGCTTTATTGCGGATTACTTGAACATTTTTTAGAACTCCGCTTTGATTTATAAACAGTATTTTTGAGTATATCTTTGTATAGATTTTTAAATGATTCCTCCATGTATTAAACTATATAGACATAACTTACCACCATCCACTGTTGTCATCATTTTACCAGTTTGAGTGGTGCATAAAAATATTATCTTCCTTAAGATTCCTTTATCCTCCTTCATTTTTTTAACTAACAAAGCATTTAGAAATCATTCCATTCTACATATACAATCAGTAATTCTTAATATCATCACATAGTTGCATATTCATCATTTCTTAGTACATTTGCATCGATTTAGAAAAAGAAATAAAAAGACAACAGAATAAGAAATAAAATGATAATAGAGAGAAAAATGTTCTTAGTACATTTACAACGATTTAGAAAAAGAAATAGCAAGACAACAGAAAAAGAAAAAAATGATAATATAGAGAAAAAATAAAAATAAAAAATAAAATATATATATATAAACAAACAAACAAAAAAACATATACCTCACATGCAGCTTCATTCAATGTTTTAACATAATTACATTACAATTAGGTAGTATTGTGCTGTCCATTTCTGAGTTTTTGTATCCAGTCCTGTTGCACAGTCTGTATCCCTTCAGCTCCAATTACCCCTTATCTTACCCTATTTTTATCTCCTGATGGTCTCTGTTACCAATGACATATTCCAAGTTTATTCACTAATGTCGGTTCATATCAGTGAGACCATACAGTATTTGTCCTTTAGTTTTTGGCTAGGCTCACTCAGCATAATATTCTCTAGGTCCATCCATGTTATTACATGCTTCATAAGTTTATTCTGTCTTAGAGCTGCATAATATTCCATTGTATGTATATACCACAGTTTGTTTAGCCACTCGTCTGTTGATGGACATTTTGACTGTTTCCATCTCTTTGCAATTGTAAATAATGCTGTTATAAACATTGGTGTGCAAATGTCCATTTGTGTCTTTGCCCTTAAGTCCTTTGAGTAGATACCTAGCAATGGTATTGCTGGGTCGTATGGCAATTCTATATCCAGCTTTTTGAGGAACCGCCAAACTGCCTTCCACAATGGTTGCACCATTTGACATTCCCACCAACAGTGGATAAGTGTGCCTCTTTCTCCACATCCTCTCCAGCACTTGTCATTTTCTGTTTTGTTGATAATGGCCATTCTGGTGGGTGTGAGATGATATCTCATTGTGGTTTTGATTTGTATTTCTCTAATGGCCAGGGACATTGAGCATCTCTTCATGTGCCTTTTGGCCATTTGTATTTCCTTTTCTGAGAAGTGTCTGTTCAAGTCTTTTTCCCATTTTGTAATTGGATTGGGTGTCTTTTTGTTGTTGAGTTGAACAATCTCTTTATAAATTCTGAATACTAGACCTTTATCTGATATGTCATTTCCAAATATTGTCTTCCATTGTGTAGGCTGTCTTTCTACTTTCTTGATGAAGTTCTTTGATGCACGAAAGTGTTTAATTTTGAGGAGCTCCCATTTCTTTCTTTCTTTCTTCAGTGCTCTTGCTTTAGGTTTAAGGTTCATAAAACTGCCTCCAATTATAAGATTCATAAGATATCTCCCTACATTTTCCTCTAACTGTTTTATGGTCTTAGACCTAATGTTTAGATCTTTGATCCATTTTTGAGTTAACTTTTGTATAGGGTGTGAGATATGGGTCCTCTTTCATTCTTTTGCATATGGATATCCAGTTCTCTAGGCACCATTTATTGAAAAGACTGTTCTGTCCCAGGTGAGTTGGCTTGACTGCCTTATCAAAGATCAAATGTCCATAGATGAGAGGGTCTATATCTGAGCACTCTATTCGATTCCATTGGTCAATATATCTATCTTTATGCCAGTACCATGCTGTTTTGACCACTGTGGTTTCATAATATGCCTTAAAGTCAGACAGCGTGAGACATCCAGCTTCGTTTTTTCTCCTCAAGATACTTTTAGCAATTCGGGGCACCCTGCCCTTGCAGATAAATTTGCTTATTGGTTTTTCTATTTCTGAAAAATAAGTTGTTGGGATTTTGATTGGTATTGCATTGAATCTATAAATCATTTAGGTAGAATTGACATCTTAACTATATTTAGTCTTCCAATCCATGAACATGGTATGCCCTTCCATCTATTTAGGTCTTCTGTGGTTTCTTTTAACAGTTTTTTGTAGTTTTCTTTGTATAGGTCTTTTGTCTCTTTAGTTAAATTTATTCCTAAGTATTTTATTCTTTTAGTTGCAATTGTAAATGGAATTCGTTTCTTGATTTCCCCCTCAGATTGTTCATTGCTAGTGTATAGGAACACTACAGATTTTTGAATGTTGATCTTGTAACCTGCTACTTTGCTGTACTCGTTTATTAGCTCTAGTCGTTTTGCTGTGGATTTTTCAGGGTTTTCGACGTATAGTATCATATCATCTGCAAACAGTGAGAGTTTTACTTCTTCCTTTCCAATTTTGATGCCTTGTATTTCTTTTTCTTGTCTAATTGCTCTGGCTAGAACTTCCAACACAATGTTGAATAACAGTGGTGACAGTGGACATCCTTGTCTTGTTCCTGATCTTAGGGGGAAAGTTTTCAATTTTTCCCCATTGAGGATGATATTAGCTGTGGGTTTTTCATATATTCCCTTTATCATTTTAAGGAAGTTCCCTTGTACTCCTATCCTTTGAAGTGTTTTCAACAGGAAAGGATGTTGAATCTTGTCAAATGCCTTCTCTGCATCAATTGAGATGATCATGTGATTTTTCTGCTTTGATTTGTTGATATGGTGTATTACATTAATTGATTTTCTTATGTTGAACCATCCTTGCATACCTGGGATGAATCCTACTTGGTCATGATGTATAATTCTTTTAATGTGTTGTTGGATACGATTTGCTAGAATTTTGTTGAGGATTTTTGCATCTATATTCATTAGAGAGTTTGGTCTGTAGTTTTCTGTTTTTGTAATATCTTTGCCTGGTTTTGGTATGAGGGTGATGTTGGCTTCGTAGAATGAATTAGGTAGCTTTCCCTCCACTTCAATTTTTTTGAAGCGTTTGAACAGGGTTGGTACTAATTCTTTCTGGAATGTTTGGTAGAATTCACATGTGAAGCCGTCTGGTCCTGGACTTTTCTTTTTGGGAAGCTTTTGAATGACTGATTCAATTTCTTTACTTGTGATTGGTTTGTTGAGGTCATCTATTTCTTCTTGAGTTGAAGTTGGTTGTTCATGTCTTTCCAGGAACCCGTCCATTTCATCTAAATTGTTGTATTTATTAGCGTAAAGTTGTTCATAGTATCCTGTTATTACCTCCTTTATTTCTGTGGGGTCAGTGGTTATGTCTCCTCTTCCATTTCTGATCTTATTTATTTGCATCCTCTCTCTTCTTCTTTTTGTCAATCTTACTAAGGGCCCATCAATCTTATTGATTTTCTCATAGAACCAACTTCTCGTCTTATTGATTTTCTCTATTGTTTTCGTGTTCTCAATTTCATTTATTTCTGCTCTAATCTTTGTTATTTCTTTCCTTTTGCTTGTTTTGGGGTTAGTTTGCTGTTCTTTCTCCAGTTTTTCCAGGAGGACAGTTAATTCCTGAATTTTTGCCCTTTCTTCTTTTTTGATATAGGCATTTAAGGCAATAAATTTCCCTCTTAGCACTGCTTTTGCTGCGTCCCATAGGTTTTGATATGTTGTGTTTTCATTTCCATTCACCTCGAGATATTTACTAATTTTTCTTGTAATTTCTTCCTTGATCTTGTAATTTCTTCCTTGATATCCTCCTCCATTTTTAATATGTGTGTTTTAAATATCTATCCACCATACCTTGATAGTCATATCAGACAGTGTTATAATTTTGCTACAACCATCAAAAATAATTTAGAAACCTCAGGAGGAGAGGAAATTCTATTTTACTTACTTAGCACATTTTTCTTTTCTTCTTGATATTCCAAGGTTCCTTATCTTATTATTTTCTTTCTGGCTAGAGAACTGCATTCGTCCTTCTTTCAGCATAGGCCTTCCCATGCCAAATTCTCATAATTTGCTACATCTGAGAATGTCTTAATTTCCCCTTCATTCTTGAATGGCAGTTTCACTGGATATAATTTTATAAAATTTCTCACAGCACCTGAAAAATACTGTGCAACTTCTTCCTGGCTTCCAGGATTTGTGATGAGAAACCCTCTGTTGTTCAAACTGATTTTCCCCTATAGGGAAGGTGTCACTTTTTCTGGCTGCATTTGAGACATTTTCTTGGTCTTTAGCATTTGGAAGTTTGACTGTGACATGTTTTGGTATGAATTTCTTTGGGTTTATTCTGTGTGGGGTTTGCTTCATTTTTTGAATCTGTAGGCTTATACCTCTTAACAAATTTGGGGAGTTTTCAGGATTTTTCAAGATTTTTTCAGGACTCCTAAGACGCAAATGCTAAATTTTCTTCTTATGCTCCCACAAGGTCCTTGAGATTCTGGTTATTTTTTTAGTCCATCACCTCCCTGCTGCTCATACTTGGTACTTTCTATTTTTCTGTCTTCCAGTTCATTTGTTATTTTCTTCTGCCCTTCCCTTCCTCTTTTGAATCCATCCACTGAGCTTTTTATTTTAGTCATTATATTTTTTCAGGTATAAAATTTATATTGAGTCCTATATCTTATATTACTTTCCTGAGTCTGTCCATTTTTTAATGGAAGATTTTCTATTTTTTCCATTTATTTCAAGCATGTGCATACCTGTTTATTGAAGCATTTTTTGTGATGGCTACTTTAAAATCTTTGTCGAATAATTCTAACAAATATATCTTCTCATTGTTGACATCTTTTGACTGACTTTGTTTTGTTAATAAAAAATTTTTTTAAATTAATATCTTTTGACTGACTTTCTACTCAGTTTGAGATCTTTCTGGTGTTTTTTTGGCATGATGAATGATTTCCCATTGAAATATGGACATTCTCATGATACTGTTAGATGCTGGGCCTTGCACAACCTTTCTGTTTTAGCTATGGTTTCTGGCATCACTCTAGTAGGGGAAGGGGCTGCATCACCTCCTTCCTGCCAGGTGGGGGTGGAAGTCCAGTCTCCCCACATATTTCCACTGATGCTGTAAGGGCAGGTGCCTCACTACCAGACAGAGAGGACAGAAGTCCCAGCTCCCTGACTGGCCTTCAGCGGTGCTGTCCTGGCGGGGTGTCAGAACACATCATTATAGCCTCCCATGGCAGGGCGTTGGCTCCCCACTTGGCCTCTGCTGGAGTGGGTGGGACCCTGTTTATTTGTGCAGTTTGGCTGGATAGAGTGGTTATTGTCTAAAAGGTTTCTGTTCTGGCATGTTGACCCTTTCCCAGTCCTTTGACCAGAGAGCAGCTTTTGGCTGGGGCTTTATTTGGGTTCATTCATTGGCATTTCCAGGTTGTCACCTTCTTCAGCTCTGAATCTTGGGTAGATGAGGCTGAAGGAAAACCCAAGAAGCTCACCACTGGCATTCCTCAGGTCCCAAAGTCCCTCACTGGTTTGTCTTTTCTCCTCCTCCTTTCAAGGGTGCACTTATGCTTGTTTGATATATAATGTCCTGAATCTAGCTGTATTTAGAGATAGTAATGGGGAAAGTACATCTATTCCATCTTCATGGAAGTGGGAATCTCTGGGTTTTCTTTTGGACTTAGTAACTCCAGAAGGATGCTGGAAAATCCAGAAACACAGAAATGTGAACAGGTTCAGCTCAGAAAAGCCACAAGAAAAGCCTACTTTCTTCAGCCAAAAGACCAGGAGAGGGGCAGCCAAGCAAGGCAGAAAACTTTTAAACAATAGCTGCTCTACTCTAGCCAAACACCACAGAAAATACTGCAGCCCCACCTCTTTTTCCCTGAGCTAAGGCTACCACTCTTATCAGGCCATAATAAGGTGACCCCACCCTGCAGGGTCAGTAGAGGGGATGTGGGTGGCCTGGATGCCACCCCCATGTGCCCCTCTCACTCTCTACTGGGTGGTAGCAGAGGAGGCCTCCTGGGGAGTCAGGACTCCCAGTCTCGAAACAACACTGTGGTCGTCTCTCCTCACCTCGGGGCCCTGGAGATCACTTGGGAGCAGGAGTGAGGTGCCCCGTCCCTCCCCACCAGGCCAGTGTCAGCTGTGCCTGGCCTGGAGCCAGAGCTCCCCCCAACCTGACATAATGAGGGGCCCTTCCCATGCCTGCCCCGGGGTGTGAGCAGATGCTCAGAAGGGACCTCACCTGCACTCACTTGGCAATAACAAGGCAGCATTCCCCTCTCCCCACTGGTATGGTGCCAGAAGAGCTCGTGGGAACAAAAGATTCAAATAAGAGCCACAGTCTCAGAACATAGGACTCAAAATGTCTACATTTAAATCCGAAGGTCTTTCCACTCTCTAGTGGTCGCTCATCACAAGAACCAGGATAATCTCAACTGGAGTGAAAAAGACAACTGGTTGACATCAACACGCGCTACACCAAAGTTAGAATTAGCTGACCAGGAATTTAAAGCAGTCATAACAACCCCTCAACACACAAATGCACATGTTTGAAATGGAAAAAAAAAAAAGAAAAAGAAATCTCAGAAAGTACATGGATAACATAGCAAAGAGTATGGAAATGTCAGAGCTGAAAAATCACAGATTTAGTCCATGTGTTCAGCAGTGAAGCTGAAGACAGAACGAAATAGGTCAGTAAAGACAGATAGACCGAAAATAAAATGGAACAAAACGAAAGAAGTCTTAGGTACTTGTGGGACAACAAAAGATTTGACATTTGTGTCATCAGCCCCAGAAGATGGGGCTGAAAATTTCCCAAATTTGGCAAAAGATGTAGATTTATTGACTCAGTATTAGTGAACCCAAAACATGATAAACCTACAGAAATCCATGCCAAGACACATCATAATCATCATAATCAAAATTCTGAACACTAAATATAAAGAAAAAGTCTTGAACACAGACAGAGAAAAATGACACCTTCTCTATCGGGGAAAACCACATGAACAACGGATATTTCATCACAAACCATGAAGGCCAGAAGGAGGTGGTGTAACATTTTTCATGTGCTCATAGAAAAAAAGATCTATGAATCTTTTTTTCCAATCCAGAATTCTATATCCTGCAAAAATATCCTTTAGGAATGAAGAGGAAATAAAACATTCTCAGGTGAAGGAAAACTAGAGGAATTTATCACTGGCAGATCTACCCCTAAGAAGTGGTAAAGACAGTTCTCTAAATAAAAAGAAATAATAAAATGAGAAACCTCGGAACATCAGTGTGGTTGTTTTAAGCCATATATACTCCAGAAAAACATGTTCTTACATTTAATCCATTCCTGTGGGTGTAAACCCATTGTAAGTAGGAACTTTCGATGAGATTATTCAGTTAAGGTGTGTTCCACCTCGGTCAGGATGGATCTTCTTCCTGTAACTGGAGGCCTCCATAAACAAATGAAATTCAAACAGAGGGAAAAAGCCACGGAAGTAAGAAGCCGAAACCAGTGAAACTTGGAAGAAAAGGGAGAAACGACAGATGCCGCCTGTGCCTTGCTGTGTGGCAGAGGAGCCGAGGATTGCCAGCCTAAGGGCTTCAGGAGGAAATCACCTTGATGATGCCTTGATTTTGACATTTTCTCAATTGCCAAACTGTGAGCGAATGAATTCCCATTGTTTAACCCAATTCATTTCATGGCATGTGCTTTGAGCAGCTTAGAAAATGAAGATTATCAGGAAAGAAGGAAGAACATAAGCAAAATGACGTGTATACGCCATGGGCTTTCTTTTCCCTCTTGAGCTTTCTAAACTGTGCTTGATGGTTGAGGCAAGATTATAACACTGTATGCTGTGGCTCTCAGTGTAGCTTTTAGGACATTTATGTTAGAAATGGGGGAGGGTGAAGGGGAATCAATGGAGGCAGTGTTCTTATATGTCACTCACACTGGTGAAATGATGACTCCGTGTGTTCGGGATGGAATCGTGTTCCCCACAGAAGACACGCTTAGGTCTCGGTCCGCATTCCAATGGGTGTGAATCCAGTCTGAACTGAGCCGAAAGAAGAACTTAATAATTAACCTTATTTATTAGTTAAGTTCTGACAAAATTGAATCAGGGCCAGACTGGAGGCCATATAATGAAGAAAATTCGGAGGCATTTAGTCAGAAGACTGTGTGAGGAGCAGGAGGAGGCTACAGAGGTGACCTTGTGATGGAGAATTGCCGTCACCAGAAGGCTACAGATGCCAGGGGAGAGCCCAGCTTTGCCAACATTTTAAATTTGGGCTTCTAGTTTCCAAACCATGAGTCAATAAATTCTTGTTGCTTTAGCCACCCAGTGTGTGGTATTTCTCATAGAAGCCCTGGCAAACTAAGACACCAGTGGGCTGTGGTGTTTTATATATATATATATATTAAATGCCTAGAACAGTCATTTAAAATTCTATACAAGAGATACAGCCAAAAGCACTACAGATTAATCAAAATGGAATGCTAAACAAATGTTCAAATAACCCACATGAAAGCAGGACAAAGACGAGAGAATAAACAAGAATAAAGAGCATGGCAGACTTACGTCCTGATACCTCTGTAATTACATTAAATGCAAATGCAAATGCACCAATTAAAAGACAAAGATTGGAATATTGGATAAAATCATGAACCAAATATATGCTGTGTTCAAGAAATATAATAACATAAGCAGGTTGAAAATAAATGGATGGAGATAGATATTTGATATGAACAATCAAAAGAAAGCAGAACACAAAACATTGCTAAAAGAAACTGCAACCAAAACCATTCCTGCCAACCCTAAAGAACACCTAGGGCATTACAGAAGATTCTGCAAAGTTTCCATGCACTAGGGGAACTTTCTAGAACCCTACAACCTCCTGATGGGTCCCTGGACCAGAAGAGTCCTTGAATGCACCAGCTTCTCCAGAGCATCAACTAGTTCCAGCCCCCATCCCATATTATCAACAGTCCCTTCCGACATGAAAAAGTTAGAGTGGGCATAGCCCAAATACCCCTAAAGAGTGGGAAAAAGGTCAAAGGTGGTGGTGGAGTTATACAGAGAAGGTAGAGTTTAACAAATGAGTATGATAGCTGAATCCTTATATTGATTATTCATTTGGTCTCCAATGTCTTGGGGCAGCTAGTGGTAAAAATCTAATTGTAACACACACCAAACTATGAAATCTGTTCTGTAACTAAAAAAATATTGCTCAAAGAAATAAAAATAACTTAAATAAATGGAAAGACATTCCATGCTCGTGCATAGGAAGATTGAATGTCCTTAAGATGTCAATTCTACCCAAATTGATCTAGAGATTCAATGCAATACCAAGCAAAATTCTAGCAACCTACCCTGAACACTTGGTGTGTCAGTTTGAAAGGATGTATGTACCCTAGAAAAGCCATGTTTTAATCCTAATCCCATTTTGTAAAGGCAGCCTTTTCTTCTAATCCTTATTCAGTCCTGTATGTTTGAAACTGTAATTAGATCATCTCCCTGGAGATGTGACTCAATCAAGAACGATTGTTAAAATGGATTAAGTGGAGATGTGTCTCCACCCATTCCAGATAGATCTTGATGACTTTACTGGAATCTTATAAAAGAGGAAACATTTTGGAGAAAGGGGGAGAGTCAGAGAGAGCAGAGCAGAACGACATGGCCACAAGAAGCAGAGAGTCCACAAGTCAGCAACTTTCGGAGATGAAGAAGGAAAACGCCTCCCGGGGAGCTTCATGAAACAGGAAGCCAGGAGAGAAAGCTAGCAGATGACGCCGTGTTCACCATGTGTCCTTCCAGATGAGAGAGAACCCCTGACCGTGTTCACCATGTGCCTTCTCACTTGAGAGAGAAACCCTGAACTTCAAGAGCCTTCTTGAACCAGGGTATCTTTCCCTGGATGCCTTAGATTGGCCATTTCTATAGACTTGGGTTTTTTGTTTTGTTTTTTTTTTAACTTTTTTTATTAATTAAAAAAATTAACAAACAAAACATTTAGAAATCATTCCATTCTACATATATAATCAGTAATTCTTAATATCATCACATAGTTCCATACTCATCATTTCTTAGTACATTTGCATCGATTTAGGAAAAGAAATAAAAAGACAACAGAAAAAGAAATAAAATGATAATAGAGAAAAAAAAAAACTATACGTACCATACCCCTTACCCCTCACTTTCATTTACCACTATTTCAAACTGAATTTATTTTAACATTTGTTCCCCCTATTATTTATTTTTATTCCATATGTTCTACTCTTCTGTTGATATAGTTGCTAAAAGGAGCATCAGACATAAGGTTTTCACATTCACAGAGTCTCATTGTGAAAGCTATATCATTGTTCAGTCATCATCAAGAAACATGGCTACTGGAACACAGCACTGCATTTTCAGGCAATTCCCTTCAGCCTCTCCACTATATCTTGAACAACAAGGTGATATCTGCTTAATGCATAAGAATAACCTCCAGGATAACCTCTCGACTCTGTTTGGAATCTCTCAGCCATTGACACTTTGTCTCATTTTACTCTTCCCCCTTTTGGTCGAGAAGTTTCTCTCAGTCTCTTAATGCTAATTCTCAGCTCATTCTAGGGTTTTTCTCAGTCCCTTGATGCTGAGTCTCAGCTCATTCCAGGATCTTTGTCCCACGTTGCCAGGAAGGTCTACAGCCCTGGGAGTCATGTCCCACATAGATAGTGGGAGAGTGGTGACTTTGCTTGTTGTGTTGGCTGGAGATAGAGGCCACATCTGAGCAACAAAAGAGGTTCTCTTGGGGGTGACTCTTAGGCCTAATTTTAAGTAGGATTGACCTATCCTTTGTGGGGTTAAGTTTCATATGAACAAAGCCCAAGACTGGGGGCTCAGCCTATAGCTTTGGTTGTCCACACTGCTTGTGAGAATATCAAGAATTCAACTTGGGGAAGTTGAATTTCTCCCCACTCTCACCATTCCCCGAAGGGGGCTCTGCAAATACTTTTCCACTCACTGATCGAATCACTCTGGGATTCATCGGGGCATCACTCTGGACAAACCAACAAAATCTCATGTCCTACCTAAGATTCCAAGTACTTATGACTTTCAATCAAACTATCTACATGAGTTATATTAGGAAATGCTCTAGTCAAAATCTAAATTTTGTAACAAATAAACATTTTTTGCTTTAGTCTCATATAGACTTGTTTTAATTGGGACATTTTCTCTGCCTTAGAACTAGCAACTTATTAAATTCCCCTTTTTAAAAGCCATTCCATTTCTGGTATATTGCATTCTGGCAGCTACCAAACTAGAATGCTTGGAAAAACTAGTTATCAAATTTATTTGAAAAGGAAAGAGACCCTGAATAGCTAAAGATATCCTTAAAAAAGAAGAGTAAGTGGGAGGACTATCACTTCCTGACTTTAAAGCTTATTATAAAGTCACAGTGGTCAGAACAGCAAGGTACTGGTGTAAACATAGAAGTATCAACCAATGAAATCGAATCGAGAGCGCACAGATAAACCACCAAATCTATGCATAATTGCTCTTCAATAAGACCCCCAAATCCACTGAACTGGGAAGAATAGTCTCTTCAATAAATGGGTAGGGGAAAATTGGATACTAGTAGCCAAAAGAATGAGAGAGGACCCCGTATTCCTATACAGAAATGAATTCAAAATGGATTAAAGACCTAAATGTAGGCTCCAGTACCATAAAACTCCTAGAGGAGAATGCAGGGAAACATCTTGAAGATCTGGTAATAGGGGGTAGCTTCTTAAACTTTGCACCTAAAGCACAAGCAGTGAAAGAAAAAATAGATAAATGTGAATTCCTTACAATCAAGAGCCTCTGTGCCTCCAAGGACTTTGTCAGAAAAGGTGAAGAGGCAGCCAACTCCATGGGAGAAAATATTCGGAAGCCACAGATTGGATAAAAGCTTGAAATCCCGTGTACATAAATTATACAGCTGGACAACAAAAGAACAAACAATGCAACTACAAAATGGGCAGAGGATGTGAATGGACACTTTTCTGAAGAGCAGATACAAATGGCTAAAAAGTGCATGAAGAGATTCTCATTTTCATTAGCTATAAGGGAAATGCAAATCAAGACCACAATGAGATACCACCTCACACCTATAAGAATGGCTGCTATTAAACAAATAGGAAACTATAAATGTTGGAGAGGATGTGGAGATATTGGGACACTTATTCCCTGCTGGTGGGAATGTATAATGGTGCAGTCGCTGTGGGAAACAGTTTGGAGATTCCTCAGAAAACTAAATTTTGAGTTCCCCTGTGACCTGGCCATCCCACTACTTGGTGTATGCCCAGAAGAGCTGAGGGCAGTGACACGGACATTTTCACACCGATGTGCCCATCAACAGATGAGTGGATAAAGGAAATGTGGCATGCACGTATGATGGAATATTATGCAGCAGTACAGCAAAACGACATCCTGACGCATATGACAATGTGAGGACATAATG
This sequence comes from Tamandua tetradactyla, assembly GCF_023851605.1. Lineage (NCBI taxonomy): Eukaryota > Metazoa > Chordata > Mammalia > Pilosa > Myrmecophagidae > Tamandua > Tamandua tetradactyla. The sequence continues at coordinate 3,926,380 of NC_135345.1, read as the reverse complement.
CTCAGTGAAATAAATCAGACACAGAAGGACAGATACTGCATGATTTTGCCATTAGGACTCAGGTAAAGGTCATCTCGGAGGTCACCCCATAGGATATAACAGACCTAGAGGCACACGGAAGTTAGACACGGGGTAGTCGCTACCCAATGAGATTGAACTTGAATGCGAAGGAACGGACAGAAGTGATGGGAACTGACTAGTGGGGTTATAAGTTTGTTGCCATATTGAAGGTGAAAGTGATGGAGAGGGAATGTATAGTGCCGTGCATCCCACTGATAAAGTCACAATTATAAATAAGTCCTCACATGAACTATTTCAAAGGTTCAACAGAGACAATACTGGAGAGTTATGTGGGGGAGACTAAAACTGCATGCTATGGCCATTAGGAAGGAAGGAAAACATCAACAGAACCGCAGTGCTACCAGGACAACTAATTGGGGGAGGGGAGGGACACGAGATAGGGGGTTTCCCAAATGGGAAAGTTTAATAGCTCCAAATTTACTTTCCTTCAGACCCTCAAGGGACTCTGCCAATACTTTTTCATTATCAGCCCACCATACTCTGAGATGTCTCCAAGTATTACATTAAGCTATACGGAATTATAAGTTTTGATTTGATAGTTGGTGAGGCTGTGCTTGCTGGTTCTTTATCTTTATGGACCAATGAAAATTGTCTAAAATTGAGAGTGCTGCTGATTGTACAACCAAGTGAGGATACCCAAGACATGGGTTTTTTACTTTGGACATTGTCCCTGATGCCCAGTAGATAGAGGGAGCCAAAGGGCCCAATGACCGAGAAGCACAGTGGTGAAGGGTGGTACATTTATACGACGGAATACGGTGCAGCTATGAAAAGCAAGGACGTTGAGAGGCATGCAGCGAACTGAATAAATCTTGGGACAATATGTTGTGCAAAATAGGCCAGACACGAAATAACAAACATGCTAAGGTCTCGCTCAGAAAATACTCATGAGTAAGCTGGAGCCTAGAGTGTGAGCCCTTAGAGCAGCCACACTGGGTCTGAAGCTGTCAGTGTATTTCTCGATTCTGAGAGCTGAGCTCTATGTGAATTAGCTGGAATTTCCCTGGAACTCTGAGTGACTCTGACACCTAAGATCCAGAAAGGGAGCTGCGGCCTGAAAGTTAGCTCAGCTACATGCGGTGACAGTTGAAGTGACCCCAAAAGAGATCAGGCCCAATTAGAGATAAAAATAAAGCCAGTCAGTCTGGGACTAAGGTAGATCTGAATGCGGGGTAACAGATGATAGCGTAGGTACTCTAGAGCCTCACCTACTGTATGAGACAAAACGTAGGAACGTTTGTTATGTCTAGAGTCTAAGTTTCCTGTAACACACACTCTAAATCAGCCTGTCTGGAGAGCTCATTAAACAACACGACTCCCGGAGTCCAGGACGGGAGCGAGGCTTTATAATTCTGCACAGCTTAAAGTAATACCCGCATGTGTCTCAGACTACGGTGGGATGATGACTACAAGTATTGGTAGAGTCCCTCGAGGTTCTGAAGGGAAAAAAATGGAACCATTAAACTTTCCCTTCTGAGAAACTCGGGCACCCTCTCAACCACTGGGGACTCTCAACAAAACAGGCCAAGGCCTTGATTTTGAGGCTTGTCCTCATGAAACTTATTTCTGTAGGGGAGAAGCTAAGACTACCTACAACAAGGCTTCCAGGAAACCTCTTTTGTTGCTCAGATGTGGCCTCTCTTGCTCAGCCCAACCCTGTGGGGAAAATCATCACCATCCTCTCTATGTGGGGTGTGACGTCCAACAGTGACATTCTCCCTGACAGCGGGCTGTGACTCCCAGGGCTCAGTGAGGCCCTGGCGTCGTGGGATCAGCAACGTCTTCCTGAGCACAAAAGGGAAAAGTAGTGTAATAAAATAAGGCATCAGTGGCCAAGAGAGATCACATAGCATTGAAAGCCTTTCCCGGAGGCTACTCTTCAGTTAGATATTGCTAGTTGCCACGTTTCACCAAACCCCAACCAACGTCACTCTGGTTGACTCTTAAGAACACCTTGAGTTCTAATTGAAACTCTATGTTTCATGGACTAGGTTTATTTTCCTGGAACCTGTAATTTCCAGAGCGTTCCTAGGTCAGATAAAGCCTGAACCCCAGAGGGACCAGCCTCCCCAAGATTATCAACTAATTCCATCCCCCTATCCCTTAGTGTAGACACCCCTTCTCAACATGGAAAAGTCCGAGTGGGCATTGCTAAACATCCCTATGGACTAGTAAAGAAGGAGTTATAGCAGAGAAAATAGGATGTAACAAAGGAGTATGACTTTGAAACCGCTATATTGATATTTCTCCTAGCCTCTAGTGTTTTGGAGCAAATAGAAGGAAAAATTTGAAACAGTGGAATGGTTTTCCAAAGCAGACTCTGAAATCTGTTACGTAACTACTTGTTGAAGAACACTTTTACTGCTTTTTTCCCTTTCCTTTGTATAATGTTATATTTCAAAATTAAAAAAAAATGTTTTTCAACAAAAGAAAGCAGGGGTGGCTATATTAAAATCAGATAAAGTTGATTTCAGAACAAAGAAAATGCTAGGGACAGGGAGACATTACATAATGATAGAAGGATCACTCTGCCAGGAAAACATAGCAATCCTAAATGTGTATGCACCAAAAAACAGAGCTTCAGAGTGTGGGAAGCAAAGACTGGTGGAAGCGACGCTGTAGCTGTGCGGCTCCTGAGATGGTTTCCTGCCCACCTATGTCTCCAGGGGCCTTTATGGCAGGTCCCAATTGCAGAGTTAATTTTGTTTGTCTCCTTTCCTTGGAAACGATGATAAATCACTTTTACAAGACAAATACTATTTGAGAAAAAAATGGCAAAGCTTTGCTATAATTCATTCCAGGATGATTCACTTTTCCTGAATGTTTTCTACTGATTTATATTGCCAGTTGTTCCCAAATGATTTTACAATGATCAAATTGGCATAATAAATGTGTGATATATGCAAAAAAGGAGATACATGAGAACTCTTTTTCTGGGATAAAACCCTGGTTTGAGAAGGTGTCAAGAGCCAGTACGATGGGGCACCCATCTGCCAGGCGAAGGGGCTGCAGGGGCGGGCGGATTGGATTGTCCACAGCTCCCAGGGAAGGCTGTAGCAGAAAACAGTCCCAGAGAATTCTAATGTGGCGAGGAAAACTGGCTGGAGCTGGTAGGGGAGAGGCCGTAAGCCAGGGGATGTCACCTTCAAGGGCCCAGGTGAGTCGCCGCAGCAGGATGAGTCGTCCCTTCTGCCTTCTGTGGGGCAGGGATGCCACCTGCAGCCTCGGTCTGGAGAGCGCCCTGGCTGACGTGCCTGCAGCCGCCGCATCTCCGTGCAGTGCGGTTTGGGGGCCAGGTGCCTCCGGGGTACGTTCTCTGTGAGCCTCGGTTTCCCACTGGTCGGACCAGCCGGGCAGCTGGGGCTGTTCGCGGGGCTCCCCAGGGGGCCGCAGGGGGCCCAGGGGGCCGCCCCAGCCCCAGGCCTGCGGTGGACACGGAACGCTGTGGTTGTCGCCTCCAGTAATCGCTTCCTACATTCCTTTCTGCCCCCCTGCATTATCACCCCGAAGTGAAATAAGCAGATGATTTTAGCTATCAAACAGGCCGATTCAGGAGGAGGCGAGCACGTCCTGGTACAACACAAAGGTGAGGTAAGAGGAGAGTGCGTCCCAGTGAAAAACGTCTGTTGTGTCAGACCCACGGGTGTAAATGGTGCAGGTGTGCGCATCGGACACTCACGCCCCGGGGCAGGACGACCCGGGCGACACGGCTTTCTGAAACGGCCATCGACTCTCGGTGAAGTGTCCCAAGAAGAAAGGTCCATCTTTCCACAGTCTACATGATAGCTGAATTCCTGGAAAATTCAGTTTATATTAAAACTATACAAAAATGCTCAGCGCCAAAAGATCAAAAGTGATGGTGGCATTATATAGGATTTAATATACGAATATGTTGCTGAGTCCTTAAACTAATGTCTCTTATTGTCTGCAGTATCTTAGAGCAGCCAGAAGTAGAAACCTAAAATTACGGAACTGTAACCCACGTCAAACTCTGAAATATGTTCTACAACTAATTGTAATGCTGTGCTTTGAAATGAATAGTTTTTTTATATATATGTTATTTTTGACCAAAAAAACTCGATTGTGATGATAAAAAAAATGTTTAAACCCTCTAGCCTCCTATATTCTGGAGCAGCTAGAAGGACAAATCTGAGGAGATGGTATGGTAGCCCATGGCAATCTCTGGGATCTGTCCTGTAACCACTTGTTGAAAAAGTGCTTTGAAAACTATTCCTTTTTTTATTTCTTTGCTTTGTATATATGTTATACTGTACAATAAAATAAGTTAAAAATAAAAAATGAAAAAAAGCTCAGTGCCTGTTTGTTAGTTGGCGTTAGGTTCTAATTCAGCTAAACATTGTGGAACTGAGACGCTGTGCAGCCCAAGGACATGTTTATCATGTGGGTTTGCCCCAGCCTTCAGGGCATCCAGCCTTCCTAGGCCCCTTCCTGTAACTGCCAGGCCCCAGCCCACCCCTGGTCCCCCTCACACACCTCAGTCCCCTGGCGGCACTGCAGCCTGCTGGCTTTATGGCGCTCACCTGACATGGCCCAGAGCTTGATGCAGGTCACGGAGCTCTGTCCCATACTGATCCCTGTACACCTCCTGAGCCGGCCCTGCGCACCCTGATGTGCCCTGTGGGTGTTCTTGGGAAAACAGGCTTTTGGTTCACGGACACCTGCTAGTTAGGTGAAGTTAAAACCAAGCCAGATGCACTAAATGTTACCAAACAGCTCTTCCAGGGGGTAGCTCTCCAGATCCGGCATCAGCCATGGTGATGGCAGCAGCAAATGATGGAAAACTGAAATTAAACACTTTATAAAGGGAGGCCGTCCACTGGGTCCTGTGACACAACGTCCCGGGCTGGGGCGGCACAGGAGCGTGAACTCCGCAGCTCAGGGATGCAGCAGGGGACATGGGCCCTTCCTCGTGGCTCCACCATCTGGGTGCCCACCTGGCCACTCTCGTGGCAGCAAAGGGCTGGCATGGTCCAGGGGTCCCATGCACACATTGGCCACGTCCACTGCCAGAAAAGGCCGTTCCTCCCTGTAGAAGCCGGGAGAGCATTTCCAGACCCAACCAGAGGAGCTCTCTCACATTCACCAGCTAGAGCCCAGGTTCCGTCTGACTGCTGTTCTTAGGCCAGGTCAGGGCTGGCGTTGTGGAGAGCACCCTTTCTAGGACTCCCCGCCGACTCAGCCCGCTTCTTTTTTTTGACATTTTTTCTTCTTTTTTGCATGGGCAGGCATCAGGAATCGAACCTGGGTCTCTGACATGGCAGGTGAGCGCTCTGCCACTGAGCCGCCGTCGCACCCGCTGGCCGGTTCTTTCTGATGGCAGGGTCGGGGCAAGGTCACAACCACCTGGCCAACCCCAGATCATGGCGAGCAGAGCGTAGGCGGTCCCAGAAAAGGAGGTGAAAGTGCCTCGAGTCCAAGGTTCCAGCTGAGGTCGTGAGCGCATGGCACTGAATGCACGCAATAAACTACAAGTCCACAGAGGTTTCTTAAAGAACTATATTGGCGAAGACCCCCGATCTTCACTGGCCACAGCCTGAGAATGCTTAAGCCCTTACTGAGAGCCCAAGGCACTCACCTGGGGTGCAACTGTAGAGGAGGACTCAAAAATCAGTCCTGAAAAAAAAACAACAAAAACTCAATCCTCAAGATAACTAATATTTTAATGCAATACTTAAAAGTCCAAAATGTATGCAAAAAATCCATAGTGAACAAAACATCAAAGTTGTAAATAAAGATGGGACCAGCCAAGGCTGTGATGAAGTGAGGCATATGAGGTGAGCCACATAAGTTCAGGGCCACACATGCCTTGATTTAAATTTTTTTTGATTTCCTGCATCATGGATTTTTTGCATTAGTTCCTCTTTTACAAAATATGCTTTATCTTGATCACTGAATTCTTTGGTATCCTCTTAAATTCTTATAAGCTCTTTGTCTTGGTTTGCCAGGGTTCCTGCAACCAATTCCACAACCTGGTTGGCTTGCCCAACAGGAATTTATTGGCTCACGGTTTTGGAGGCTAGAAGTCCCAAATTGGCATCTTGACAGTCCACGCTTTCTCGTGGAGGCAGCAGCGTTCTGGTGGCTCCTTGGCTTGCTGTCTGCTCGTGTCCATCTCCCTGTCTCCTCCCCGGGGCGTTTCTCTGTAAGATCTCCTGTAATCCAGAGGGAGACACGCCAGGATACAGTTGGGTCACACCTTAGCTAACACTATCTTGAAAACTTCCTATTTACAAGGAAGTTCACATTCCAAGGAGCACCGATTAAGCACATGTCTTTGCTGGGGTGTATGATTCAATCTCCCACACTGCTGAAAACCACCAAAAGCAGCCAACTCACACCAGTTGAACGCGTTCTCCTACTTCCCCTGCAATGAGAGGGCTGGCGGCCACATCATGTGTGCCCCTGGGTTTGAGCAAATGGAAGGCCAATTTGCCTCTCACCAATTCTGCCTACTAGCATTGGTACTGTTACACCCAGCACCCCACTTCTGGCACCAAATTCTGTTGGTCATCATAGCTCTTGCCTGTAAGTGAAAGAAACAAAGATGAGCCCAATTAAGCAGAACAGAAATTATTTAAAAGAAAGCCGTGTAAGTCAGAGAATCCCCCTGACGGCTGGAAGCCAGGGTCTGAGCTGCATAGGAACGGAGGGTGTGTGCTTCACTCCTCAGAAATGCCCAGACGCACACTGGATGCCCCAGCTCGCAACACTGCACTTGCCTCATTGCAACTGCCACTGCCCCTAACACCCTTGTCCCTGCTAAACCCGGAACTCAGTCTCTTTTTTGCAGTGGCTGTAGCTGTCAGAATTCTCAGCTGCTTCTGCTTTGTGGCCCTTTATTCCTTGCTCCAGGTTTTAAATCTGAAAATGGACCTGACTGATGTTTCTGCTGTAATGGAGACAAGCTCCGCTTCCCTCCAAGAGCCATGTGGGGTGGTGTTTCCTAATATAAAAAGTGTGTTGAGGTGCTGGCCTGTTGAGAAGAGGGCCAGATGTCCACTTTGCATGTCCAAGAGATGGGAAGCGCCAGCTCCCTTCTCAGTATTTTCCCTGACACCTCTGGAGTTGAGGCCACAGGAAACCACTGTCCCCAGCCTCTCCTCCCGCAGCTTCCCCTACCTGCACTCACCCTCACTCCCAGCTTCGACACTCCCCCAGGCCTGAGATTCCATCCCCACCACCTTCCCGCTCTCCCTGCTCAACCCTAAAACCCAACCAGGCATGGCTCACTCACAGCACAGCTCCCTACCTGCCACTCACAGATGACAGTGGCTTGGCCGTCTTCCTGGTTTCTCCTGCTCTTAATACTTGCCTCCAATGGGCTCTTTAAGGCTATACCTCAATTACCACTAACTCCTTCCCGCCACACTGGCCAGGTCTCCTTGTTATCATGGGGATACACACACGCCCACCCGAGAAAGCCCCCCTCTTGGCACCTGGTGCCAAGTTCTAACTTCTACTGCTGTTCGAAGCTGAGTTGATCCCTGGCCAGGAAAATCCCTCTTCTCTTTCGGTCCCCATGAAGCCCAACCCACACTGCAGGGCCATCTCAAACCCCATTTCCTTGGGAACTAAGTTGGCCTTTGGATGACTCTTGCTAGAAGTATTATCCAGAAATGGAACTAAAATGTGTGCTTGATAACGAAGTTTATTCGCTCCTTCAGAGATTTGAGGGCAGATGAGTGCAAAAATTCATGGGGGAATGCAGGGCACTGGGGGTGGGGGAGGTTCTGAGTTGCTAAATCTGGTTCTGACCATTTACTGGCTGTGAGGATGTGAGTCGAGACTAAATGCAATGCCTTAAGCACGACAAGGCCATTCTCACAGAAGCTCGGCCTGTGGGAAAGTCGTGGACTGCTACCCCTAGAGCTCCCATCCCACCGCTTCTGGGCCTGCATATCTCTGGCGTGAACACCCTGCTCCCTGAACAACTGCGCGCAGTGAGGTACCCACCCCGATGCAAACGGTTTTGTCAATTTCTGGTTACAGAAATAGTACGTGCTCATTGTGGTTTTTTTTTCTTTAGACTTTATCTATGGTGAAATATGACAGACATTTAAAAAAGCAATAAATTTCAAAGTATGTTATAACAAGTAGTGATAGATTAGATTTCAAAGTTTGGCATGGGTTATAGTTCCACAATTTCAGGTTTTTCCTTCTAGCTGCTCCAAGACACTGGAGACTAAAAGAAATATCAATATAATGATTCAGCAGTCATACTCGATTGTTAAATCCTAACCTCTTTGTTATCACTTCTCTTTCTACTTTGGTCTTTCTTCCACTCTTTAGGGGTATTTTATGCCCATTCTAACTTTTTCATGTTGGAAGGGGCTGTTGATAATATGGGATAGGGGGATGGAACTAGCTGATGTTCTGGAGAGGCTGGGCCCTCTGGGATTCAGGACTTATCTGGCCCCGGGACCCATCTGGAGGTTGTAGGATTCTGGAAAGTGACCCTAGTGCATGGAACCTCTGTGGAATCTCAGGGATGGTCTTGATTGACACTTGGCAAACTCTGGTAATCAGTGATACCTAGCTGAAGCTTCCGTAAGAGTAGCCTCTGGAACGATCTCTCGACTCTATTTGAACTCTCTTAGCCACTGACAAAATTATTCTGTCGCATTTCTTTCCCCCCTTTTGGTCAGGAAGGCGTTGTCAATTCCATGGTGCCAGGGCCAGGCTCATCCCTGGAAGCTACATCCCATGTTGTCAGGGAGACTTTCACCCCTGCATGTCATGTCCCACGTAGGGGGGAGGGCAATGATTTCACTTGCAGAGTTGTTCTTTGAGAGAGAGAGCAGCAAGCTTCAAAATCAAGGGCTTGGCCTATTGACTTGGGAGTCTCTAATGCTTGAGAGAGTACCAGGGGTTTCCCTAGTGGTAAATCTAATAGTTCCATTTTTTTTTCTCTCATCCCTCAAGGGATTTTGCCAGTACTTTTTTTTCCCCAATACTTTTTAATTATCTGCTCAACTTACTCTGGGATATATCTGGGTATTATATTAAACTACACAGAATTACAGGCCCTCGTTCCCATTCTGGGCAATACAGGGTATTGCAGGTATTGGTTTGATTAAATGAGCTCTCCAGACAGGTTGGGTTAGATTGTGTGTGCAGGTGAGCCTGTCTTTCTCTGGTCTCACAGAGTAGGTGAGGTTCTGAAGCACAGGCAATGTCCTCCTTACCCTTGTGTTCTGATTGACCTTAGTCTTGACCTGGTCAGCTTTGTCGTTACCTCTAATTGAAGGCTGATTTCTTTTTTGGTGTCTCTAACAGCTGTTGCATGTGGCAATGCTGACTTCCGGAGCTGCGGAACTCCAACCCTGAGTTCTGAGTGTCACACTGGCAGCCAAAGCTCCGGGAAATACGAGGCTATGCATACACAGCACAGCCTTTCACAATCTAGAACACCAGTTACCGCTCCGGATTAAATGTGACTGCGCTAAGACCTGTCCATCCAGGCCCCAGTTTTCTTACAAGTGTTTTCGAAAAGAGACCACACATTATGGTTTGCTGCATCGTCCTACCCTGGAAAAGTCTGACTCCCCCCTCTTCAGCCACACCCCCAAACCTCTGCACTGGGGCACGCGCAGGGCCCTCCATGGGGGGCTGGGTGTGGCCCTGGGATGAGGGTGGGAGAGGGGCCTTGCGGCGTGGGTCGCCGAGGAGGAGCTGCTGTGGCGAGAGCACACGCGGGAGCTTCTCAGGTCCCGGGGCTGGAGGTCAGAAACCAAGATGTCAGCGGGGCGGGGCCTCCAGAGGGCATGGGGGGGATCCTCCCTCCCCTCTCCCAGTTTTGGGGGGCCTGGCAGTTGCTGACCTTCCTTGGTCTGCAGACGTGTTGTCACCTGGCTCCTCCTGTGTCTGTCTGTCTGCGTGTCCGTGTCTCCACCTGGCCTCCTCGTGAGGACACCTGTCCCTGGGTTAGGGCCCCCCACCCCAGATACGATGACCTCGTCTTAACTAATCACATCAGCAAGACTCTGTTTCCAAATCGGGTCCCACCTGGGGCAAGAGGGTGACGTGGACGGCACAGCGCTGGACCCCCCAAGCCTGCAGGGGTGTCATGTCAGCACCCCCAGAGCTGGGGGCTGCCACCCACCCTGGAGAGCTGAGCCAGCTGGGGAGGTAGGGGGCAGGGAGAACCCTGTGTGGCTGCGGGGTGCCAGGGCTGCAGTGGGTGCGGTCGGGCCATGTGGCCGACAGGACGGCTGGGTGAGAGAAGATGGAGGGGGGCCATCTGCCCGAGCATGCAGACCCCACCCCCCTCCACCCTGTGCCCTGTCCATCCATCCGTCCATCCGTCTGTCCGCCTGTGTACCTGCCTTGGCTGGGGCTGTGTCCTGGGTCCTAGCAGGGCCGGCGGGGTGAGCTTTGTTAGCTGCCAGCGGGCACTGTGCCGGGCTTTGGGGTTCCCTGGAGGCCCCCCTCACCGCCCGCCCCGGGCACAGCCCACGCGCTCATCCCCTCTTTTCTGTGAGTCCTCCCCCCGGGCTCTCAGCCTCTCTCTCTCATTTTCTCTTTTTATTTCTTTCCTCTTTCTCTCTCCTTGCCTTTGTCCTCTCACTGGTTCTTTCTCTGTCTCTCTTTGTGTCTCTCTCCTCTTATCTCTGTCTCTTTCTCTCACTGCCTCTCTGTCTCTGCTCCCTCTCTCTGTCTCTCATTTGTTTCTCTTTCCTCTCTGCTCTCTTTCTCATTCTTTCTCTTCCCTCTCTTGGTGTCTCCCCCCCCCCCCCCACTGTCTCTTTCTTTCTGTTTCTCTCTTGCTCTCTCTTGTTCTCTCTCTCTCTCTCTCTCTCATTGTTTACCTGCCCTCACTGTCTCGTTCTCTCTGTTTGCTTCTCTCCTCTCTGCATTTCTCTCACTGTCTCTGTATTTCCCTTCCCCTCTCTTACCTCTGCTCACTTTGGGTGTCTGAAAGCTCGGCCATCCCTGAGTCCCGAGGGGGAGGGAGCCCTTTCCCCTCCAGCATGAGCCCTCGAACCCGAGCCTAGAACTGCCTGCCCAGGGCCACGCGCCGGCCCGGGACCCACAGCTAGGACCCAGATAGGGGGCAGGGGCTCGGCCATGCCAGGGTCACGGGGTGGACGGCGTGACAAGGCCACATCAGGTGGGGGTGTGTGTAGAGGAAGAGCTCCTTCGCTGAGCTGGCGGGGGCGGCGGGGAGCACAGGCGCCTTCCCTGCCCACGCCCCTGTTCTCAGGGCGCCCTGTGTCTCCTGGGAGGGGTGGGGTGGACAGCCTGAGGGCTCCGGCCCGGTTTGGGGCTGACAAAGTAAAAAAGCAGCAGCAGATTCACCTTCATCCCGGCACTTTGCCCGAGCATGCCTGGGCCCCGGGACGCGCAGCCCTGCCCCGGAAGAGCCGGACGTCCGGACTTGGCCATTCGCTGCCCGGGAGCCGGGACTGCACCGGGGGCCACGGGGGCCGGTCAGGCTGCTGGGCAGGACTGTCACCTGCGAGCTCGGGGATGAGCTCAGGGTGTCGGGGTGCAGCAGGGCAAGCCAGGGGGGTGGCATGGAGACCATGTGGGATGGAGGGGGGGAGCCAAATGGAGCCCAAAAAGAGACAGAGGACAGAGCTCTGTTGGTGGGTCAATGAGGAACGAGACCCCAGGGACCGGTGAGCAAGGGGAGGGCACTGATGCACTTTCGCCAGGCTGGAGACGGATTTGGGGACCACGGGGCCAAGGCTGCCCCCCCACCCCTGGCACCTGTGTGCGTCCCAACAGCAGATGCAGCCGCCCCTCGGAGCCCCCATCCCTTCTCCACGGACTGGAAGCAGGTCCTACCTGCCTGTCCCTGCACCCAGGCTCCAGGGGCACCTGCCCCGCATACCCAGGCCTGCCCTGGAGAGACGCTGGCTGCTTAGACACGCCCCCCTTGGGGAGCACTCAGGGGATGATGCAGGTGGCAGAGGCGAAGGTGCCAGGCCCCGGAGTGGGAGTCTGGGAGGGCTCCCCGGGGGCGACGCTGGCACCAGGGCTGAAAGACGAGTAAAGAGCCAGCCTGCTTCAGTGTGCACATGTGTGCATACACATCTGTGCACATGCATATGCTTACACACATGCTTACACACGTGCACACACTCATTGCACACATACACACAGGGCAAGTGCCATTACCAAGGTTTTTAAAAGGTACTGAGGAAACATCTCAGAACTACTGTCCAACAGAGCGGGGAGCAGGAGGCAAAAGTGGGATGTCACTGGATCTTGAGGTTCCAGCAAGCAGTTCTGAGGCCAGGAAGTAGGAAAGGTTGCCCCAGGCAGGGCCACAGGCTGTGCAAAGGCCCTGGGGTCGAGGAGGTGGAGCCCAGCTGGAGGGAGGGCCAGGGCTGGTGCAGTCTGGCTGGAAGGGTGGGTTGGGGCCTGGTGGGCAAGGGGTCTGCACGTTAGATTCAGGACTCTGATGTGGGGAGGGGGCTCTGGGCTCTGGCCCCCTAGACCTGCTTCTGCCACATCCTGCTGCAGGATGGACGTGGGCATCAGAGCTGGGAGACTGCAGCTGGCCGGGCCTATCTGGAGCTGGAGCAGCCCTGGGCCCCACTCCTGCTACGCTCCACCTCTGGGTCAGACCCTGTCTGAGCCCTGTCCGTGTCCACCCGGGTGCATCCAGGTGGCTGCGTGTGCTGGGACCACGGGGAATGGGAGGGAGCTTCCCAGCTGCCTCAGTCCCAGTGGGGTGACAATGAGGTGTACCCCACCCAGCCCCAGAGGTCAGAGTGGATGGAGTCTCCAGCTGCCTGAAGCAGCCGCCCTCACTTCACCCTGTACCAGCCCCTTCCCCTCCCTGCCCCCCCACACCTCCCCTGACCATGATTCTTGGAACCACATGGAAACAAGCTACCCTGGCTTGAAGACTTCTCAGGTCTGCTTCTTGGGGTTGCAGCCCGAGTTCCCTCCTGTGGGTGAGCAGGTGCCCCTGGGTACAGGCGCCCTCAGGACATGGTCTGTCAGGGTGGGCCTTCTCCTGGGGCCTCTGCTGTCTCGTTATACCAGGAGTCAAACACTGCCTCTTCCTGGAAGCCACCCTGATTTCATCTGTGGCTTCCTCACCCCTGAGCCCCCACACAGGCTGCTGTGATTTAGTGCTTCCTTCCTCAGGCGGAGGCTTACAGGGTTGTGTTTCATCTCCCAGAGAAGACCCCTGCCTCTGTCTTCTAGCTGGATCAGACTTCTCTTCTGTGTCTCCCTCTGCTTCCTAGAAAACACCTCTCCTTTGTCAAACCCAAAGGTGCATCACCTGTTCTTGGGGAATCCAGCAGAAAACACCGGCCCTCCTGGGGGCCCCACACACCTATACGTCTGGCAAGTGGAGGGCCACCAAAGGCTCACCCTGAGACCCAGAGACCAGCACCCCATGGGCGATCCCCAGCCAGAAGGAACCTCTGGGTGCTTGTGAACCAGGACACTCACTTCCCATTCCGAGGCCCTGAGTCCTTGGCAGAGTGTCCCAGGCGGCGGGGGTTGGTGGGCAGAGACTGCTGAGCAGGTGCCCAGGGTGCCCTTTGTCTCGGTGCTGCCAGGCTCCCCGGCCTTTCTCTAAGAGGATTCTGGAGGACAGGGTGGGCCGTCCTTGTCTCTGGGAGAAGAAGAGGATGTACCAGGAGCAGGGCCCGAGGGAGAAGGGGGAGAGGACAAACTGGCCTGAGGACGAGCGGAAAACCCGATTGGCACTGGTCTCTTCCGTGAGGGATTGAAAAGACAAAGGGAGACCTGGGGTGGGCAGTGAGAGGAAGAATGGCCGGCATTATGCGGCAGGTGGGGGTGGGACAGCACTCCCCCCCGCGGGTCCCCTGGCACCCTCCCCATGCTGGGTGCCCCATGCAAGCTCATGCCTCCTCATCTGCACCCAGCTCCTTGCACGTCCCTACCTGGACTCACTTGATCTCTGCCTCACCTCAGGCCACACCTGCGTCCATCTGAGCAGATGTCCCTCCTGGGCTGGTGCCCAACCCTTGGCCACCCACAGTGTCTTTACTTCCCCACACCCCTGGCTGGCTGGGTTGCCGGGGCTGCCCTCAGGCGGGGGTGGATAGTCCCTGGTGGCCCCTGCCCACTTCCCACCTGCATTACAGGGCAGGAGAAGTGTGGGGGTCCAGTCAGGAGCAGCCCCCCACTGCTCCCCACTGGCTTCTCCACTTCCCCCCACTGACCCCGACCCACTCTGCTGTACTGTGAAGCTCAGTACTTTGTCAGCTAGTGACCAATGGCCTGGCCTGGGTGGGAGACAGATTTCTCTAACACTACAGCTGCCTCTTCCCCCACCACCTGTGACCTCTAGAGTGACCTCCAGGAGACACCAGCCCAGCTGACACGGGGACACACCAGGAACAGAACAGCCCCTGGGCTAGCCTGGGTTATGGGCTTTCCTGGCTCCATCCAGAGCCATCTTTGGCCTGGCAATAGTTTCTTTATGAGTTTCTATAGCCTGGGAAGAGGTTATAAGGGCCCTGGTGTTTCCAATGTTCGCTTTGGAAACTTATTGTAAATAGCCATGTGGGGACAGCAGAAGTTAGTAACTAACCCAATTTACAGACAGTACTTTTATATGTCTTCTGTTCACATTCAAAAAAACGCTTTTGAAGAGTGTGATGAGTTAAGGTACTTACTGCCTTTAGGGAATGGGGTATTGGCGTGTAGAGCTAACTGGGTGCCAACTCCAAACGGAAAGTTGAAACCATCGTCATCTTCATTGTTATCTGAAATCCTGGTCCCAATTAACCGACAGTTTCCTTTGTCTGACCTTTCAGCCCACCAGAATTTTGCTCCTTGAGTGGAATAGGTTCTCATGGTATTAAAACCTTGGGGTGCTTGGAGAAAATGGTGTCTCTAAGGGGGGGCCAGGTCCCTGGCATGGGCTCCTGGCTCATGATGGTCAGAGGAGGCCCCTCGCACAGACACTGGCCACTTAGCATGCCCTGTGGGGGGCCGCTGTTATCCGTCTGGTTTCTAGGAAAACACCAGGTTCCTTGGGTCAAAGAGGCCATCTTGGAGTCTGGTCTTGGGGCCTCTTAAGGCTCAGCCCAGAGTCACTCCAAAAAGGACACCGACCTGGTTGGGTGCCCGGTGCTGCCTGTCAGGGCCAGGTCTGCAGTTGAGGGGATGGCTAGAGGCCCACCTGATTTAGGCCTAGGTGGGGGGAGGGTGGGCACAGACACGGCAGTGGCCCTGATGGGTTTCATTTGCTTTATGGTGAGCTAAAAGGACAAAGGAATTGTGTCCAAAGTAGGAGTACAGAGGGCAGAACTAGGGCAAAGAGGAGGAAGAAAGAAAATCCCGGTGAAGGCAGGTTGTTATTGGGGGTGGAGACTGTAAGGGGTGCGGGATGAATGAGAGGACATTTAGACAGTGGATAGAGGAGACAGAGAATGAGATAAGAAAATCCAGACATGTCATGATGCGCCATCTTGGGTGTTTTCTACCTGTTCCTACGTCCTGGGCAGAAGCTGCCACGTCAGATGCCGCCTGCTTCTGGAACCCTCATGTCAGTTTTAGCTTGAGGTCTGTGCCAGTTTGAACCCATCGTATACCCCAGAAAAGCCAAGTTCTTAATCTTCATTCAGTATTGCTGGGTGGGAGTTTTTGATTGTTTCCATGGAGATGTCACCCACCCAACTAGATGGTTTCCATGCAGATGTGTCCCCACCCATTCAAGGTGAGGTTGCTTACTGGAGCCCTATAAGAGGGAACCGTTTTGGAAAAAGCTTTAGAGCCACCGGAACTGACAGAGACAACAGAACGGACAGAGCCCCAGGGAAGCTGTTGGAGAAGTCTAGAGAGAAAGCTAGCAGACACTGTCATGTGCCTTTCCAATTGAGAGAGAAACCCTGAACGTGATTGGCCTTCTCGAACCATCTTTCCCTGGATGCCTTAGATTGGACATTTTTAGAGGCTGCCTTAATTTGGACATTTTCATGGCCTTAGAACTATAAAATTGCAATTTAATAAATTCCCCTTTTTAAAAGCCATTCCATTTCAGGTATATTGCATTCTGGAAGCTTGCAGACTAACACAAGCTCTGAAATGGGCATGACCTCTCAAGGGCTTGGGGCATGTCTTAGATGTGACAGGTGGAACCAGGGGCCATATCCCTGCAGATTTACTGCCATGGTGGGGATCAGGGAGACCTGGGGAGCCCTTCCCTTCTCGGTCCTAAGGTCATCTGTTGTGATGTCTCTTCCACTCTGCCAAGTCTCAGGTGGAAGGCCAGGTAGAGTCTGCTGTGGGGGTTCTCAGGGGAGGCCGCCTGTGTCTGTGAGTGTGGAACCAGGTCTGTGCGACTCGTCCCTCACAATAATTAGCAATTTGCACATTGTGGTAAGCTGGAGTCAGTAAAATAGGAGCAATAACAGGCCTCACGCGTCTTCCCGTGATGAGTTCACAGGGGGTCGGCAGGTGTTTCCCGAGGGGCGGATCTTATGGCCCTCGGGGTGGAGGGGAGAGCCCAGGCCCAGGCAGAGAGAGGGATCTTAGGACTTTAGCCGTTGCAGCTGTAAGATACCATGTATTTATTCTGCCTTCCCTGACAGTGGAGGGTGGTGGGGCAGCAAATGTTCGGGCGATGGATGAGACCCTGCGCAGCTCCAGGATAGTGGGGGGCCCTCTCGTTGAGAGAAGAGCAGGAATTCCCCAGTGGGGAAGCTAGTTCTTTTAGCTACTGTGAAGCCTGTGACAAGAGAGGAGACGTACAGTGACAAGGATGCATCATGTTCCATAGAAGGGGTAGCTGGTAAAGCCCATTCAAGATGGAAGGTGTCCGAAAGGACCCTGTGGGTCGAGGTATTTGACCCCGTCCCACCTCTAAAGGTTTACAGGGTTATGTTAACTGACAGGTGGAACATAATTTATGTACTCATTTTGCTTCTCATTTAAAGTTCCTTCTTTATTTTGTTTGTTTTTTTAGCTAAAGATGAAGCTCTGACTGTAGCTGCTGCAAGTGCTTTCAGAGAAGCATCAGAGTGATACAATGTAACTAACAAGGAAATTTGGTTGTTTTTGTGGCATGGAGCATTTTTGTTTAAGAATAACTAAAATTATGACCAATAATACTCTACTCTTGCCTATGATCCTGCAGATTAGTGTCAGGACATGTGGACCGTGAGAGACCGTCACATCTCTAGGAATTTTACGTAGTCTCTAAATGTTAAATGGATAGCATTTACATGTCAAATTTAACCCACACAAGTTAGAAGGTGCCTTATAGTTTGGCAACACTTCCCATCCAACCCATGACATACCAAATGAGCCTAACTATTTCTAGCACCTCTGTTTTTACAAGGCGAAAGGACAAATCCTTCGTGATTTCTCCAGGCACCTTCTGTGGAATCTCAGACAGAATTGAAATAAATAAAACGTCCTTTAGGGTTTAGTTCTGAGAAGGCAAACTGTCAAAAGTTGTCGGGGGTTTGAACGCTTGGCTACATAGGATGAGGGTCACTGACCAACAATACTTGGTCACCTACTTAATCAAAACGACAGTAAAGGATTTAAAAAGTAAGTATAGGCGGTAACAAGATTATTAAAAAGGAAACAAAAACTTAGTTCTTTTAAAAGTGAAAAGACCTGTTCCCCTAAACAATGTAGGATGACAAGGACAATGCGACTATCAATGGGGATGCTGTTCTCGCCGGACATGGAATCGTAGCCTTCCAGGCAGAGCACTCGGATGGTTAAGGAAACCTTTCATAACCTCTCACCGAGAGCAGACCATAATCCAGGAAAATGTCATCATTTTAGCAGAGAGAAAACTAAATTATAGTTGGGTATGAATATACTGTTTGATACAAAAACTCTTTTAAAAACCTTATAAATAAGCCTATTAAATCTCAGCCAGCACTGGCCATGACAAATAAGATTCATGTGCATGTTTTGTACATGTACATAACCTTGTACAACTTTCTAGATTCATGAATGTTTTGTCCTATGCTTTCCTGTTTTGCGCTCTGCAACTCCCAGCCAATGTACAAAAACTCTCTTTTTCCTTAACAAACACACAGCCTGCCTCTCTTATATACTTTTTCCCCCAAATGACCCTGGAAATTGTCTTCAAGCTGATATCCTACGAAATGCATTGACTCTTGAAATATTTGCCAGAGCAATAATTCAAATTGGTTGAACACACATTTACATTTTTCATCATCATTTTGTCGTCTAGTAGATGGACCGTGAGTGTATTTTATCAGTAAACCTGTATAAATTTAGGAAGAACGTACTCAAGTAGAATAAAATTGTATTTTGGATTTAACACTGATAACTCAGAAGACATAGCTGTTTCTATTTAACTAAGAATATATCAAACTAGTCTTGTTTGCTCAAGATTTACCTAGATTATGTTTAAAATATTTATGTATTTAATTCTGCAAATAATTTTTTTGCAGTGGAAATATTAAAAGTTTGGTTTCTTTAACTTCTGGGACTTCAGGTATATTAAATTACCTTAAATATTCAGGTATATTGCTTTACCTTAAAGAAATTTAAATAGAACTCTTTTAAGGGTTTTTTTTTTTGTCAATTTGTTATCAGCCAGAGGTAGGAAAATATACATCAAACAAACTGACAGTCACAAATAGAGAGCTTTAAACTTCAACTTAAATTTTTTCAGACACGAATCAGACATAAAAACACAGAGATAGAGATACAAACTCTGAAGAGCTGGCTTTCTCAGCTCGCCCCGCTGCTCTATTTTATCAGGATGTTTGTCCTCGGCGGGTGGCCGCAGTGAGGTGACGTGTTAATACGGGCTAAAGCTCTCCCATCGTCCCCCGTGGGGGACCCCCGAGCGCTCCTCAAGGGATGTGGACCCCCAAGGACCCTCTGCCCTGTCCCCAGGCGCACGTGGCCCCCGGCTGGCCGTGGGAAGCGGGACCCTGCAGGCCCCTCTCCGGCCAGTCTGGCGGCTGCTGTCCCCGGGACGGGCACCTGAGGCTCCGGCCACCCCAGGCACGTGCGGTCCAGGGTGGGGCTGGGTCTCGGCACCCCGAAGCCCTCGGCTCTCCCATCACGTCTGGGTCTCACTGGGGGACCCTGCAGCCCCGCTCCTGCCTCAGCCCAGCCCAGGGCTGGGGTTCCGCTCCAGCAGCCACCGCGCTCCCTCCAAGGCCTCGCCTGTGCGGGGTGGGGACTGTCCCCTTCCCCTCTGGGCCGGGGAGGCCTGTGGGGCTGTGGGGAGGGGCGGAGGGGGGCTCCAGGTTTGGGTCTGTTTGCTCTGTTTGTCGTCCTTTTTCTCAGAACCTGTGGGTGGGATCTGCAATCTCGGGGGCTCCTTTCTTCGTGTGACTTGAAGGCGCCTGTCAAGTGCAGGACGTGTCCCAGCAGCACTGCCCCCAGCCCCGCGGGCCTGTGTCCTCCATGTGTAGAGCGTTCAGGTTGCGGCCTGAGGGTCTGCGGGCAGCAGGGGCCTCGGCAGGAGCGGGGTGGGGGCTCACCCTGGGCTGCTCAGCCGTGGCTCTCAGACCTTAGGGGTCCCGGGGAGGTGTCCCAGGCACGGGGTGGGGGGCCCTGGCTCCGTGCGGGCGCAGGGGAGGCTGCGCACTCGGAAAGGGGAGGGCTGCCCGCTCCCATGGGACCCGGCGGGGGCGGCTTTCCACGGCACGGAGGAGAGAGCCTCTGCACGCTCAAGCCCTCGTGCAACACACGGGCTGCTGTGAATGGTAGTGAGCTCCCTGTCAGTGGAGGTAATCTAGAAGTCTCTGGACTTGCAAGAGCTTTGGCACTGGGCGGAAAGGCCCTTCAATCTTGGCCCCTGGGACCCCAAAGGGATGGCTGATGATTTGATTGTTGACCACGAAAACGTTCTCCCAGGCGGGGGCACGTGGTGACCCTGGAGCTGGGGTCCATGGACGGCAGCTGGCCTTGCCCAGGTCTTCAGAAGCAGTCAGCGACACTCATGACCCCTTTCATCCTGACGCCACTTACTGTGAGGATGACGACCTCCGTGCCATGGAGGTGGCAGGAGTGGCCCAGGGCCGGGGGAGCCCAGCAGCTGAGCCAGGCCTTCAGCTCGGGGCCGGTGTCAGCCAGGCCCTCTGCTCCTCCCTGGTCCTTGCTAAGCTGCCCGTGGGGGCTCTCCCACTGCCCAGGCCCCCAGGCTCAGGCCTCTCCCCTACTCCACCCACTGCCTGTCCTCTGAGATTCAGGCACTGCCCCTGGCGTCCAGCCTGGTGCCCTTCCAGAACAGCCTCCCCTGCCCTGCCTCCCGGGGTCAGCGGGCAGCATGGCCATGGAGAAGGGCCAGGCCGGGGGTTGGGCTCGCCGCCAACTTCCTGGGAGGGCGGGCAGCGGCACTCAGTGTCCCTTCCTGGTGGCTCGCTGCCTGTGGCTCAGCTTACCAGGATCTTTCTAGAGCTGATGATGCCCCCCCAGGGAGACTGCTGGGGGTGCGAGGTCACTGGGCCTGGACTCCCTGGAGTGCGAGGTGGCTGAGGGGACAGGCGTCTTGACATTGGCCCCGCTGAAGGCTCTCAGCTGCCTTCAGTGGACGGGTCCTGCCAGTCCCAGACGACCGTGTCAGGGTGCCAAGGGCGCTGTGAGGCCGTGGAATGTTTCCACGAGTGCTGCCAGGCCCCAGGGCGTGGGGAAGGGCGGGTGCCAGTGGCCCAGTGCCAGGCATGCAGGGTGGGAGGGTGGAGCGGCCTCGGCCTTGGGCTCCGTGGACTGCCCAGCGCCCTCAGGGAACTGCTGTTGTACACAGGGTGCAGCATTCGGCCAAGGAAGGGGGCCCAGACTTGGGCTCCCCGTCCCGTGCTCACCCACGAGATGCAGGTGGGAAAAGACAGGGCAGGAGTGGGTGTAGGTGAACTTCATGTCACGTGAGACTACAGGACAGGGCAGACCCTAACGTGCACAGCACAGTGTGACCAACGGGACAGCACACAGCCACAGACACAGCACACGTCGTCCTAAAGGAACAAATCCGCGGCATTTGGTGTACCTGTGACTTCGTATAGCCCCCATCTCTGTTCCGGTCCTCGCGCCAAAGGGAGACCCTTCGCTCCCTGGGCCCCTCGCCAGGCCCTGGAAACACCCGTCTGCTTTCTGTCTCTACGGCTTCCCCTGTTCTGGGATCTCACATGGGTGTCCGTCCGGCCTCCCTCACTGCGGGCACGTTTCCGGGGTCCTCTCCTCCTTGGGCCTGAGGGCCGGATGCGTTTGCACAGCCACTCCTCTGCGGGGGGCCTCGGGTTGCTCGTAACTAATGCTGTGATGAGCGCGCATGCACGCGCGTGTGTCTGTTTGAGCCCCTGTTTTCAACTTCGTGGGTTATACAGGTTTGAGTTTCCTGGCTTCTAAAGCAAATCCCCTGCAGGGATCAGCTTAAGCCCCGGGAACGGGCTCGTGATTTGGAGGCCAGGAGAAGCCCCGGTCAAGGCGTCGGCGAGGCGGTGTTTTCTCCCCAGGACGGTGGCGGTCTGGGCGGCCCCGACGATCCTGGGCCCGGCCCTTGCTGCTGCATGGCGGGGCGCGGGGTAGGGCGGTGAGCGGGGCGGGGCACGTGGTGGTGAGCGCGGGGCTGGGCGGGGGGCGCGTGGCAGTAAGTGCGGCGGTGAGCGTGGCAGCATGCAGGGCGGCCGCCCTTGGCCTCCCCCTTCCCTCCGTGACACCCCCCCGACTTCAGCCCCCCTCCGGCCTTCCCTCCGGGTCTGACGTCCGCTCTGCTCACAAAGGACCCTGGAGATCTGGAGGAAAGCTCACCCTGCCTCGGTTGGGCCACACCTTCACTGAAGTCACCTCAAAGAAACCTGACGGGGCTGCACACCTGCAGGGCTGGATTGCGTTTAGGGGCTTCTCTCTCTGGGGTCCACGGCCCCGAGCCACCGCACACACCCGGACACGGGGCTGCAGGCCGCAGGGCAGTTCTGTGGTTAACATCCGAGGAGCTACCCGACTGTCTAGGGCGTCCTTCAGAGGCCCCCGAGATCGTGGGGGTGGGGCAGGCTGAGCCCACCAGCCTCCCCGGGCCGTGGGAACGTGGGGCACTGCAAAGGGGGCCAGTTATCGAGGGCCCCCAACAGGAGTCCTGCGGCCTCTGCGCCAAGCCACCTCCTTGGCCACTGAGTTGGATCCTCCCAAGACTCCTTGGGGAGAAAGGGGAACCGCGGTCTCCACCTGCAGGAGCCAGACGTGGCTGGTATTTCGCGGCCTGGCCTGAGGAGAGGGGCTGGTCAGATCCCTCCGCTGTGAAAAGGGCCTTGACGGGGCCGCGTCGGGAGCAGCTGTCCCGCCACAGTCTCCGCTCCGCCAGCGTCGCGATTGTCACCAGGCCGGGCCGCCAAGCACCCGCTTAGCACCGGGTCGAGAGTGAAGGCGCTGTGACCGGCAGCCACTGACCCTACTGCTGCCTCGTCCTGTCACAGACGGACAGGTAATGCGACCTTTTCCTGTTCTCTGCCCATTTCAGCCAAGACCCCAAAGCTGAGCACCAAACAGCGGGTGCCAAGTGCCGACCTTGCCAAGCAGGTGTGGCCCCTGGGGGTCTCGTGGTGAGCCCTGCTCGCTGCCACATCTCCGGGGTCTTACTCTACCAGGACTGCTCTGACAAGTCCCATATGCGGGTCCCTTAAATGACAACAATTTGTGGCCCAGCGTTCGGAAGGACAGAGCTCCAAAGGTAAGGTGCCGGCCGCTCGGATTTCTCCAAAGTCTGACTCATTCAGGGGCCGGCTTGCCACCGTCCTTGGGGTTCCTGCTCGGGCCGCTCTGCCCCCGCCACATGGCAACCTCTCTCCGGGCTGTCTTCCGACTGCCAGCTCCTCCTTCAGTGTCCAGCTTCCTTGGCTCATGAGCACCTCAGCCACACGGCTGGGGCCCACCACCCTGCACATCGGCCGCATCACAACTGACAGCAGCGTCTGCAAAGCTCATCTTTACCTGGGGCTACGCCCAGGGCCGGGGGCTGGACCCGAGCAGGCCACCTGTGGGGGGCACTGTCCATCCCCAATGGACACCCAGCCTCCGAACACCGGGTGACAGCCCCGCAAGTCCGGTGTGTTCCGACGGCCCCTCTGTTCCAGTTCACGGTGCCAGAGGTCCAGAGTTCAGGCGGGGCCCGGCGGGGATGCTGGGGCCCCGTGTGGCATCACCTGGGCCCCCTGGGTGCCTGGCTGGCACGTGATCTGGCTGGAAGGTCGAGGATGACCCCGCTGTCCCTGGCACCCCAGCTGGGGCTGGCAGCCTGACCTCTTGCGTTCAGCCCCTCCAGCATACGGCCGCCTCAGGGTGGGTGGACCTCAGCTGGGATCATAGGATGCATTCACTAATCCACTTGCTCATTCAGCCATTCAACAGATACTTCCTGTGATGACACCCTGAGCCAGGCCCACGAAGGGGCTGGGGATACATCAGCAGTGAACGGAAACTCCTGTCCTGATGGTGCTTCCATCCTATGTGTAAAACAAATAAAAACAACTTAAATAAGAGAGATCATGAGCTAGGGAGTGTTTAGTATTAGAAAAAGTAAAACAAGAAAATGACGTGTGAAATTGGGGAGAGGGAGTCAAAGTTTTAGATCCCAAATCCAGAGGACACCTGGAAAAGGCCTGGTGTGAGGGAGCCGACAAGCTGAGCTTCACAGGGAAGTGCAAAGGCCCCGAGGTGGGCTCCCGGGAGACCAGAGAGGTTGTGGGGTCAGAGCACACAGGGCCCTGGGGGCCGCAGGAAGGGTTTTGACCTTACTTACTGAGTGGCCTGGAGCAGAAATGGGACAAGACACGCTGGTACTATGTCAGGGTCACTCTGCAGGCTCTGTGGAAAGGGCAGGGTGCAGGGGGCAGAGCTGCTGCAGGCGGGGGCAGGAGCAGGGCGGGAGCACAGTGAGGGTGGAAGTGTTTGATTCTCGGATACTTCAGCCAACAAGGATTTGCTGCTGTTTTGGACACAGGCTTGAGAATTGACCCCACTTTGGAGCCCAAGCGAAATGGAGCTGCTGTTTTGGGTCAGGGAAGACTTCGGGAGGGGCAGGTTGGGTGTGCCTTGGTTGGCCAATGCGGTTGTAGCAAGCAGCACAGGCCGGCTGGCTTTGCCTGTGGGGCTGTATCGTCTGCTGTGTCGGAGGTGAGGAGACCCACATCAAGCTATCGTCAGGTCGCACTTTGGCCTGGAGTCTGTGCTTTCTGGTGCTGGTTGCCAGCAGCCTGTGGGGTTCTCTCCCCCATTGCACGGCCCTCTCTCTCCTTCTCTGGCTTTTACTTCTGTGTCCATCTCCTCTGCTTGTAAGGACCTCAGCCATGTTGGATTAAGGCCCCCCCTCATTCAGCTTGGCCACACTTTAACCAATAACATCTTCGAAGCTCCTGCTTGCAGATGTGCTCAGACCCAAAGGGCTGAGAGTTAGAACGTGAATATGGCTCTTTGGGGACATGATTCAATCCACAACAGTCCACCCTCTGGACCCACAAGACATATTCTTCCCACAGGCAAATTGCATGCACCCCATCCTAACTTCTGCAAAGCAGTTTCAGTGACATCCCTAAGTGTAACAACTCGTCAGAATCACTGGTGGGTGTGGTCTGAGACGCATTCCTCTCCACCTGTAGACCTGTTAACCCAGGAAACAAGTTACCTGTTTCCAAAATACAGTGGAGGAGGATGGGATAGACGTTCCCATGGGAGAAATTGGAAGGAAAACGGGTCACGGGTCCTGAGCAAGTCTGAAACCCAACAGGGCCAACCCCAGTCCCTGGCAATGTCAGAGCCGTCTGTGGGCCCACACTTTGTCCTCCAGGCCTGGAGTGGCAGTCCCTCCCCTTCCAAGGGCTGGGGTGGAGGTCAGGCTTCCCCTGAGTGCTGGTGCCCAGGTCCCGCCCTCTCCAAGCCCCAGGGCGGGGCCCTTCTTTCCTGGTTGGAGGGCATCTCTTCTGTCCAGGCTTCGGCTTCCACAGCTCTGCCCTGGACATCATCCTTTCTTCATTTTGCCCCATCTCCTTCCCTTTCGATCCAGGCTGCCAGTCCTTCTGCTCATTCAAAGATTCTCAGATAACCTTGTCAGTTTTGCATGCAGCTCAGTGGGGTCCAGGATGTCAGATGAAAGCATCTTCTACTAGCGTTCCCTGGAATATTTGGAGAACCGCATTTCTGCTCCTCACTTCTTCTGGGGTGCGTGACTGGACCCCTGAGTCCTAGGCCTGACCCCTTCAGCAAAGGGCTGTCCAGCCCCACCCTCACGCAGAGCCCAGCTATCTGGGACCCCCAGGAACTCGGGGTGCACTGTGAGGACTGCCCCTGGCCCAGTCTAGGGCTCGCCGTCTGGCAGGCTGAGAATTCTCCAGATCATCAGGGGCAGGTTCCTCTGAGCTTCAGGGTTCAGTTCTCAGCGTACCCCTTTTCCTCTCCTCACTTCCTGTAAGCAGCGAGGAAACCCGGCTGCACCTTCTACACTGAGCGTGGGAACCTCAGCTAAACGTCCCAGTGCATCGCTTGCAAGTTCTGCCTCCATCTGTCATCGGAACTCCTGGTTCTCTGCTGCTTTACGGCTCGGCTCCTCTTTCCTCCAGCTCCCGGAGGTGCATCCACGGTCTCCTCCCAGGGTCCTTTCACGTCCGTATTTCTAGCAACATTCAGTTCTTCACGACACATGTATTCTCTAAGATAACAGGAATTTTCCCACAGCAATCCTCACTTCCTCCCGAGCCTCACCTCTAAAGCCCACCTCTACTAAAGGGCCCTTTAAAGCAATATTAGCTTTTCCATCATGCTCCTCAAAATTCTTCCAGCCTCTACCCACGACACAATTCCAAGGCACCCCACTTTTTGATACCAAAACAGTTTTACTTTGCCGCAGCTGCCATGACAAATACCTCTGGGCCCCTCCCCACCTCTACCTCCCTGTGTCTCTCTGTTTTTCTCCCATGTCCGGTTTCCTCAGCCACTTTGGACTGCGAGCCTCAGGCAGCTAGGTAACCCCGGAACTAGTAGCGTCTTTAAAATCGGTTTACAGGAGGCACCCCCCACGGCCACAGGGTTGTGCTGTGCTGTGCGGGGCGCACGATTCGAGCCCAGCAGCCAGGGCGAGGGGAGTCCAGTGTGGAGCACGTTGGGTTTGGGGCTTTTGATGTCAGGGCGGCTGAGACGCCGTGGTAAGGAATTCAGGGGTCCGGGACTGGGGTCCAGATGGGAAAGCTTCCTCAGACGCGGGAGTGAGGCCAGCAGAAGAGGCGGGAACCACGGGGTGGGGTTCTGGGCACCCCAATCTTGGCAGCATGGAGGGAAGAAGGGTCATGAGCTGGGAGACCAAGAAATGGGGTTCAGGGGGGTGGGGTAGCGGCAGGCCAGAGGCCCTGTAGGAGGAAGGAGGAGTTGGGGTGCCGACGGAACAGGTGAGGTGGGGGCCCAGGGCCGCCCTGGGTGGCCCGCAGGGAGGGCATGTTGACCTTCGTGGGTGCCGCAGGGCTGAGGGCGCGGGGAGAGCCGGTCTGGGGCCTGCAGGGAGATGGTGACAGAGGAAGGACAGCCGGAGCACTCGGGGCCGTTGTGGCAGCAGGAGTGGACCAGTGGCCGGGGGGGCTGCCTCCAGGGCGCAGGGCTCTCCTGGAGACACATGTGGGCTCCAGCCACAGCCAGGGGTGGGCCCTGGAAGTGGGGTGCTGTGGGGACTCCAGGGACCCACAGACCTTGCTTGGGGGGAGCGGTCAGCGCCGATGCCCGCACCTGGGACTCAGCTGCCCAGACAAGGGTGCCTTGGCTCCCTCCCCTCCCCCAGCCCCACCCTGGGTGCAAGAACGTAGCGTGCCCGGGGGCGGGGGAGGCGGTAGACCCACCTACACCCCCTGCATGGACTGGGGAGGCGTCAGGCGCGGTGGGGAGGTGCTGTGCATCTCCAGGGGCTCTGTCACCCCGAACCTGGCTGGGAGCGGCCCTTACCTGCCGGGGAGCCCAGGTGTGTGGGTTTGGTGAGTTGTGCTGGGGGGAGGGGCAGAGGGCCTTTGCTTCCACACCAGCTCGGGAGGCCAGGGGGGCAGGGAGGCGGGGGTGCTGGGGACAGGTGCCGAGTAAGCCGTGGGAAAGAGCGATGGGGGACAGGTCCCAGGGACAGGTGAGCAGCAAAGGGCAGAGGCGGCCCAGGGGCGGGCAAGTGGTGTGGGTGGGGGCGCCGTGGGCAGCGAGGCTGAGGGGGGTGGGAGGCCCTGCACTGCAGTCGCTTGGGGGGACCCTTGTCCTTGCCCAGGGGCCATGGGGACAGCGGAGGCCAGGGAGGGGAGCGGGGGGCACTCCCTGCCCTGGGCTCGAGGCTCTGCTGCAGAGGCCCTGGTGGGTGGGGGGCCCTGGGGGCCACTCCCTGGGGACTCTCATCACCCTGCTGTCAGGGCGGCTTCCTCACCAGCCTTCGAGCCACTTAAAAATAGCTCGTGCGCCATGAGTCACGCTCTGTGCCTGCTGCCACATAGCTTGTCTATCTGCGTGGGGGTGGGGGTCCCCACACGTGGAGCCCGCTGCACTAAACACCTTCCTGGGGTCCCCATGGCAGCCTGGCGTGCGCCCCGCCTCCTGTCCCTCCTCCCTGACCTGATGCGTGAGCCTCTGAGGTCTGCACAGGGGACCCGCTCCATCCACGCTGTCACTCGCCCGGCACCTGGAGGGCATTGGGTGGCCGGCAGGAGCCCATGGGTGCCGGACGCCTTCCACGTGCCGCGAATCTGCAGCGTCTGCACGCCTCACCCTGCAGCCCGGTGTGTGTGTGCATGCACGTGTGAGTGTGCATGTCTGAGTGTGTGCATCACAGTCTCCATTCTGCAGGCGAGGTTAGCACTGGCCCGAGGGGACTCACCTGGGGATGGTGAGGTTCGAGTCTGATTCCCAAGCCGGGGGGCTTGGTGACGAGTCTGGCTGGGGACCTGGGTAGGCTGGTTTCGTCAGGGGCAGGGGCACAGTTGGCTTTTCACCCACAAGACGTTAGAAAACTCGGCAATACCCAGTGTTGGCCAAGGAAGGGTGAGAGGAACATGCACTAAAAGCCTTACATTTTCTCTATATTTTAACGCAGAAATAGCCCACGCAGAGCTTTAACCTAAGGAAACAATCACAGATGGGTCAGCGAGTTGGCCACAGAGGCATCCACCTGCTCATGAAGGCATAACCAGCAACAGTGAAATGTTGGAAACAGCGTAAATGTCCAACTAAAGGGGATCAATTAAATGATTTGCAGTGCTTGTGGGGGCAGTGCCATGGCTGGAAGACGCCACATCTAATCCCTGGGACCTACGAATGTGTCACCTGGCGTGGCAGGTGTGAGTAGGTGAGGGATCTGAGCTGGGGGACGGCCCTGGGTTAGCTGGATGGCCAGAGGGTGAGGGAGGGAGGGGTCAGGGTCACAGGACGGAGATGTAAGGAGGGAGGAGAAGGCGCTGCACTGCGGCTCTGAGCTGGAGGACGGACCACGGCCAGGGAGGCGGTGGCGCCAGAAGCTGGAAAAGGCGAGCAACGGGAGGAACAGCCCTGCCAATAAGACAGACTATGAATAAAATTGAATGTTTATTAACTAAAAGTGCTATTATATTATTTTATTTAAAATTTAATTTTATTTAAAATTATTTTTAAACTAAAAACAGAATATTAACAAAACAAAATATTCCTTGTCTAGGGATAAAACAGAGACTTTGTTTAAGCCGCTGAGGCTGTGTGATTTCCTCCACAGCCTCAGGAAGCCAGTACGGCAGGTCCGTTGGCCTGGTGGGCCCTGGCTGCACAGAGCCCAGGGCGGGCGCTGCACAAGGGAAGGCAGATTTTTTTAAATATTTTTATTGACAAATCTTCACACACATACATTCTATACGTGGTTTACAATCAGTGGCTCACAATATCTTCACATAGTTGTGTATTCATCACCATGATCATTTTAGAACATTTGCATCACTCCAGAAAAAGAAATAAAAAGAAAGAACTCATACGTCCCACACCCCTTACCCCTCCCTCTCGTTGACCACTAGTATTTCCATCTACCCAGTTTATTTTACCCCTTATCCCCACTATCATTTATTTATTTTTTGTCCATATTTTTTTACTCATTTGTCCATACCCTGGATAAAAGGAGTATCAGCCACAAGGTTTTCACAACCACACAGTCGCATTGTGAAAACAATATCATTATACAATCATCTTCAAGAATCAAGGCTACTGGAACACAGCTCAATAGTTTCAGGTGCTTCCCTCCAGCCACTCCAATACACCATAAACTAAAAAGGGATATCTATATAATGTGTAGGAATAACCTCCAGGATAACCTCTCAACTCTATTTGAAACCTCTCAGCCACTGAAACTATTGTCTCATTTCTCTCTTCCCTCTTCTGGTCAAGAAGGTTTTCTCAATCCCATGATGCCAGAGCCAGGCTCATCTTTGGGAGTCAGGTCCCACATTGCCAGGGAGATTTACACCCCTGGGAGTCATGTCCCATATAGCGGGAATGGCAGTGAGTCACCTGCTATGTCGGCTTAGAGAGAGAGGTCACATCTGAGCAACAAAAGAGGTTCTCTGGGGTAACTCTTAGGCATACTTATAAGTAGGCTTAGCCTCTCCTTTGCAGGAATAAGTTTTATAGGGATTGTGGTAGTTAGATTCAGTTGTCAACTTGGCCAGGTGAAGGCGCCTAGTTCTGTTGCTGCAGACATGAGCCAATGGTACGTGAACCTCATCTGTTGCTGATTACATCTGCAGTCGGCTAGGAGGCATGTCTGCTGCAATGAATGACGTTTGACTTAACTGGCTGGTGCTTAAATGAGAGACTTAACGTAGCACAGCCCAGGCAGCTCAGCACACCTCATCTCAGCACTCGCAGCTCAGCCCAGGCCTTTGGAGATCAGAAAGGAATCACCCTGGGGAAAGTTGTTGGAACCCAGGGGCCTGGAGAGAAGGCCAGCAGAGACCATCCTGTGCCTTCCCACGTAAGAAAAAACCTCAGTTGAAAGTTAGCTGTCTTTCCTCTGAAGAACTAATGAAATAAATCCCCTTTTATTAAAAGCCAATCTGTCTCTGGTGTGTTGCATTCCGGCAGCTAGCAAACTAGAACAGGGCTGAACCCCAAGATTGAGGGCTCAGCCTATTGATTTGGTTGTCTCCACTGCTTGTGAGGTTATCAGGAATTCCCCAGATGGGGAAGTTGAATATTTCCTCCTTTCTCCACATTCCCCCAACAGGACTTTGCAAATACTTCTTTATTCACTGTCCAAGTTACTCTGGGATATATCAGGGCATCACACTAACTTGGACAAACCAACAAAATCTCAAGCCCTGGTGAAGATTCCCTGTACTTACGGTGTCCAACTAAACTGACCATACAAGTTAAATTAGATAATGCACTACCCAAAATATAAATTTTGCACCTAATAAACATCTCTCCTTTTGGTCTCACATAGAAGTTGAAGTTTTAAAATATGGATGATATCATCTTGTACCCTGTATTTTGATCTACCCCAGTCCTATCTAGATCAGCTTCATTCATATCTCTAGTTGAAGTCTGATCACTTTTTCAACTTTTTAAACAGTTCCTGTACGGGGTAGTGCTGACTTTCATAGCGTCAGAGCTCTAACTCTGAGTCTCAGGTGTCACGTAAATATCCGAAGTTTCTTGGAAAGACCAGGTTATATACAAACAGCTCAGTATCTCAGAATTTAGAATTAACAGTTACACTTCCTGAATGCATGTGACTGCTGCAAGAGCTCACAGTCCCGGACCCTTTACAATAAACCCAATCCGATAAGCCGTGCTCTCAACTTCAATTCTCAGAGTTTGCACATTATAGTATTAGTGCGGTCTTACAATATCTGTCTTTTCATTTCTGGCTTATTTCATTCAACATACTGTCCTCAAATTTCATTCCCCCAGCAGCATACCTCAGCGTCTCTCCTTCCTGCAGCTGTTGGTCGCATGTAGGCACCATACACTGTCTGTAAACCTCCATTCCTCTGTCGTTGTCCCTTTAGGGACGTCGCTCGTGTCCCATGGGGTCAGCCCCACCCCCGTCCACCAAACCCCGTCCCACATCCCCGAACTCTCTGCTGAGTGCATCCAATCTGCCCGCTGGGCCCACAGGTGCTCACCCTCTTCCCCATAAACAGGCGCCCCACCTGGTCCCCACCCCACCGAGGGCCCCTCCTCCGTGTGGCCGCCCGCCCCAGTGGTGGGCCTCACCCATCGCCTGCACCCACGTGGGCACACCAAGGCCCCCAGCGCTGCTGCGTAAATGCTCCTTTCCCCCTTGCCCTGCACCACCGCCCTAGCCCAGGCCGTCCACAGCCCACCCAGAAGGTTCCTGCAACTTCCTCACGATGCCTCCAGCCTCATTCCCAACCCACCCTGCTGCTGCTTCTCAGCAGATTCCACCACAACGCTCCCTGTCTAAATTCCTCCATGGCTCCCCAGTGCTCTCGGTGAGGTCCAGCCTCCTCACCCTCTGTTCAGGGCTCCCCTGCAGCTGCTTTGGCATGACTCTTGCCATTCGCAGCCTTGATCAGCTGTTGCTTCTCTTCTCACTCACCTGAGGTTTCTCTCCCTGCCCCGGAGCCTTTGCACAAGTTGCTCTGTCTACCGGGAATCCTCTTCCCATCCCTTCTTTGCCAGATTGACTTCTCTCTGTTCACAGCGTGGCTCAGGTTCACCACCTCCTGGGTGAAGCCCCCTTCCCAGTGTGTTCCCACGGCCCGGCCCCCCATCTGCACCCTTACTGTGACCCCGGTGCTGAAACGGCCAGCCATGGTCTGCTGCCCCCACCCCAGCCTGAGCGCGGGGCTGGCTGCTCCCTCCATGTGGCCATCCCATGCCCACAGGGCGAGGCTCAGGAGACAGTGGCATCACCGGTTTGGGGTCTGGACCGGAAGGAGTAGCTAGAGGGGACGTGTCTGGCAGAGGCAGGTCACGGGCTGGTGCAGCAGGCAGCTGCAATGAGGGGCTCATCTGTCCCATCAGCAATGGTTCCCAGCCTCTGAACAGCTCAGGCCAGAGATGAAGGGGAGCGGCGGCAGAGCACGGGGGGGACACGGGCTGAGGCTGGCTGCCGCGGGAGGTGGGATGCAGGACCCCCCCCACAGAGGCCCCTCCTGGCCCCTCTGGGTTCAACACAACCTGCCTGACCCTCTCGGTTTTCCCTGCCAGCATTCCCTTTGTTCCCCCATCCTGGGTCTCCTTCCCGGGGCATTGTGGCTGCCTGATCCACCCCCATCCTGACCCCAACATCCCCGCTGCCTGCTCGGCCACAGGACCAAGCCCTGCTTACCCTCTGGTGGGAGCAGAGACCAGAGAGGGCAAGGACGTGCCTGGGGCTGCACAGTGCGGGAGCCAGTGCCAACTCCCACCTGCGCCTGGCAGGTTTGGTTCCCGCAGGTGCGGGGCCTTCACCAACCACCGCACGCTGAAATCAGCTTTGGGCACTTCTTTGCCTCGGGGCTATGTGGACGCCAAGGGAGCCCTCTGGGAGGACGGTGGGCCCCAGAGGCCAGCTGGGCTTGTCCCCTGGGGCAGACGGGAGTGGGCGGCAGCTGTCCTCCTACCTGGGCTTCCACCTGAGCCCCCTCACCTAAGCCCCCACCTCATCCCTCCCACCCGGCCCCCCTCCTGATCTCCCGCACCCACCCCCTGCACTCCTGCTACCTCCACCCATCGTGCTGTGTGTCCACAGTCTCCACCAAGGCTGGAAGGCGGCGGGGCTGGGGGGCTCCTCTCTGCTTGGCGGGTCTCCTCTGCAGTCAGCCCAGCCCCGGCAGCATCAGGCCAGGCGATCCTGGACCCTCCAGCCCCAGCCCCGGGGCAGGGGTTCCATGCTGCCACGGCTGTCAGTCACGGGGGCACAGCCACTGTTCTTTAAACAGCAGAGATGAGGACAAGACAGGGATAAAAGGCGATAAGAAATCAGACTTTAAAAGTTGACAAGGAGGGGTGCACGGGTAGTTCAGAGGTTAGAATGCCTCTGCCTTTCATGCAGGGGGCCCGGGTTCAATTCCCGGACCATGTACCCCCCCCAAAATAAAAGTTGACAAGGGAAGTGACAGGGAGTCAAACTGGGAGATTCCTGGTAGGGGTCGGGGTGTGTCATCCACCTCCCACAGCCCTTTCATTCGTTCCTTAACAGAGGCTGTGTCTGGTGCCCACCGCGGGCCGAGGCTCCCTCCCCCCAGGGCTGCCGTCCAGCAGCCGCACGGTGTTGAGCAATCCCAGCTTGGTCTCTCTGAGACTCAGTTTCCCCCCCATGACAGGAGTGGGTGGAATTAGTGCTTCCTGGCATGCCATGCCCTCCTAGAGGTGGGGACATAAAGTGTCATATAATCGGGTCTCAGACCGGCCCGGCGTTCAGGCTGGGAGGCAACTGCTCCTCTGCCTGCACCTGACAGCCCCGGGGCTAAGGCAGGGCCCTGTGCTCACACCTGGGCAAGCCCTCCCCACTCAGGGGACAGTCCCGCCCTCCATAAACCAGGGT
The DNA here is from genome assembly GCF_023851605.1 of Tamandua tetradactyla. NCBI lineage: Eukaryota > Metazoa > Chordata > Mammalia > Pilosa > Myrmecophagidae > Tamandua > Tamandua tetradactyla. Next base: position 3,892,881 of record NC_135345.1, on the reverse strand, counting down.
GTCTCGGACAGGGCAACGGTGAGCATGACAGACCGAGGGGCAGAAGACAGAAGGAAAGGGGGGCAGGGCTGACTTCTGTGTCAGGGCCAGGGCTCTCCCTGGTGGACTGAAGGGCGGTCAGTCAGCCGTAGGCAGGAAGGAGGGGCGCCATCGCGCATTCATTCAACAAACCCTAGGGGCCTCACTCACCGCGCCCAGTCGCTCTTCTAAGTGTCTTACAGGTACCAACTGTTTTATCCATTTCCTTCGGGTGGCAGCCCTTGCAGCGGGTGTACCACAGTGTGGTGTGGTACAGTGTAGTATAGTGTAGCATAGCACAGCAGAGTGGGGCGAGGAGAGCATTTAGCATAGTCTGGTATCATATAGTACATTATAGCACATCTGAGGAAGCTGTTTAGTCTAATACACTAAGTGCAGTATGTGCAATGTGGGAGGGGCTCAGCAGGACCTAGCACAGTGTAATATTAGTGTAGACAAGGAAGGTGGTTACCATGGTACAGCGTGGAACGGTTCACTTGAGGAAGTCGTCAGTACAGTGTAGTATACATGAAGGAGCGCTGACTACAGACAGCACAGCGTTTAGAACTGGGAGTATCTGTGTGCAGCGCAGTGTCGCACAGGTGGGGAGGCATTTAGCCCAGCATAGCACGAGGTGCCGTACACTACAGTACAGTAAAGAGCACACTTAGCACAGGACACCATAGCATAGCACGGCATAATTGAAGAAGGGATTTAGCATGGCATGGGAAGGTGTGAGATGGTGTGGCATACCTGAGGAGGCCATTGAGTATAGTACACTACAGGATAGTAATAGTAGTAACAGTGCACAGGTGGGAAGTATTCAGTACACTAGAGTGTTGCACAGACAGCATAGCAGCATGACTGGCATGGGTGGGAAGGAATATAGTATAGTAATAGTGTAACACAGTATAGCACAGTACTCAGAAAAGTGGCAGAGTACAGATCAACGTGCAATAATCAGCAGTGTTTCTCAGACTCGAGAGGTTATCCTGGAGGTTATTCTTACACGTTATATAGATATCCCCTTTTTAGTCAAGGTATATTGGAGAGGCTGGAGGGAACTGCCTGAAACTGTAGAGCTGTGTCCCAGTAGCCATGTTTCTTGATGATGATTGTATAATGGTACAGCTTTCACAGTGTGACTGTGTGATTGTGAAAACCTGGTGTCTGACGATTCTTTTATCTACGGTGTGGACAGATGAGTAAACACATGCATTAAAAATAAATAAATAATAGGGGGAACAAATGTTAAAATAAATTTAGTAGATTGAAAAGCTAGTGATCAATGAAAGGGAGGGATAAGGGGTTAAAAAATAAGGGAAACAAAGGCTAAAATATATTGTAGACGGAAAAACTAGCAGTCAATGAGAAGGGAGAGTAAGGGGTATGGTATGTATCCGTTTTTTTCCTTTTAATTTTTTTTCTGAATTGATGCAAATGTTCTAAGAAATGATCATGGTGCTGAATATACAACTATGTGATGATATTGTGAGTTACTGATTATGTAACAAGAATGGAATGATCGTACGGTAACAATGTTCATATTTGTATGTCATGTTTAAGGAAAATTTAAAAATTTTTTTAAAAGTCAGTATGCAGTTGATTAACATAAAGTTAAATGAAAGAACTATCTGAGTTACTGCTCTCCCTCCTTCCTTATTAAATTGAATAAATTGGAAAATGAAGGGCTACCACAATTAGTGATTTATGTGTTTAGATATCTTAAGAGCAATAAATGACATACTTAGGGCTTTGTTTTTTTGTTTTACATGCAATAGCTTTATTCAGGTATAATTTAAATACAATAAAATTCACTAAGTATAAAAAAATAAAAATAATAATAGTTTTTCTATGTACTAGTAATGAACAATCTGAAGATGAAATTAAGGGAAAAAATTACATTTATAATAACAACTGTTCTAGTTTGCTAACTGCCAGAATGCAATATACCAGAAACAGAATGGCTTTTAAAAAGGGGAATTTAATAAGTTGCTAGTTATAGTTCTAAGGCCAAGAAAATGTCCCAGTTACAACAAGTCTATAGAAATGTCCAATCTAAGGCATCCAGGGAAAGATACCTTGGTTCAAGAAGGCTGATGAAGTTCAGGGTTTCTCTCTCTCAAGTGAGAAGGCGCATGGCAAACACAGGGCTTCTCTCTCAGCTGGAAGGGTACATGGCGAACATGGCGTCATCTGCTAGCTTTCTCTCCTGGCTTCCGGTCTCATGAAGCTCCCCAGGAGGCGTTTTCCTTCTTCATGTCCAAAGGTCACTGGCTCGTGGATCTCTGCTTCGTGGTGCTGCAGCATTCTCTGCTCTCTCCGAATCTCTTTCTTTCTCCAAAATGTTTCCTCTTTTACAGGACTCCAGAAACTAATCAAGACCCACCCAAATGGGTGTAGACAGGTCTCCACTTAATCCAGCTTAACAACCACTCTTGATCAAATCACATCTCCAGGGAGATGATCTAATTACAGTTTCAAACATACAATGCTGAATAAGGATTAGAAGAAGCAGCTGCCTTTACGAAATGGGATTAGGATTAAAATATGGCTTTTCTAGGGGACATACATCATTTCAAACCAGCACAGCAACTAAAAGAATCAAGTATCTAGGAATAAATCTAACCAATGATGTGAACTGTGTATGCACAGAAAACTGCAAAATTGCTTAAGTAAATCAAAGAAGGCCTAAGCAAATGGAAGGGCAGTCCATGTTCATGGATTGGAAAATTAAATATTAAGATAACAATTCTATCTAAAGCAGTTTACAGATTGAACAAATTTCAATCAAAATTCCATCAGCCTTCCTTGCAGAAATGGAAAAAACACTCATCAAATTTATACGTAAGGGCAAGAAGCCCCAAATAGCCAAACTCATCTTGAAGAAAAACAAAGTTGGAAGACTCTGACGCTTTCTATTCTTAAAATTTATTACAAAGGCACAGAAATCAAAACAGCATGGTACTGGCATAAGGACAGACATATAGACCAACTGAATTATATTGAGAGTTCAGAAATCAAACTTCATGTTTATGTCCAACTGATATTTGTTTTTCTGTTTGTTGTAAGTTTACAGAAAAATCATGCATGAGCTAACCAACTGACTTTTGGAAAGGGTGCTAAGTCTACCCAATTAAGAATATTCTCTTCCACAAATGGTGCTGGGAAAACTGGATGCTCATATATAAAAGAATGAAAGTGGCCTCCCATGTCACATCATACGCAAAAATCAACTCAAAACGCGTCAAAGGCCTAAATATAAGGCCGAGAAGAAAACACAGGGATGCCTCATCAGACCTTGCGTTATGCAATGGTTTCTCACCTTCGCATCTGAAGTGTGAGCAGCAAAAGAAACACGAGATGAGTGGGACCTCACCAAAATTAAAACTTTTGTGCATTGAAGGACTTTTTCAAAAAAGTAAAATGACAACTTACAGAACAGGAGAAAATATTTTGAAGCCACATATCCAGTAAGTGTTTAATATCCTGAATATGTAAGGAAATTGTGCAGTTCAACAAAAAGGTGGGAACAGTTCAATATTTTAAAAATGGGCAAAAAACTTGAGCAGACATTTCTCCAAAGAAGATATATAAGTGGCTAAAATGCCCATAAAAAGATGTTCAACATTATCAGCCATTAGAGTAATGCAAACCAAAACCACAATGAGATACCGTTTCACACCCTCTAGAATGTCTACTATTAAAAAATGAAAAATGACAAGTGTTGGAGAGGATGTGGAGAAATAAGAGCACTCATTCATTGCTGGGAATATAAAATGGTGCAGCTGTTGTGGAAGACAGTTCAGCGGTCCCTCAAAACATTAAGTATCACCTAGGACAGTACATAAGATTCCACAAGGGTTCCATGCATTAGAGTAACTTTCCAGAAACCTACAACCTCCAGATGGGTCCCTGGGCCAGATAAGTCCTGAAACCTAGAGGGCCCAGCCTCTCCAGAACATCAGCTAGTTCCATCTCCCTTCCCCATATTAGTGAGAGACCCTTTCAACATGAAAAATTTAGAATGGCCATAGCCCAAACACCCCCAAAGAGAGGTATGGAAAGAGTAAAGGTGATGGTGGAGTTATACAGAGAAGATAGGATTAACAAATGAATATGAATGCTGAACCATTAAATTGGCATCTCTTTAAGTCTCCAGTATTTTAAAGCAGCTAGAAGTAAAAACCTAAAATTGTGAAATTGTAACCCATATCAAACTCTGAAATATGTTCTACAACTAATTGTGGTGCTGTGTCTTGAAATTTATAGCTTTTTGTATATATGTTATTTTTCATAAAAAAGAAGGAAAAAAGTTGATTGTGATGATAAAAAATTGTTTAATCCCTCTAGCCTCCTTTGTTCTGGAGCAGCTAGAAGGAAAAATATGAGAGGATTGTATGGCAGCCCATGACAAACTCTGGGGTCTGTCCTGTAACTACTTGTTGAAGAGTTTGAAAACTATTACTTTTTTATTTCTTTGCTTTGTATATATGTAATACTATACAATAAAAAAGTTAAAACAAAAAACAAAAACAAAGCACCCACTTGTAGGTACATACCCCCAAATAATTTAAAGCAGGGACTCGAATGGGTATTTGCACACCGATGTTCCTGGCAGCATTATTCCCAAAAGCAACCCAAGTGTCCATCAACCAATGAGTGGATAAGTTAAATGTGATATATACACACAAAGGAATATTATTCAGCTGTGGAAAGAAGTGAAGTGTTGGTGCGTTTGACAACACAGGTGAGCCCTTCAAGGCCTCGTGTGGAATGCAGTAAGCCGGACACAAAAAGACACATACTGTATGGCCTCACTGATACGAAATATTAATAATCAATTTCACAAAATCAGAAACTAGAATATGGGGTTCCAGGTGAGTTAATATTTTAATTGTTTAGCGTTTCTCTGGGGGATGATGGAAGTTTTCATAATGGATGATGATGATGGCAGCACACCATTGCGAATGCAATTCACAGCATTGAATCATGTGTTTGGACGTGGTTAAAAATGGAAATTTTAAGTTGCATATATGTTGCTAGAATAAAAATAAATTTTTTAAGCCATAGGAGTGTACAACACAAACAGTGACCCCTAATGTGGAATATGTACTGTAGTTAATAGTACAATTATAAAATGCGCTACCATCAGTTATAACAAATGCTCCGCACCCATGCAAGGTGTCAATAATAGGATGCTATATAGGAACCTTGCATTTTATGCGTGATTTTTCTGTGAACTTACGTTTCAGCAGTAAAGCTGCTGGAATGCAACCTACCAGAGATGGATTGGCTTTTACGATGGGGATTTATTATCTTACAAATGTGCAGTTCCAAGGCCGTGAAAATGTCTCAATTAAGGCATCAACAGGACGATAGCTTCTCTGAAGACAGGCTGCTGGCATCTGGGGCTCCTCTGTCAGGCAGCAAGGCATGCGGTTGGCATTGGCTGGGCCTTCTCTCCACGGTCTCGTTGTTTTCAGCTCCTGGTTCCAGGGGCCTCCTCTCTGTGTCCTCTCTCAGCTTCTCCAGGGCTTTTCCCCATGACCTCTCTCTGGGCTTTTTCTCTGTCCTTTATCCTCTCATAAAGGATTCCAGTGAAAGGATTAGGGCCCTCCTCGCATGGGTTGGATTGCATTGCAATGGAAATAACCTAACCAAAAGTTCCCACCTACAACAGGTCTGCCCTCAGAGGAATGGATTAAAAGAACATGGCCTTATCTGGGGAATATAACAGCCTGAAACCACCACACCCTATAGCTTCTTTAATTAAATGATAATAAAAAAAATTCAGGGTGATGCGATGGTGGCTCAGTGGCAGAATTCTCACCTGCCAAGCCAGAGGTAAGGGTTCGATTTCCAGAGCCTGCCCATGCCAAATATATATATATATATATATCCAGAATTTTTAATTCCGAACTCAGAAACTGCTGCTTCCGGGCATCCCCATCTGCTGATGCACACCCCCTCCTGCTCAGGCCCCAGCCTGGAGACCATCCTTGACCTCTTCCACCCACCCCCACCCCCAGCCCGCAACTGCCAGATTTCTGGCAGTCCGTGGGCTTTGCTCTCAACCCCTAGGAATCCTGCCACCTCTGCTGTCCCCAGCCTGCTCTGAGCCGCCACACTCCTGGCAGTAGCCTCCCCCCGCCTTGCCTCTGCTCGTATTACCACCAGAGCAATCCTCCCACACAGCAGGCAGAAACGACCCCTCCTCAGCTCCGTCCCCAGTGACCGCCCATCTCACTCAGAGCAAATCTGAAGTCCCTGTACAGCTGGAACCCCCCGCTCCTTCCTCTCTTCCCCTGCTCTCCCCTCGCTGCCCCTTGCCCCCACCAGCAAGCTTCTGTTCCGGGCCCTTTGCACATGCTGGCCCAGCGGCCTGCAACCCTCCTGCAATGTCTGTGGTTCTCAGCATCACTTCCTTTAGTTTTCTGCTGCAATGTCCCTTTGTGGGGGAAGGTCCTCCTCTGACCCCCCACCGTATAGAATGATAACCAGCATGCACACACGCACGCGTGCACACACACACACACACACACCCTGCCTATCAAACACACCCTGTGTTAATTTTCTCCCTAATCCTTACCACCCCTGGGCACACACGTCCATGCGCTGGGTGCTCCCAGGGGCAGCTCTTGGCCACTCCACTCTGCTGCTGGATTCCCAGTGCAGGAAGCAGCCAGGCACACAGCAGGCGCTCCGTGAGCGTCCATCGGTGGAGCGCTGCTCGCCTCTTTCCAGGGAAGGCCTCCTGAAGCGACCGCGAGACACAAGCGAACTCAGTGACATTTCCGTTCCACATTTGAAATTTTCATCAAGGATAAATTTCCAGGGTTACCAAAAGATCGATAAAATTCATTCTCAGGGGCCCAGATTAAATTTAAAATAGAAAAGTACTATTTATCCAACCCAGGAAAACATTTATATAAATGTGCTTACATAATGCATTAAAAAGACAGGAAAATCTACTTGGGTGATCACATTTTCTCACGCGGAACATGGCATATGCTAAAACCACTTAAATCCGCTCTGAAGCGCCTTCTCTCATCTTTTAAACCTCTAAGATTAAACCTTCAACATAGTTCCTTTCTGTTTTGCTCCCATGGCTGCAGGCTTTGCCTTTCCAAAAGGGAATGAAGCCATCAGAGGGGGCAGAGCTGGGAACTTTAAGATAAACTTCCTCCTTTCATTTTCCTCAAGCTTGGGAAGGCATGGTCTCCCAGGGGAGTCCTCAGCCCCAAGGGGTCAGCCCAAGGAGCTGGCCTCCTGTCCAGGAGCTGAGGGTGGGGGGCTGCCTGGGGCTGCCTCCCCTGCTTAGTTTCCAGAAGCAAGGTTTTGTCCCTGCCGGAGCTCAGTGCCTCCCAGGAAGCTTTTACTCCCTAAATAGCATGTGACTGACAATTTATTCTTCCAGGTTGAAAAATAGTCAGAGGAAAGAGGCATTCTCAGAAAACTCACATTTGAATTGGAAAGCGAGTGATTACAATGCTGGCAAAGAAAGTATTTTGATTTTTAAATTATGAAACTTTTTTTTCTTTTTCCCTGGTATTTTTGAGGTAGGTGACAAAAGAATGAGTGAGTTTTCTTAAAAATCTAAAATTGTTTAAAGAATAGATCATGATTGTGTGACAAATTACATTGCCCCTGATTGTGTTAGGTTTTATTTGGGGGGCATATTCAGAAGCAGAAATCCCTCATCCTTCTGCCCTCTCAGAACCTGCCCTGGGTCAGCTGGTGACCCCTGAGCTGGGTGATTCTTTGCGGTGATCTGAGTTTATGCAGTCAGTGGTCTCTTGGAGTTCCCAGGAAAAGTGTGGAAGCTGCCTTGACATTTGCTCATTTAGAAAAGGTCCAGGGGCAGAGCAGATACGAGCCTATTTTGAGCAGATGGTCAGGTATGGTTAATTAGAAATAAAGTACAACCTTTGGTTGCATTCATAGGAGCAGTGTGTCCAGAATAAAGGAGGTGACAGTCCTGCTGCATCCAGGGCTGGGTGTGCCACGCTGCCGTGGCCTGATTGACTCAGGTCCCAGCGGGTAAGTTGCACCTTGATGGACAAGAGTAGGTCATTAGTGATGACCAGCTTGAAAGGGGGCCTGAGACTGGGGCCTTGGAGAATTGTTTGTAGGAAGAGCTGATCTGCTGAGAGAGGAGACGTTGGGGGCCTGGCATTGTCCGAGGATTTCTGAAGGACTGTCATGGGGCAGAGGGAGTGGGTCTTGCGTGGGTCCAAGGGCAAAGCCACCCCGTGACCATCTGTCTACCGCTGCACCGCCCCCCGCCCGGCTGAGTGCGTAAACCACAGTTAGCCGTTATGTCTCCCGGGTTGGCTAGGCTCAGCGGGGGGCTTGGGCTCTCCCACGCGGCTGCAGCCAGATGTGGGCTGGGGAGCCTTCATCCAAAGGTGCGGCCGGCTGGACTCCAGGTGGTCTCCCTCCCGGGGCTGGCAGGTGGGGCTGGCAGGTGGCTGAGAGTGCAGCCGGGGCTGGACCGGAGCACCTGTGCACCTGTGCACCTGTCCATGGCCTCTGCATGTGGTGTCTCCCAGCATGGCGGCTAGGTTCTAAGGGTGAGTGTCACTGGGGAGCATCCAAGAGGCCCAGGTAGACGTGCAGGCCATTTTACGGTCTAAACTTGGAAGTTCCAGCACATTCCATTGGCCAAGCAAGTGGTCCAGGGCGGCCCAGATCCGAGTGAGGAGGGCCATTGGATAGGGAGAGGACCTCCTGGGCCACTGCCCGCCATCTTGGCCACCCGTTCCCAAGGGGGAGTCGCAGGCGGGGAGGCTTCATTTAGGCTCAGCAGAATGGCCGGTGGGAGCTCATTTCCTCAGGAGAAGAGAAACCCACCACAGAGGTGAGGGGCGGTGCCCAGGGAATTCCTACCTGAGGGGGAGGTTGGACCAGAAGAGGTTCCGGAACGTTCCAGGAGAAGACCGAGTCAGAGCAGAGTGGGAGTCCACTGGGCCAGGCGGGGCCGGGAGAGGGAGGTGGGGAATGGGGACGTGCAGATCGCTGGGAGGGGGGCAAGAGAGGAGGGGCTGGGCCGCCAAAGCAGCCCCCAGAAGGGGCATCCTTTCAGGACTACTCCCAGGAGGCCCATGAAGGAGGGAGCTCCACGAGGCTGCTGCCACGTGATGGACAAAAGAAAACGCGGGGCGGGCCACGGTGACTCAGTGGCAGAGTTCTCGCCTGCCATGCCAGAGACCCGGGTTCGATTCCTGATGCCTGCCCATGCAAACAAAGAAGGAAAGCGCAGGCCCTCTCCTGCCGCCAGAGAGCTGCACTGGGGTCTTGAACTTGCTCTTCACGCCAGGCGCCCTGGGGCGGAGAGACCTGTGCGCGCGGGCAGATCCCACAGCACCGGGCCACGCACGGCTCACGCAGCACCAAGCCCCCGCCCGCACCCAGACCCCTGCATGGGGTGGGGGTGACAGGGATGGCTGGGTGGGAGCGGGCCGCCCAGAGCCCATCCTGGGGAGGGGGCAGTAGGCAGGGGAGCCCCCAGGTCCCGGCACAGGCTTCAAGGAAAATTGTAAGAGTTTCAAAACGGTGACCGCGGGGCATGTCGCCCAAGCCTGGGGCTCTCTGCGCAGAGTGTAGGGCCCAGATCAGGGTGCCGCGAGGGGGGCGGGGGCGTGGGGGCGTTTATCGGGAACCCCCCAGCTGTCATGCTCGGGAATTCTCACTCTCCCTTTCTCAGTCGTAGGGGCATGCTCCCCAAGGCTGGCAGCTCTGGGGTGGGGAGTGGGAGATGGGCCACGACCCCTGCGCTGCACCCCCCAGGGGTGGGCCAAGCAGCGTGGCCCCCGCCAAGAGGCAGACAGAGACCCCTCAGGGTGGGCCAAAGCTCCTGGCCAGGTGCAGGGCAAGCTCTGCAGCGGACAGTACGTGGCCACCGCTGCTGGGCCATCACAGCAATCAATAATCGTCAGCTACACGAGGCCAGATTTACCGCCTTGTGAGTGATTAAAAGCAAAAAGAAAAGCGTCAGGCCATCGGGGAGGAAGGCTGGGCCCGCCGGGTGGGGGTGGTGGAACGTGGTCTGGTTTGTGGCGAGCTCGGCGTGTCATCAGTGACGGGGAAGCAGGAGAGCGCACGCTCTGAGTGGACCCCAGCGGGGAGTGCGCTGCCCTCTCCACAGAGCAGGGAGCCCCTGCCTCTCGGCCGCAGCAAGACCCCTGCATCTGCACCTTGGACCACGGGTCCATGCTCTGCACATGCCATGAAAGGCTGCGAAAGTGGGGGGGGGGGGGGGGCAAGTGACCGCTCTTCTCTTAGCACCAGGGGTGTCGACTCTGTAGGACAAAATCCTTAGAAAGCGGCCCAAAGCCGCACAGGTGCAGCGTGGGCAGGTGTGAGGAGCCTGCAGGAGGTGAGCTGGCCCCTCTCCGCTGGCAGAGCTGGGCACAGCTTACCCTCCCACATGCCCCTAAACATGCCTGCACGGGGTTGCCAGGGGCACACTTATCTGAGGCTTGGGAATCACTGGGGTGGGGTGGGGGTCCCCAGCCCAGTCCAAGACATCACCGGACACGGAGACCTGACCTCCCGCCAGCCCTGGCCTCCAGCTGCCCCAGGGCTCTCTGGACCCCCCTTTCTGCTGGAGCAGCTTCCCCTATGGAGGCCGCCGACTGCCGTGCTCTTCCCTGCAGCCCCTCCCCACTTCCTTCCAGGTGTCCAGGGGCACCCCCAAATTCCTGCTCTTTGTTTAGGCAGAACTTCCCTGCCTCGTCTGCCTGTGCTCCCGGAAGCCTAGGGCACCTGCTCCCTCGCCCCCCCAAGGCCTGCAGTGGGGTTCTTGGGGAGCAAAGGGCCTCTGGCCCCAGCAGACACTGCCCCCGCCCTCCCTCCCAGGGGAAGTCCTTTCCCCTCTGCTGTCTCTCCTCCCGGGGAGTGGGGGGTCGGGGCAGCTGGGGAGAGGCGCCCTGTAATTCCACCAACCTCAGAACAGCACTTCAGGATTCAAAAAACGCTGAAACCCGGAGTTATGGGAACATAACAACCCAAGAAAATGTTGAATGAGCACTACAGACTCTGTTTTCTGTTTTAATTGGAAAAAAAATGCATGCATATCTATAAAGTTTTGGAAAGAAGTTGCCTCCTGCCCACCGCAGCTCTGCTTTTCTGTTTAAATCTCGTTGCGGCCCTTTCCGTGCGTGCAGTTAAACTCTCCCCAGCTGCTCTGTCTTCTGCTTTGCTGAACCGACAGCATGTCGTGTCCCCCCCACCCCTGCACTGGCTGTGGGAACCGGGTCACATGAGGAGCCCCTGGACCCTGAAGCTGAGACCCCCGCCCCATCCTGGGGCCCTTATCACTGCTGAGGACTCACATTTCTCCCCAGGCAAGGCCCACCCTGCACTCCCCCAGCCCCCAGCCCCCAGCCCCCCAGCCCCCCAGTTCCCAATGCCCCAGACCCAGGACCCAGGAAGTCCCGGAACCCACTGTGGAGGGGGCACTGGTTCCACCCTCACACCCAGCACAGCCACAGGGCTGTTGGGAGGAGTCTGGCGACCCCCAGTGAAGCTTCTCCCCTTGGGGCCCCACCCAGCCTGGGCTGGGCACAAATGGAACCCCAACCAGGTCTGGCGGTTACCACCTCCAGGGAGCCCCCTTCTGGGGAAAGAGATGTGAAAACCCTGGATCTGTGGGTTCACTGGACAGTAAGGGACAGAGCTGGGTTGGACCCTACCCTAAGCTCCCGAAAGGAACCTCTGCTCAGCTCCCCAAACAGAACTCCTGTAATGCCCCTGCTCACACCCCCGCCCCGCAGTGGATGTCACCGCCCCCCCCCCCAGGACAGCCGTCCTCACCCCAAGGAGGTGCATGGAGGTGGGGCAGGCTGCTGCTGGAGGGCTGCCTGGTGGTGGTGGCAGCTGGGATTTACCCAGCAGGCGGGGTTGCCCCCAGGGACCCTGGGCGTCCCACCCCTCCAATCCCCCCTCGCTGAGACTCAGCCTTTCTGGGGGTGGGGGGTTCACCCCTTCTGTTTCCCACTTCGGAGGGACCAGGAGCCCTGGGGTCAGGGACCACCTGAGAGCCCCTGTGAGCCCCCCAGCGCTGGCCTGCAGCAGGGGCGCTGAGGGATGAGCCAGCACTCGAAAGCTGTTCTGTCCCCGCCCGGGCAGGGAGCACCCCGAGAGGCTCGCTGAGAAGTGCCGCGCCCCGCCAGAGCCCCTCGTGCCCTCCGCCCAGCACTGACCATCAGCACTGTGTCCTCTGGGGCCGCAGCAGCAAAGTACCCCAGGGCAGAGCCCAGGACCTGGGAGCTGGCAGGGCCCACGGGGGCCTGGGCAGCTTCTAATTTCCCGGGCAGTGGCCGTATCACCCCAACCCAGCCCCCCATCCCTCGACCTTCTCTGTTTCTCTCTCCTCGTCTGTGGACACCGGCCCCTGGGTGAGGCCCAGCCCCGAACCCGGAAGACGCCCAGCCTAAGAGAACTGAAGACGCCCTCAAAGACCCTATTTCCAAACACGGGCCCTTTCCGAGGCCCCGGACGGTCACAGATTGAGGGGGGACCCCACTCAGCCCCGGTCATCGTGCTTCCCCCACGGGCCCCGAGTCCCTGAGGGCCGGACCTCGTGCCCAGGCGCCGAGCACACAGTAGGTGCCAAGCACACAGTAGGTGGTCAGCAGACGGCTGACCTGACTGGTAGTCACCAAAGGCAGCTCTCTCAGGTGTCCCGCGCCCGCCCGCTTTATGGTTCAGGACAAGCTTTCTGGACCACAGAGGCTTCGCCACCACCATGAACCCTGTGGTGTCGAGCCTCAGGCCTGTTCTGCCAAGGAGGAGCCTGAGGTCAGAGAGACAAAATTCAATTGCTCCAGCTCTGCTCACCATCTCAGACCAAGCCTCAACAGCATCATTTCATGTTTGCGTAACTGCAGCTCACATGCCATGCCTGGCATTGCACCTGCTGGCATGCCTCGCGTGGGTCCCCGAGAGGCAGTAAGCCCCACCCCCGCAGGGCAGGGCAGGTTTTGCAGCCAGAGGTCCCTGCCATGACTCTGCCACCTGAGCGACATCCCTTTTCAACATGCACCTGCATGGGCATCTGCAAGGTGGGGCCACTGGTGAGCTGCAGCCAGTCCAGGGCTGTGGCGAATGGTGGGCGGGGGGCATCTGCAAGAGGCACCTCGCGGGATGGGTGGAGGGGGCTGAAATCCAGCTGGGTTCCCTGGAGCACAGCAGGTGGCCCCTTCACCCTTGGGTGCCCGTTGAGCATGGACCCTGTCCAGCTGTTGCTGAATGACAGCCCTCATCAAATTCCCCCACTCTGAGCCCCTTCCTTTCCAGCTGGAGTGATAGGGTGTTGGAGGCAAGCGTCCTCACACTCTGACTGCGTACCTACCTGTGTAGAACGGCGTCCTGGGAAGTGTAAAGACGGGGGGAATTAGGGGGGCTTCCACCCGGAAAGGAAGGTCACGGCCACCCTGGGGAGCTTCTTACACAGAAGAGAAAGGTATCTGAGTCCAGGGAGAGGGAAATCATGGAGGTCTTCCTGAAGGAAGCAGGGCTTCTCAGGCTTTGGAGTGGGAGGGAAGGGAACAGACCTCACCCTGACACGTCCAGCAGTCTCCATGCAGTTCGAACACCCTTCCAAGCTCTAATGGGTACATATGAAGCCACTTTTGTCAAGACTAAGTGTTTCTGTAAAGACCGACACTCATGGGTAATTCACGAAGCCACCTGTCACTCTTTCAATGGCACCACCTGGTAAGCGCGTCCCCGAAGGAGTCACCTGCGGGAATCCCATGGCACATCCAGGACCGCGACCCGAGCCGCGTGAGCCCATCAGGAACATTCTCCAACCACTGCCAGGAGGGGGCCTGGCAACAGCCCAGCGGCTCAGGGAAGTCTAGAGACAAGGGCTGCCTGACAGCCTGAGCCCCTGGCATCGATCCTGCCTGGGCCGAGTATTAAACGGATGCATCATTTATAATCCGCCCCGCACGGAGGCAGCTGCCCGAGCCCCCACACCCAGGCAGGACGAGAATCAGGGAGCATCTCCAAGCCAGGAGCCCGAAATCCAATTTCCATCCTGTCCTAAGGACTAAAAGCTTTCTGTAAAACAGCCACACAAAATTCTCAGATCCAATTAGCTGTCATCGGAGCGACTGCCAGGATCGAGGGGGTAAACCAGACTTCGGAGCGCCAGGGGACCTCAAGGGCCGGCACGGAAGTGCACAGGCACCGCAGGCGGGACCCCCAGCCCTGTGGCCCCTGCCCGCGGCCCCCCGCCTTGCTGAGCCCGGCACGTCTGGTCCCTCCCGCCCCTTCCGTGTGCCCCCGCCTCTCTAATCCGTCTGGCACTCCGTGTGGCATCTCCATTTGCCCCCCCAGATGGGCTCAGGTCTCCCCACTGCTAGGACATCTGCTCCTCGCCCCTGCTGCCCTCTCACGCCCCACCTCCGCTCTGTCCGCTCTCTGCGGTGTTTCTCAGGTGAGTCCAGGGGTCCACGCTCGCAGCCCCCCTCTCTCTCCACCTCGGCGCTCTGCCCCTTCTGCCTTCAGATACAGCCGCCCCACCCCCCCACCCGGAACTTGTTCCCCAGACACAGTCCTGGCTGAAGTCAGTCTCTCTCTCTCTCCCTCTCTCTCTCCCCCCACCTCACTCTTTCTCTCTCTCTCTCTCTCTCTCTCTCGCCCTCTCTCTCCCCCCCACCTCTCTCTCTCTCTCTCTCTCTCCGTCTCTCTCCCCCACCTCTCTCTCTCTCTCTCTCTCTCTCTCTCTCTCTCTCTCTCTCCCTCTCTCTCCCCCCACCTCTCTCTCTCTCTCCCTCTCTCTCCCTCTCTCTCTCTCTCTCTCTCTCTCTCTCTCTCCGTCTCTCTCCCCCCCCCGCGCGCTCTCTCTCTCTCTCTCTCTCTCCCTCTCTCTCCCCCCATCTCTCTCTCTTTCTCTGTCTCACACACACACACTCACATGTTTGGTCAAAGTGTTTAGACAGTCTCTTGGAAATTCCAAGTTTCATCCGCGTATTAAAGGCTCTGAGAAACCTGGCAATAAAACTGAAACTGTTTAATTTGGTTTAATCCAGAATTTTCAAAATCATTGAGCACAGATACTTTCTGATGGCATATCTGTTAGCATCCTAAAAGAGGCGTTCTGTGGGACCGCAGACTGGAAAATTATTTTAAATTTGGATAGTTTCTCTGCAGTGACTCAGTCAGCCGGCAGGCTGAGCTCTGATGGATGGGCAGAGAGCAAACTGTTGTCTGGTGTTTACTCCATGCTGGGCGCTTACTTTGCTTCACAGCCACCCCTTCAGGTGGGTCCCACAACTACCTGCATTTTACTGTTGAAAACCCTGAGGCACAGCTTGCTCGTGTAGGGTACGAGGCCAGGTGTATCTGTCAGCTTAGGCTAAATTATGTTGCGTAACAAACAACTCCCCCCCCCCCCCCATCCTGGCAACGTAGAGCAAAAAGGTTTGGCTCTACATCAAGCTCCACACCTGGTCTCGTCACTCGAGACCTCAGGTGACAGGACAGAGAGCTTTGGGCCTCCGCACTAAAGGGAGGCATGTCATTTTCTCCCCTTTCTTTGTCCGGAGGAAGTCCTAGCTCTGCCCCTGAGTCCAGCAGTGCGGGGAGGTGGAACCCCCAGTGGCCCTGCCCTGGGGAAGAGCTGAGGGGGCCCGGCGGGTGCAGACGGGCGTGGAGCTCAAGCAGAGCTGCCCTCGGCCAACGTGGGCCCGGAGCTGCCCACGACATGCCAGGAGCCCCTCTCGCCACATGGGCAACCCCGACGTCTCACCCTGGCTGTCCCCCACAGGCAGCGGCTGATGGGGGACCCCATGCCCCCAGACCCTCCCTAAATCACCAGCCAAAGCCCACGTTGTAGCCCTGACTAAAGTCCCATCCAGTCCTCCTCTGGGGAGCCCTACAGGGCCCCCGCTGTAGAGAGGGGCACCCCAACTGTTCGGGCTCCTGGCGGCAGCAGGCTTCGCTGCTCGGTCTCCCAGGGCCTCCTTCTCCTCCCCATCACCGCCCTCTCCTCACCCCTCCCTGTGCGGGTGGGGTCCCCTCCCCCTCAGCCACCCACTCCCACGCCCTTGCCGTAGGGTCCGCCACAGGGGGTCTAAGGCCGGTTCGGGGTGCTGGGAGCGGTGGGCGCCGGGCCGAGCCTCCCCTTTACTGCACCGTGCCCCAGGGCTGGGAGGAGCCAGGGGGAGGCCGAGGCCACCCAGGATGGGGCACAGGGCAGACCCCCCAGCAGCTCCCGAGGGGCGCGGAACCCTGGGGGACCCGTCTTCTGACACAGCAGCAGCCCTTGGTCACGAGGACACCCCACACTGCCCGCGTCACCCTCGGTGTGTCCACCTGTCCGGCCGGATCCCTTGGAGGCGGGCGGACCCAGGAAGGTCCTGACGGGGCCGAGGCTGAGACCAGTTGGGAACTGAGTCTCCTCGGGGTCCTGCACATGAGTGGGAAAGCAGCTCACAGAAACCGGGAGCGACCAGGGCATGCCTCAGTAACGGGTGACAGTGGGGGTTACGCAGGGGGACGGGAGCTGCGCCATCGGGCCACGGAGAGACACGAGGAAACGTCGTGGCTCGTGGCCGGAGAGGGGCGGGGGGCCGGGCCGTGTGCTTGCACCCCCAGCCAGCAGACGTTCTGGAAAAGGCGCAACGACCGAGAGGGGAAAGAGCCGCGGCGGTGGGGGGTCAGGGGCCAGGGAACGCCCAGGGGGCTGGGCACTCTCCGGGCGAGAGCTGTTCTGCAGGACCCTCGACGGGGCGCAGGACCCCAGGCACCTGTCAGACCCGCAGACCCGGCCCAGAGACGAGACCCCAGGCTGGCAGGGACGGCGGTGACCGGTCACCAGCCCTGTTGGTCACCGTTCTTGTTGGCCACCATCCGTAACGACCACCATTTGCATCGGTCACCATCCGTAACGGTCACGACCCGTGTTGCCTGCCGTCCGTGTCGTCCATGTTGGTCACCCGTTGCAGCAAATGTGCCACCCGTGTACGATGTGAATAACAGGGAAAGACGAGTGGGGGAGGGCATGTCGAGCTCTCTCTGTGTTCTGTGCAATTTTTCCACAAACCTGAAACTGCTGGAAAAGCTGCTCTATTGATTGGGCAGATGGAGACACTCGCACATCCCAGGTTTCTACTGCCCTTGAGGACAGACTGCTGGGGGTGGCCAGGCAGAGGGTGGTCGGGCACCGCTGCCCTGAGAGGCCGGTGGCCCCTGGCGCCTGTCCCCTCTGGGCTTCCTGCCAGCTCGTGGGGAGGGGCCACTTGGGCAGGAAGCCAGCCGGCGGGGGGCTGGGCGGGACCAGGACCCCCTCCCACTGGGCATCTGTGAGCTTCCCAGAGCCCTGCAGGGGCCAAGCCCCTCTGGTTCTCCCAGCGCCCGTGGAGCTGATGCCCGGGGACAGGTGCCCCCACCCCTCTCCACACCAGCAGGCGCTCTGCAGGAGGGTGCACGAGCACCCGGTGCACCCCAATTCCGCAGCCGTGGCTGGCCCCAAACTCACCCACACGCTCTGCCCCCATGGGCACGGGCAGGAGGCGCATGTGACACGGCCCATCGGGCCCGTCTGGCTGGGCAGTGAGGACGAGGCCACCGGAAAGCGCACCGCCCCCTCGGGGGTCCTGGGTTGCTCCTGGGCTCAGGGGCCTCCGCTTCTCTCCTGGGGAGGTCACCAGACCGGTCCCTGTGGTGTCATTGGGTCTTACCTCCCTGCAGGTGACTCCACCCCTTCCAGTGCACCTGCTGCCACGTGCGTGCTCGTGACTCGCCAAACTCCACGGAAGCTTGACTTCTCTCAGAGCTTCAAACCCATGTACACCTGCGACTGGACAGGCCATCTGCGTGGCCAGAGCCCTCCACACTCCCGTCACACAAAGGGCCCAGACCTGGGGCCTCTCTCCTCCCCCTCGCCATTCCACCAGCTCCTTCACCGGACCCTGTCCACCTTCTCTCCAACGTCCCTCCAACCGTCCCCTCCTCCCTCCTTCGTGACCACCTCCTGCTCCAGTGTGGCCTCATTACCCTCCTCTGGACCCTCGCCCCGGCCTTGTCTCTACCCTCCCTGCCCCCAGCAAAGCAGTGCCCAGGCCCCAGGCTCCAGGGCCTGCCTGCTCAGCACAGCTCAGCTCCCGGACACCATCCCACTGGGAGCCATCTCCAGGCTGTTTTTCCTGCTGTTCCCTTTCTCGTTCCTGCTGTTCCCTCTGGAACACCCTTTACCTTCCTTATATTCTGGAATTTTCTCAAAACTTTGACCAAATGCCACCTTCCTTAGGAAGCTACCTAGGACCACTCAAGTGAATCCACCTCCATGCCGGGCGTCCGTTTGGTGCTCTCTAGAGAAGAGGCCCTTGGACATTCCAAGGGGCACGTGGTTGCCATGAGGTTATGCCCCTCCCCGGCTGCCCCCACCTTGCCCCGCTGCAGGCTCCCCTTGCAGGCCCTGTATGTCCTTTATGCATCTGCCTCCCCCACGACGCCGGGAGGCCAGGACCATAGTGGCTGCAGCCACCTCCCCATCCCTGGTGTGTCCTAGAGACCAGTCAATAATCCAACTGGGCCACTCTGGGCCCCTGGCAGTGCTACATGGGTGTCAGACCGGGGCGTATCTGCCTTACCACAAGGGTGTTCCCTTCTCTGGGCCTCAGTTTCCCCAGCTGTAAAGCAGTGTCACCATCATCCCAGCCTGTGCCGAGACATGTCTGTAGCTACTGGAGAAATTTCCAGAAGAGAAGAAAGCTGGGAAACACCTAAAGCTTGGTCACCATAATGCGGGAGCCCGCCTAGGAGACCCCATTGGAGGCCTGGGTGGGATTTGGGTCTCATCTCCTGAAACTTCGCCACAGCCCAGAGTGGGGGCCTGGCCTGGGGGTCGGGGGCGGGGGGTGGCTTCCCACCATCTCCAGACTCAGCTCTGTGCTGGCACCCAAGCCAAACCTACACTTTGAAGCTTTGCTGAAAGTCTCAGAGGTCAGATGTTCTCATGTTTCCAGAAATTATTGATTTTTTTCTGGGCTGGATAGGCCACAAAAAGGCTTTTATTAGTTGCTTGTTTCTGCAGCTGGCTCAGAGGAGCTCAGAGAGACAGCATCGTCACCCTGCACCACCCAGGGGCCTTCCAGGACCAACTGCAGGGCTCGAAGGGTCTGTGTCAGCACTGACCCCCAGGGGCCCATGCCCTATTCTACCTCATTGCAGTACATCTGTGCCCCGGCCGGGCCCCCACCTGCTCCCTGCACCTGTGCCCCAGCTGGGTCCCCGCCTGCTTCCTGAACCTGTGCCCCTGCCAGACCCCGTTTGCTCCCCATACCTGTGACCCAGCAGGGATCCCCGCTTGCTCCCCACACCTGTGCCCTTCCCAGCCCCCTGCTTGTTCCCTGCACCTGTGCCCCTGCTAGGTCCTAACCTGCTCCCTGCACCTGTGCCCCTGCCAGCCCCAGTTTGCTTCCCATACCTGTGCCCTAACTGGGACACCCCCCCATTTGCTCCCCACACCTGTGCCCTTCCCAGGCCCCTACTGTTCCCTGTACCTGTGCCCTTTCTGGATCTTCACCTACTGCCACCCCTGGCCCCCTGCCCCCACCAAGCCTCTCTCCCCACCTCACAAGGACCCTGGTCTCCAAAGGGCCCAGTACAGGCAGGTAGGAATGAAAGGAGGAATGAAAGGAGGCTCTGGAACCCCCCGGGGCCGCTGGGAAGGATGGGGCAGTTTGGGACCAGGCGGGGTATGTACAGGCAGGGAAAGGAGGGCAGAGTGGGGGGGGCAGGAGCAAGGAAAAGAAGGGGACAGCCAGGGAAGCATGGAGGGGGGCAGGTGGCACCGCTGGGGGGCTCGGGGGCTCACTTATTCACTCACACCTCGTTCACCCCTGGGTCCAGCCTGTCCTGCCCACACCCCTCACGTGCCCGGCCCAGCTGGTACCTTCCACCCCGAGAGTTGTCAGGGCATGCTGCTCTCCGTGCGCCTCTGCCCCCGGGAACCTGCCCCAAGGAGGGTGATTGTCCTTCCAGGGGACCCAAGAGGGCTCTGGGAACGAGCTGCCCTGAGACCCTGTTTCAGCAGGGTTAGTCAGACGTTTTCCTGGGTCACCAGGTGGGCCCTGGAGGGGCCGCTGGTCACCCCCTCCTCGAGCTGGACACACTCAGTCATGCACCGAGAAGACAGTGTGTCTGCTCCGACCAGCGCTGAGGGGCCGGGGAAGGAGTGGGGTCACACAGGGTGGGGTGAGCGAGCCCCCTCTCAGCTGGCCTTTGGTAATCCGGGGTTCTCCTGGCTCCCTCGGGGGCCCTCGGAGCTCTGAGCTGTGCTGTCTCAGGTGCTGACTGCGAGCCGGGCCCGTGCACCCCTCAGTGGTCACTCCAAGGCTGGACGCCCCCAGGTGCCCCCAGCTCTGACCAAGGCAGGGGTCCTGCCCCCAGCCAGCCCGCCCAACACGGGAGTCCTTGGCCAGCAGCCTTTGCTGGAGACCCCCGGGCTGCCAAGGCTTTCTCCCCCAACCCCTCCCTTCCATGCACTTGTCCAACGTGCACTCAATTGCGTGTCATCAGGCTTCTGCAGAGAAAGAGCCAAAGGCAGGGGTGTGTATGCATGTGTGTGTGCGTGTGTAGATGTAGGTATATGTGTGTGTGTAACGGGGCACATGCATATGTTTATATGAGCAAGGATATGTGCATATGTGGGCTCACATATGTGAGATACGCATGTATATATGTAATGGCGAATATGCACACGTGAGATGCATGTGTATGCATCTGTGCATGTGCATAAACAGTGCATGTGTGTGTATCCCCCGGCTCATGGGACCAGGGGGCCTGGCGTGTGGGGAGTCCTGGGGAGGCCCCTGCAAACCAGGAGGAGTTTTGCTGGGTCAGAGCTGCTCCTTCTCCAGAAAACCGCCCTCTGGGCTCTCACGGCCTCCCCTGTGGGAGGCGCCGCCCCACTGCATCACCTTTTCCTGAAGCCAGCCCAGGCGGGCGTGAGCCGCCAGGCATGTCAGGCTGACCCCAACTCCTACAGGGCAGCAGGCCCTGAGCCGGGGCAGGGGCGGGGGGAGGGTCCCATCCTTGTGCGGAGACCCGCAGGGTGCCCGCCTTCGTGCCGGGGGTGCCCCGGCGGCCTTTTTACTGCCAGCCTGGTCACGTCACCCGCTGTGGACTCCCCCAGTTATCTTTCCCCTTCGGAGCCGCAGCAAGAAGCCCCGACATCAGAGGGACGGCCCCGGCGTGTAGTGAGCGCCCCATCAGCAGGGGTGTGCAAGCAGAGCAGGCATCCATTCGACGGGGTTGTCGTAGGAGCAAGTGTGCCACACAGAGCAGCACAAACTTTGGCTTCTCAAAACTCCCCTCCTGGCTTGGAACGCGGCCAGGGGCGTACTGTGTGTGCAGGAGCACTGCGGGGAGAGGGGCGGGCTGCCACCGCCGCGACAGGCCACCTGCCCTGCGCCGACCGCATCTCAAATGAAAGCCGTTCATTAGCAGCGACAAGTTTGCCACTTTGCAGCGAACACTGCTGGGGAACTACTTTACCCCTGAGAAGGAGGAATCATGAGTTTGAGCAGCGAGCGCGCTTGCAGGGGAGGGTGTTTTAGTGACTACGGCTGCGGGGAGGGTTTTATTGGGGGAGTTTTTCATTCCGTGTCAGAAGCGCGGGAGAAAATGGCCCAGTCGGGCACTCCTGCTGCCGAGTGTGATGGCACCGCCAGGCTGCCGGGCTCTGGGTCATGCCCACTGCTCAGAGCTGAGCTCCAGTCTGGGAAGCCGACCGCTGTGGCTCTGCCGGGGCTCGGACGGGGCAGCCGGGGTGGTCAGGGCAAGGCGGTCAGGGCGGTCGGGGCGAGGGGAGAGGACCCGAGGACAGGTCTCCCACCTGCAGCCACCTGGTCTAGGGAAGACACGGCTCCAGCCGTACATACTGCAAAGATGGAGCAAAGGCATTCGCGCGTTGGGCCTCAGCAGCCTGTCCCTTATTCTCCCACATGCAGGGATACTCGGTACCTCAGGGGTGCAGCGCCCCACTCTCGAGGGGCTTACAGACCCAGTGTGTGTTGGGGGGAGCAGGAAGGGAGCTCCCTGCAGGGGACGCACCAGCAGAACTGGCCAGTGAGAGTCCAGTCACGCTGCCTGGGGCCACCCACACTGCCTGGAGCCAGGGTGCCTTCAGGGAGCAGGTGGGCAAAGCGGGGCCCTCCCCAGCCCACACACTGCCACCCTGCACCTGCTGCCATCCCTTCCGTCCTGGCCACAGCCGCTGACTCAGGTGCCAAACCATCCCTGGTCCCACCCCCGCCCACCTGTCAGGTGGGGCTGGCACCTCCTGGCTTCTGGGCTGTGACAGGTCTGACCTGCCCTCTTTCTGGGGCTGCTGAACCTGGAGGACGTCCACTGAGATGCTGGGAAGGCAGGAAGGCAGAGAGGGAGGCAGAGGGAGGCGGGTGGGGAGCATCTACAGGCGGGCCCCCAGCGCACATCCTGCCCTTTTCTGTCCCTGGCAGCCTGAGCTCTGCTGTGACCTGACTTGTCCCTGACATCCTCCCCCCCCACCTCGTATGCCCCCAGCCCCAGCCCCAGCCCCCAGCCGGCAGCACACGTGGCAGCTGTAGCTGACCCCCCTCAAACCCTGCTTCCCACCTGAGGGGCCGGGGCAGCACACAGCAGGCCCTAAACAGCGCCTGCCGGGCTGAGCGGTACCGGGGAGGACAGGCACGCCAGGCTGTGGGTACAGGCCACAAAACCCCAGGTCTTGGTGTCCTGGGGCCACCAGGACAGTCACCAGTGTTCCAAGCAGCAGGAACTTGCTCTCCCACAGTTCTGAGGGCCACAAGTCCTTAAGCTGCGCTGCAGGGCAGCCCTTCAGGGACTCTGCCCCCCCCATCTCCCCAGCTTGCGGCTGGCAGTCCTTGGCTTGTGGCTGCATCACCCCTCCCTGCCTCTGCTGTCACGTGGCACGCACGTGTGCTTGTGTCTGTACCGCCAAGTCTCTCTCCTTCTAAGGACACCCGTCCTTGGACCCGGGGCCCCCAATACAGTGTGGTTTCATCTCAACTCGATGCCATCTGCAAATAAGACCCCTCCACAGGGGCTGGGTCACGACTTCATATGTTTCTGGGGATGGGGGCGGGTATGTCAACACACTGTCCACAGACGGAGACCCCAACCCCAGAGCGTGGGCAGTGCAGGCTCCGGGGGTGCAGATTTATGGGTTGGACACTCACCCTCTTGCAGGCCCCCCTCCCCACCCCCAAAACACTGCAGTCCCCAAACCAGCTTGGACGGTCCTGGGCCCCTCGTGTGTTGAACTGTGGCTCCAGCACGCGTGGCCTCCAACGGGCAGCGGCTCCCTCTGAGCCTCGGGCTCCTGCCATGACCCGGGGCCCTGACACTCACCCCTCCAGATGTGGAGAGCTGACATCGCTGTGACACATGCGCGACATCTCGTGCCACGTGGTACACAGTCGGCACTAAGCGAATGCAGCGTCGGTGCAGTCAGTTCACAGAGGCCACGGAGCGGGCAGGCAGCAGCCTCTGCGTCCCCCAGCCAGGCCAGCCGGCCTCTTCCTCCAGGCTCCAGGGCGTCCGCGCAGGGCCAGGCTGGGATCTGGCTGGGGTCCCGACTGGCGGTGGCTGGGGTCACACCGTGTCCCCGTCGTCCAGGAGCGGAAGAGGCCAAGCTGCCCTCTGGCTCTGGCTGGGCCGGCAAGCCCGGGGCGGCGGAGCTGCACTCTGACACGCCGATGGGGAGATAACGGTGCCGGGCTCCTGCTGGAGCCGGGAACATAGGCTGGTAGTTTTCCATCGTCACAGCCAAGCGACAGCCCTCGCGGGGGGCTGGGTGGGACCCCTCCTCGGGGGCCTCTCCAGAGACCTCTGGGCTGGAATGGGTGGCAGCTTCCCCTGCTGTCTCGAGCCCTGCTGGCCGGGCAGCCCCCACCAAAGTGTGTAGTGAGCCTCTGAGAATTTCCCCCGTGCTGGGGCACAGCGCTTTACAGCTTACAAAATGCTTCCACACCCGCCCCCTCACCGGATCCTCCCCCTCGCCCTGCGAAGTCAGCATCCGCATCCTCGCTCACCAACGGAGAGCCGGCGCGTGGGATGGGGCTGGTGTCCAAGGACCGCGAGGGTGGCCGGCTGCAGAGCCCAGCTGGAGGACGCACAGGGGCCAACACTGCATGGCCTCCAGGGGTGTCTGTGCAGCCTCCCGGGACGGGAGCCCTGGACACTCCCCACCACCTGCCCTGCCGCACACCTCTTCTAGTACTTTCTGTGACCTTCTCAGAACGGCCCTATATGAGGTTGGTGCTATCACAACCTTCAGTCTACAATTGGGGAAATGGAGGCAGGAGAAGCAGGGACATCACCTGTGTCCCATAACCATGCATACGGAGTGAACTCGAGCTGGGGGGCAAAGCCACCCTGGAGCACATGGTCCCAGCCGCAATGTCTGCCCCCGAGCCCCCCACCCCAGCTCGGGCAGGCCCTGCCCCCCATCAGGGCCCACAGCCGGCCGGCAGAACCCATCCGTGTGTGAGTTCTATGCCAGGGCCTGCCCCCGACAAGACTGATAACCCATGGTGGGGCGCTGTGCCTGCTGGCTTCCTAACCCAGTGCCGGAGCACTGTGCGTTCCCAATCGATGCTTTTTAAGGAAACATTTGTAAATGTGTCTTCCTTCACCATAATGAGAAAATGGGGGGCTTCTTAGGACTTCTGCATGTCCCCCAGGGAGTGCTGGACATCGGTGGGGTTGAAGAGGTGCTTGTGGAGGGAATGAGATGGTGGCTGCAGGAAGCAATGGATGGATGGAGGGTCGGTGATGCCTCCTCTCCGCACTGAGACAAAGAGAGCCCCAGGGCACTGCCGGCCCTCCCAGGTCTCAGCTGTTTGAGACAAAACCCATCTGAATTAGCACAGAATTGACATTTTCTCCCCGGCCCAGAGAAAAGTCCTGTGAACTCCAGCTTCAGGGGGCCCGTGTTTGGGGTGTGATGCCCTGCCGGCAGCGCTGTCCCCAAGTTTTGAATTTAGGCTTTGTGAGTGAAGGCTGAGGGGTGCTGGGCCACGCACCCAGGGCTCGGAGCCTCGGCAACGAGGGGGTCCCTTCCCACAGCTCCACCCCGGGGACCGGGGGCCGGCCCCATTTGGCCTCTCCCTCTTCACCCCTCGGGGATACGGATGCCCCTGTCCGCCCCTCTTCTCCCACAGCCACCTGGATGAGGACACGGGCCGGGCTGCGGCCGGGGTGCATCCCACGGATTGGCGGCGGCTGAGCCAGGCAGAGCCCCCTCGGGTCACCCTGGCCTGGAGGCTGCCACTGCTCAGGGGTCCTGGGGGCCTGGGCCAGGGGGAAGGGGAGATGCGGTGCCTGCATTTTCACTTTGCACCACAAATTAGGCAGCCGGCCTGGCCCCTGGCTGGTGTCACTTGGGGGCCTCTGGGCAGTGAGTGTGACCACACAGGGGGATGGCCAGGGAAGGCAGGGCAGGTGACCTCCCGTTGGAGGGCGAGGAGCTCCCTCATGGGGACCTTGCAATAAAGCCCTGCTTACCACTGCAGCGGACGCGCGACCTCAGGTTCCCCCATCTTAATTAATATTTTCTCGCACAGTGTCTGAAATCCACTGTGGTTCTAGAATCATTAAGCCAGGGCAGAAACATTTGGTTGCCAAGCAGTTTCTCCTTGATGAGAATCATCTGGAAGCCGGGTCAGCCAGCAAATGGGCCTGGATGGAGGAAAGGTCGAGGGTCTGTGTGCTGGTCCTACAGCTGGGTGGCGCTGGCCAGGTGAGTGCCCCGTCTTGGGATGGCAGACCCTGACCCGAGGTGGTGGCTGGGGTGAGGGAGCGGAGTCTCAGGGCCCTGGGAGCTCTAGCGGGTCTGTACAGCGGGAGGCCGAGAAGCAGCAGGGAGGGTGCTCGAGGCAGGCAGGGTGAAGGACAAGCGGCGGGATGGCCGGTGCGAGGAGAGCTGTGGAGGGACAGGTGGGCAGCCCCTTCTTGCTCTCGGGTCTGCGTGTGGCCGTCGGCCCCCAGTGCTGTCAGTGGGGATGGACGCAGGTCTCTGTCCCTGCACAGTGGGCTCTGGGAGGGCGGGGCTGAGGTCGGGGTGGACCCCTCCCCACCACGCTGGAATGGTGCCTGCGCCTGACAGGGGCGTCACATGCCTCTTCTGCGTAAACAAGGGATGGTGCCGAGTCAGGTGGAGGAGGAGCCTCCAGGGAGGTGAAGACAAAGCTTCCTCCAGGACAGTCCTGCTCCAGGACAGTCCTGCTCCAGGAAAGCAGCAGCCATCCCACGCTCCCGTTTCATAGTCAGGAGCCTGTGGCTCAGAGAGGGCAGAAGAGTGGCCCAGCGGCTCGGGGCAGGGCCTTCGCTCCCTCCTCTGCCCCTTCCTCAGAGCCGGAAATGAGGTGCCAAGGGTCAGACTGCCACGTGCGCCCTCGTCGGGGGGCCACCCCGCCTCGGGGCCAGCTGACCCCAGCTCTGGAGCTGCTGGTGGGTCGTATCCATCTCTGGGACCCAGGTGACCTGCCATCTCTAGGCCAAGGGACCCCGCCTATCTCTGAGCCCAGATGACCCCATCTCTGAGGCCCAGGTGACCCCACCTGTGAGAGCCAGGCTGGCTCCTTCCCAGGACCGTGGACTCCTCCTGGCCCCAGCGGGCCATGAGCTCCCTGGCCACTCTCCTGGAGACAGCTGGGGCTCCATTCCTCGTCCAGGGCACGCATGGAGCTGACACATGGGGACGGACAGCCAGCGAGAAGGGAGAGGGGCAAAGGCACGCCCACGCCAGTTTAGCACCTCCTTGGAACTTTACCCTAAGACCTAGGCTCGGCCATTGAGGGGGGCAGCTTTCCTCTCAGTAAAATGGAAAACTCCCAGCCATGAGGTTGCTCTTTGTAGGGTCTGGTCCTTTGGGGGGGGGGGGGGGTTTCTCCATTGCTGGGAGGATGGGGACAGAGGAGGAGCAGCTCCAGGCTGGAGATGGTGCAAGCCCTGGCGCAGGGACCTTGGGCTACTTCCAGCCCAACACCCTGTGACGCCCTCTCTGATGGCACCTGCCGGGACCTCATCTCCTGAAGCAGAGCCGCCACCCAGGCTTTCCCGACGTCTGCAGAAGCCAGCAGAGGCAGCACTGGGGGGAGGGCAACCCGTAGTCCTAACAGGCCCTGAGGGTCCTCTCTCAGCCCGTTTTCCCCCAGCCCAGTGGGTCCACGTGGGCTCCAGTGGCTGTGAGCTCCACCCACCCACGTTTCTGAGTGAACACAGGGCTTCCCTAGGGGCCTCCTTAGGCCCGGCGGAAGGGAGGTGGTGGGCCCTTTAAGAGGAGTTCGCAGGGTTGGCGCCATTGATAAGACAGGACAGGGAGGGTGCCAGGGGGAGGGCACTGCGGGAGGGCATCCCCAAGCGCAGTGCTGCGCCCTCCCACGTCAGGCCCTGCCCCTCACGCCCCGCCCCACTACCCGCTCAGGGGACTCCGTGAAAAGTGCTCTGGACTCTGTCTGGTGGGAGGTGCCAT
Source organism: Tamandua tetradactyla (assembly GCF_023851605.1). Classification (NCBI taxonomy): domain Eukaryota; kingdom Metazoa; phylum Chordata; class Mammalia; order Pilosa; family Myrmecophagidae; genus Tamandua; species Tamandua tetradactyla. Next base: position 3,865,361 of record NC_135345.1, on the reverse strand, counting down.
GGAGGCAGGACTTGCCTTCGTTACCTTTTCAGCCAATTCTTGGGACTTCTGTTAAGAGCCTAGTGCACACCGGTTTGCGGGGTGGGGGTGAGGGTGTGGGCAGAGCTTCCTCCCCGCCCCAAGTTCCCGTAGCTATGTCCCCCAGCCCAGGCTTCAGGTCTCAGGTGACCAGCGTCCCCAAGGCCCAGAAGCTGCTGCCCAGCAGAGCTGGGGCCCGCTGGGGTGGAGGCTGGGGGAGCCCAGCACCCCGCAGCAGGCTTGCCCCGAGGGAGAGGGCACAGAAGGCAGGGATCCGCCAGCTCCCACTTACGGTTGATCACGGAGAGCTCCAGGGCCCACCCCTGCGCTTCACAGGAGCCACCGGAGGCAGAGGGGACGGCACTGGGGGTGCAGGATGCCACAGCTTAGTTTGGTTTCAAACCTGATTCGGGGCTCTGGAGCGGATGCCACACTGCCCACCTTGCCTCGGCAACCCCAGAAACCACCCCTTTCCCAGGGGGCTCTGGAGCCCCCCGTTCCCCCTACCCCGCCCCCCCCACCATCACGGGCCCAGCGGGGGCACCTGTGTGGCTCCACCTGCCACGGAGGACACTCTGGAATGGGTTCAGGTACCATGACTCAGGTGCCACCTTCCCGACCCCTCCAGCACCTTCGACAAAGTACATTTAATCCAGCATGTGCTTGCTCCAGGGGGTGGGCCCTGCTGGCCCTGTAGAGTGCCGGCTGACATCGAAAGCAAGAGAATCACCCTCTTGTTTGTCTCCTACTTGAATCCTTGCAGAAAAAACAACAGGCGATTCTGAATAGCAGCTTCGTCTGAGCCAATTAAAAGAGGACTGATTCTGTTTGCAATTCGATTTGCAAGGGTAGCACACTCTAGGAAACAGGTGCCTGAATTATTTTCCACCACCAATATTTTGGCCTTTTTATATCCTGGGTGGGGCAGTTTTCAGAGCTGCCTACTGTTCTGAACCGTTTCTAAGACGACAAAAATAAAAACAAAGCCGGACCCTTCTGCGCATTGCGAACGGGCACGGAGGATGCCGTCGTTGCGATGCAGCAGCTGACGCGTTAGAATGCGGAGGACATAAAAAATCATGAAGCAACTGGAGAAATGGGGAGTTGCTGGGAGTTCTTTGGTCCTGCCAGCTTACCCCTGAGAATAAGGGCGCTTCCCACAGGAAAGGGACAGAGGGGATCAGCATGGGGAGATCGGCTGCTCTGCCCAGAAAATGCATCACCCGGCCTCGGAGATGTCTCTTCAACCCTCAGAGCCTCTGTCTTCCCATCTGTAAAGTGAGGTGACGCTGCTGATGTGGGCAGCTTGTTGGGGGATTCCACGCAGGGGGTGGGAAGTCGGGTCTGCACGCCGCCACAGCCCTCCATGTCGGTTTGTCTCTAGAGCTCAGTTTGCTGGTCTGTGAAATGGGAACAGCTATTTCCTGAGAGTCCCGGGAATTATAGGCGCAGAGTTTGCGGCCTCCCCCACCCCCGTGTTAGGCCCTCCCATTTGGGAGCTGGGGAGGGGAGAGTGAAATGGCGCCGTGGAAGGGCCCAGCTTCACCAGCGAGGGCCATGTCGAGATGTCTCTGTTTTCACAGAAGATGCACAGTTGGTTAAGAGCGAATGCAATGGGGGAAAAATCCCGCCCACCAATAGCTGAACATACGGCTTCGGCAGCCAGGCTGGGCGGGAAGTGGAGACCCCCCAGCCCGAAGCAGCCGCCCGCCGCTCCCGCTATGGAAGGTTCTCCCACGCGGAGTGCCTCGGGCGTGGGCACCCACTTCCACACCCCTGCCCGCGGCTGGGCATAACGTCCTTCCGGAGTCTGGAGGCCCTGGGTGATCCTTTCCGGACTTCTCCGTGGGGATGGATGGGCATTTCTGCATCCCCAGGGAGGCCTGCTCAGCCCAGCTGCTGCCTTCCAGGTCGACAGTCCATCCCCACGGGCAGGGGTATCCCCGGGGCCCTCTCCTGGACACCCTCCACGTGGTCAGGCCGAGTCAGGTGGGTGGGCAGTTCCCAGCAGAGCCTGAGCTGGGGCGAGGGGGCGAGGCTGAGGAGGCTGGTGGGGCCAGGTGGTGACCTGCCTGCCCCGAGAACTACGGAGGGGGCTGGGCTTATACTGGGGTGACGGGGAGCTGGCCAGGGTCTCAGTGGGCTTGTCCCAGGTCACCTCATTCTCGGACACGGGGCTGGAACCCTTTTCACATGACTGTTAACCTCCTGGCAGGGCCCGGCCAAGGGTGGGAGAGTCGGTGGAACTGTTAGTGGAATGAAGAATAAATGGCCCAGTTTGGTGCAACTGGTGACTGAGGCCGAACCCAGGGGCCAGGGGTTAGGCCCCCCACCCCGCTAGGGATGGTGATGTGAACACCTCTCCTACATTCTCCAGGTCCCAAAGTGCCGTCTCCCCTCCCCAGGCAGGCAGACTTGCCCGAGTTGTGGAGAGGAGACCTGGGGGACTGTGCCTAGCCCAGGAGTCCGCGGCCAGTGCCCGGTTTGGCCGCCCATGCCCTGGTCTCCAGCTTTTCCTGCCAATCTTGCTTCGGGCCATGAGCATGAGATGAGCATCCTGTTTCCCTTTTCTCCATTGCTGCCAGGTAGCTCCGGGCACGTTTCGTGCTCAACTGGGAGCATATGACACCATCAGGCCATCCTTTGGGGACCACGCCTTCTGCCCCTGCCTGACTTGATTCCTTGTCATGAGCGCTGTGACTTTTGGCAGGACAGAGATCCATTTTTGGTCCCCAGGGCTGGCTTTCTTCTCGCCCCGATTTCACCACAGGTCCCACAGTGGCAGATGCAAGTGGGGCTGTCCTGTCCCTGCTCCCCACTGCAGAGCACGGCACCCAGCCAGGAAGCAATGTGGGAGACCTAGCGGGTAGGCTCAGCCTGTCCCGGGTCACGGGGGATATGGACCCAGAGCCCTCTCCAGCTGCCTGCCAGGCAAACCCTGCCCTGGCCCCTCCCAAGCCCCACCCTCATCCCCTCCTTCCCCGCTGTCACTTGGATGCACTCAGCAGTCTGGCTGGGCCGGGGCAAATGGGGAAACTGATCCTGGGGGTGGGAGTGGGGGCACTGAGGTGCACGGGCCCCAGTGGCTGAGTCAGAGTGGGGATGCAGGACTCCTAGAACTCAGTCACCCACCTCTACCCTCAGCCTCAGAACTGGGCTCCCACCGCCACTGAACTTTGACCCCCACCGCCACCCAACCCCAAAGCCCCTCAGGTGTCCGCCGGCACAGAGCAGGGCCACCCATCGCTGTTCAAGGGGAGCTCGGGCAACGCCCCCATGGGTGGGCATGCGAGCAGGGCCAGGCCAGCTGCAGGGCATCTTGGGGTCTCAGCCACCTCCCACCCCCCAACGCACGGGGGCTGCTGCAGGCTGGATTCCAAAGGCCACTCTCCCAGCCTCCTGGGAAGGCAAAAGGCGGCTGCCAAACTCAAGATGCCACAGCAGGCGCCTGTATTCTGCTCCAACACCACATCGGACTGTTTGAGCGCCGCCGCCGCCGGGTGTGATATAAAAATACAGGCACTGCCAGCCCCACCCGGGCAGAGCAGCTTCCTCACGGGCGAGCGTGCCCAGCGCCCACCCCCGGAGCTGGGCACATTTGAAGACGGGGCGTCTTGTTCAGTGTTAACCATCCTGGCGGCTCCTGAAAATATTTTGTTTTGAATTCCTTACTGAGCTGTAATGGAATATTTGGATTATATTCCTTTTTTTTTTTTTTTTTAGCCTGCTTGCTTTTCTACAGATTCAGCAATTGAGTTAAAATACAGGAATTCATTTTTTAAGACTTCTATGTATCTGTGTATCTTTTAAAAACTGCCTCAGCCACGCGCTTGAGCCAGGTACAAATTAACACAGGGAAGAGAAAGGGTCAAGCCAGGAGCCTCCACAATGGAACCTTCTGGAGCTCATTGTGGTGGGTTTGTATTTTGCCACCCGGGAGACCTGCATCTGCAGTGGTGTGGCCTGGGGGACAGCCCCACTGTCCAGACACAGCTTGAGCTCAGAGCCGGATGTGCTGGGTTCGAGTTCTACCCTGCCCCCTCACACCTGCAGGCCTTGACCTGACAATCACCTCTGGGCCTCAGTTTCCCCAATCACAGCCCGGGGTTGGTATTGACTCAGGCCTGTGAAAATGTGTGTGCAGTGGACAGACCGGCTAGACAATCAATGGACGGGGGGCAGAGTTCAGAGCCCCCGCTCTGTCCCACCAGGAACCTCTCTGCAGGGCAGCTCGATGCTCAGGGAGCAGCAGGGACAAGCAGGCAGTGGTCCCAGAAGCTTCGGGCTGCATGTCAGCTGCCTGGCTCACTGAGGAAGAAACTGAGGCACAGAGAAAGGCTCCTCGTCAGCTCCCCAACCCCAGCGGTGCCGGGAGCCACGCTGTGTCTCCGGTTATTCGGCTGAAAAGAAGATCTCTCCAGGTAGCAGTTACAACGAAGAGGAGAGCGTCCGCTAATGGAGCGGCTGTAAGCATGGACAGCTGCAGGCCCCGACGGCCTGGAAGGCACGCTTCTTGGAATTAGAGAAAGAGGAAAAACTGACATTCTTTCAGCTGCTAAGACTTGGGGCTCAGCCCCCAGGAGGCCTGGGAGGGGCCGTCACCTCCAATGCACTGGCCCCCGCTGCTCAGAAGCGACTCACCCACGACCGCACAGTTCTAGGTGACAAGCAGGAGCTCGGCGCCGAGGACTGCAGACCCACCGCCTCCCATTTTCATTGTGAATGAAAATAGACGAGCCACAGGCCAGCCCTGCAGCGGGGAGCACTGCCCATGCCTGTGCTCCTGCCCATGTACCCTGTCACCTGTCCCCATCTCCAGACCTCCCCTGGCTGCTACGTCTTCCCAGTGGAATGTGCTGCCAGTTTACCTTTCTGGGAGCCCGGCTTGGCCGGCAGGTCGAACCACACCTGAGCAGGCCTGGGAGGGCCTGGGAGACCTCCCAGCTGCCCCCTCCATTTGACACAGGTGACCCTACAGAGGGGCCCTGAGGCCCAGGAAGGGCAGGGATTTGTCTGGGATAGCTCAGCCATCCCTGGCCAGGACTTCCAGCCTGGCCAGACCAGGCCAGGGAATGTGGGGACCAGGGGGTGGTGGTGAAAGGCAGGCCCCTGGGCTGACCCCTCCACAGGGTCACCCCTGGGCCACCGCAACCCAAGGTCAAAGGGGTCCAGGAGAGAGCTGGGCTGGGAGAAGTGTGGTACTTAAGGAGAGACCAAGGGGGGCCAGAGGGGAGGGGGAGGGTTGGAGGCCCCAGTAGGGCCCCCCAGCACGAGAGCCCCAAGCAGCCTACCAAGCTCATGGGGAGGGGCGGGGGTCCTCTCTACACCCCTAAAATGTCGAGGGATGCTTTGGCCCCTCTGTCCCGCCTTCCCAGGGGCTTCCTCCAGGTGGGAGGAGGGGCTGGGGGAGGCCGGGAGGAGGGTCCAGCACCCAGCAGGCCCTCAGTGTCCAGACACTTTCTTCAGGTCACCCCTTGTCAGGCCTCAGTGTGGGGTGACGCATGGACACGCTGCTGGGGGAAGCCAGACTGAACAACCCCCCACACATCTCCCGCTTTTGGGCTTCAGTGACCCGCAGTTTAGTTCACAAGCAAGAAATGGGTGGTTGTAAGTGAAGCCCGCTTCTCGCCAGGCCCAGCCAGCAGGGGCCTCTGGTCTGATGTGATGGGACTGAGGGTTGCCTCAGCCTCTCCCCCAGGCCAGCTATGAGTAGCGCCTCTTTGTTCTGGGGGGGGGGGGGGTCCTGACCCACCCCACCTCCCGCAAAGTGGAAGCCCAAAGCTGCTCAGAGGGACAACCTGAGTCTGGGGAAGGGGGTGCTGGATGCCAGAAGGGGGTCAGGGCAGGGGGCCGGCAGGAAAGGGAAGGGGGAGGTCCCCTCCAGAATCTAAATTTGGAGTCACTTGGCCTTGCCTACAAAAGTCCCTCTTCTTGCCCCTTAGCACCAGAACTTCAAGTATCTATTTTGTATGTATATAAGATTTTTAGCTTTAAAAAGGGGCCACTGAAACCTAGCACCTGGGTCCATCCTTGGGGTGGATGGAAACTGGGGGTCCCTGCGGGTGGGGCTCTGTTAGGCGCCCCAGTCCACTGGCTTAAGGACTGACAGCTGCAGCCAATGCTTAGATTACAAAGGTTTATTTAGAAAATAGTTTGGTTGTTTTGGCTGTGATCGTTTTTTTTTGGCAAACATTTAAATACCTTCAGTAACCAGAGACTGTCAGTGCCATCTTCCCTGGTCACCCCGAGGCAGCCACCCCGAATGGGTCCTGAAGTCAGCCCTTGCTTAGACACGGGTGCAGGTGGGGTGGGGTGGGGTGGGGTGGGGGTACTGCCTCTACCATCCAAACCCTGACCTCACAGCCACCCCTGAAGAGACCCCCAAACTGGGTCCTGGCCCACATCCCCAGAAGCAGCCCCTGGCTGAGGAGGGAAGGCAGAGGGATCTCCCCTTTCTCCCCCCACTCCCCCCGAGGCGCTGCTGCCCCTGGTCCCTGGAGAACAATCCATCCCGAGTGTCCGGGGAGGCTGGCCCCCCGCGAAGGGCAGGGCGTGGCCCCGGCTTTCTCTGGGCCTCCGTGCTCGGCCACACCTGCCCGGCTCTGAGTCCCCGGCCAGCGCCGCCGTCGTGGCCGTGCGGGGTCTCCGGGCGAGGTGGCCGGGCCCGGGCGGCGGGGTGGAGCGCGCGGGTCACTGCCTGAAGCCCCTTCTCCGCCGTCGGAAGAGGATGTGCTTAAAGGAGCGGCGGAAATCCTGGTTGAACACGGTGTAGATGACCGGGTTGAGCGAGCTGTTGCAGTAGCCGATCCAGAAGAAGAACTTGAAGAGCGGGTCGGGCACCTGGCAGGCCTCGCGGCAGATGCCGTACAGGCTGTAGCTGAAGAAAAAGGGGAACCAGCAGAGGACGAAGACGCCCATGACCACAGCCAGCACGAAGGTGAAGCGCTTCTCGCGCGCCTGGGCCACCTTGCGGCGGCACACGCTGCTGCGCGCCCGGCGCCTCCGCGACAGGAAGAACTCGACGGAGCGGGAGCTGGCGCGCGACAGGCGCCCGCCGGGGCCCGGGGAGCGCGCGGCCACCAGCGCGCCCGGGTCGGCCGCCCCCGCCGCCGTCGCCGCCGCCGCGGACCCCGCGTCCGCGCCGCCCTCGGCGCCCCGCCGCCGCCCGCCCCGCCGCATCGCGCCCCGTCGCAGCCGCCGCTCGGTCGCCGCGCTGCTCTCCTCCGGCTCCACGTCTGCGCGGCGCGGCGGGGGCGCGCAGTGCCCGTTCTCCCCGGTGACCGCGGCAGTGCCCACCCCGTTCTGTGTGGTCGGGGACGCGCCGTCGGGGCCCGCGGGCGCGCGCTTCTCGCTGAGCGTGCGCGTGCGCAACTTCGCCACCCGGTAGATGCGCGCGTAGACCAGGCCCATGATGAGGCAGGGCGCGAAGAAGGAGCCGATGCAGGAGGAGAGGATGTACCACGTCTCGTCGTTGAGGCCGCACTGCGGGTAGGCGGCGCCGTCGGGCTGCCGGTAGAGCGACACGAGCGGCGGGAAGGAGATGACGGCCGAGATGAGCCACACGGCCACGATGGTGGCCTTGACGCGGCGCGGCGTGCGCTTCAGGTTGTACTCGACGGCCTGGGTGACAGACCAGTAGCGGTCCAGGCTGATGGCGCACAAGTGCACGATGGACGAGGTGCAGAAGAGCACGTCCAGCGCCAGGTAGACGCCGCACCACACCTGCCCGAAGTACCAGTAGGCCATGAGCTCGTTGGCCAGCGAGAAGGGCATGACCAGCGTGGCCACCAGGATGTCAGCCGAGGCCAGCGACACGAGGAAGAGGTTCTGTGGCGCGCGCAGAGCCCGGCTCGTCAGCACGGCGATCACCACCAGCACGTTGCCCACCACGGTGAAGGCGATGAGGAAGCCCACCACGGCCGCCAGCCCCGCCACGGCGCCCGCAGAGTACTGGCCGGGAGGTGGCCCCCACGCGGCGCCCGAGGCATTGGCGCCCCCGCCGCTGGCCCCCTCGCCGGCGCCGCTCGCGTTGGGGCCCGTCGCCGCCGCCGCCGCCGCCGCCAGCGCCGCCGCCAGCGCCGGGGACGCCATGGTCCTCCCGCGAGCTACGCGGTCCCGCCCGGAGCCGGGGAGCAGCCGCCGCAGCCCGCGCGCCCCGCAGCCCGGCTCGGCGCCCGCATCGCCGCCGGGGACCGCGGCGACCCGCAGCCTGCGCCCGGCCGTGGTGGCGCGGCGGGCGGGCGGGCGGCGCGCCGGGGAGCGTGGCCGCCGGGCTCCCGCAGCTGCCGCGCGCCGAAGTGCCGAGCAGGAGGCGCCCGGAGCGAGTGGCGACGCGGGGCGGGGGGCGGGGGGGGGGGGCGGGCGGCTCCCGGGTCCTCGCGGCGCCCCGCCCCTGGCCGGCTCACGGGGAGCGCCCGGGTCGCGAGCCCACGGCTGTGTGGCGCCCCAGCGCTCCAGTGGCCCCGCAACCACGGGGCCCGGCCGGGGCGCAGACTGCAGGTGGCGGCGGCGGCGGCGGCCTGGGCACCGCGCCTCCCATCCGGCCGGCTAAGGCTCTGCGCGCCGGGGCGCGGGCCGCCGCTCCTCTCGGCCCCTGCGCACGGTCTCCGGCTCCAACTTTACTTTCTCGGCCGGGGCCGGCGCCGCCGCGCGGCCTCCGCCTCCGCCGCCTCGGCCCCGGCGCGGGCGCTCCCCGGGCGCGCGCTCCTCGCCCGCCCGCTCGCCCGCCGGTGCTGCGCCGCCGCCGCCGCCGCCTCCCCGCCCACCGCCGCCGCGCGCTCGGCCGGCCCAGTGCCGCCGCCCGGGCTCGGCTTCCAACTTGGTCGAGTTGCGCAGCGGGGAGGGCGCGGGGCGGGGCGCGCGGGTGGGCGGGGCGGCCCGAGGGAGGGCCGGGGGAGCCGGCCCGGGGTGCCCGCGCCGCGCGGGGGAGGAGTCCGGGGCGGCGGCGCGGGGCGCGTGCTCGGCGAGGGCGCCCCCCTCCAGGGCCGGCTGCAGCCTGCGGGATGGGGCCGCGGCGCCGCGGGCCCGGGCGGTGAGTTCCGGAAGCCTGCTCCTTCGAAGGCTCCCTCCTCCCCCCCTGCCACACGCACCCGCGCGCGCGCGCGACCCCGGCCGGTGGGGTCGGCGGCCTGATTGGCGAGCGAGCCTCTCGCCGCCGGGGGAGGGCGCGGTGCGCGCGGGGCCCAGCTCGGCTCCCCGCCCGGTGCTCCGGCTGTGGGGCCTCCCCACGCGCGGCCTCAGCGTCCCCGCGTTGCCGGAGCATGAATCAGAACTAGAGTGCCCGCGGAAGCCCTGGGCGGGCGACCAGGCCCCGCACCCGCCTTGGCAATGATTGAGGTTTATTTCTTATGCTCCGTGGGCGTCCTTTTGAAGGATGGGGAGACGCGTTCACCATCGCCGCCTCCAAAAATGACCCCGAACCCAACCGCCCCGGTTGCGGGTGGTCTCCCGTGGATGCCTCACTCTTGCCGGCTCAGGGGAGAGCAACTCTTGGGGTAGCCCCTGTCTCACATCCCGGTACAGTCATCCCACAGGCATGACCTGTGCCTCCCCAGCCCCTGGTAGGCAGTGGGGGTGGTCCCTGCCTCCACACCCCTAGGTCTGTGGGAGAGGGACCTCTGCGGAGCAGGTGGTCGCCAGGGGGACAAATTGGAGTTCCCAGGCTTGTCTAGGGGAGGATCCTCCTCCCTGCAGTCCGGGCTGCTGGTGCTGCCCTGCCCCTTCAGATGGGGAGAGGGGACTGTCCTCATGACTGCCATAGATTGGCCTCTGGGTGCACAGGAGGACCTCCTGCTGCTGAGACCCTGGTTTGGGGGCTGCTTCTCTTCTCCCTGATCCCCTGAAGTCTGAAGTTCTCCTGTTGCTCAGGAGTGAGCTGCTGTCTGAGCAGACACTGCACCTGGCTCTGGCGTTCTCTTAACCGTGTTGTCCCAGCAGAGCTGATAAGGAGGGTGTGGGGCTCAGGCAGTCCAGACCACTGCCCTGCTCCAGGATGCATGCACTTTGCGGGCGCAGGGTCACAGCTGTCACCTGAGAGGTGCATGACCCAGGAAGATGGAAGGGAGCCACCCTTCTAGTGGAAGTCCCTCCCAGTCAAGGCAGCCTCTGGGTGCCTCTGACCCGTGGCCCCTGGGTGTGTCCTCCACCTTCCATACTCAGCACCCACTGGCCCTTGTCCGTGTTGGACAGATCTGTGGCAGGTGAGATGAGTGCAGTGACTGCCTCCATGCCCTGGGCGGGGCCGGTTGATAGGCGCCCCTTCTCCAGCTTGGGAATCCGGTTGTCAGGGAGAGCTTCCTGGAGGAGGTGACCCAGAGCTGTGTTTTGGAGCAGGAGACAGTCAGCAAGGAAGAGGGAAACTCGGTGGGCCCTGCTCCCATAGGTGGGAGTCGGCTTTGTCCTGGAGGGGTGGGGTGGCAGGGGAAGCCCTCAGAGGGGTAATGGGGTAGTCAGATGCAGGTTTCAGAGAAAGCCTTCCTCCCCTGGCCAGCCCCATGGGCTTGTTCCCTCCCAGGTTTTCATCTGGCAAGGGACAGTTTGGGGGTTCATGGGGGTGATGTGGAAACATCCTTCTTGGTTCCACTCCCCTACGCCTTTTGCACGCCCCAGCAGCTCCGGCACGAGGAAATTCGGAGTGCCTGGGGCCCAAAACCAGAGGGGCCCTCCCGCAGCCCAGGAGGCTGCGCTCCAACCAGGCCAGGTCAGGCAGGGCCAGTGACCCGGGCCCATGGGGGCAGATGGAGACATTTGGACGGACAGGCTGCAGATGTGGTGCAGCTGGCACCACCTCCCTGCCTCACCAGGGAGGGGCGGGGGAAGCAGCTGTCCTTCAGGTGTCTCCAGGCCCTGGGACCACCAGGCGGAGGAGAGGAGGAGCTGCCGCGGCCCCAGGGGCCCCACGTCCTCAGCCTTGCAGAAGGCTTGCGCTGGCTGCCGGCGCCCCGGGAGGTCCCGGGGATAGCAGCTATTTGCAGAGGAGCCGCAAGGCCTCTTTCCCCAGACTATGAGAATTAGGCTTAGCAAACTGTTCTCTGTTATCCCATCATAAGTGAAGCCCTCCCTGTCCATGTGTCCCCCCAGAAGACTGCCTGTCCTGGGGTGTGGCTGGTGGCCAGCCCGAGTTCAGCGTGACCTGCTAGTGCAGTGGGGGGTAAGTGTGCACTGGGACGGGGTGCTGCTTGTGTGTGTACACACATGGGGGTCTCTTGGGGCAGGAGTGTGGGCACAGCTCAGAAGGAGCACCACAGGGCACCCACCACGGCCCTCTTGGCCAGGCAGCAGCTCTGGGTGGGGCAGCACGTGGACTGCCCCCCGGAGGTGATGTGCCTGCACTCCCCCCCCCCCCCGGGTGCCACCCTCTGCACTTTACTGGCAGCCTCAGCACAGGCTGACGGGAGCTTGTCTCCTTGAACCACCTACCCCTGGCAGAGATGCATGTCCACACCCACACGTGTGCACATCCACATAGGGAATATATGCGTGGGTCCTGTACACACGTTTGCTCACGTATCTCCACGTGCACACACTATGCATGCATCCATGTAAATGCACACTAATCCATGCACATGCCAGTGCACATGCATATGTGCATACATACCCATGCATGCACATGTAAATACACACCAAATCCATGCACACACACCAGTGCAAGTGCATATGTGCACACACACATATGTGCATGCACATGCATGCTATCCATACACACATGTGTACACGAACTTCACATCTCTCGATGCACACGTATGCTCATGTGCACATGGATGCATGTAGGCACACACACATGCATGGACACACACATCGAGTACCTGTGCCCATATACTATGCACATACATCTCTGCACATGCACGCACAGTCTCCACACTAACTGTGCACTTGTGTCTGTGCATGTGTCCGCACATACAACATGCATACATATGCACATGTATCCATATACACCTACCCTTGGACATACCTGTGCACCTTGCACGCATGCTGTGCACACATGCTGCATAAACAGCTGCATCCATACGCAGGTGGGCACATGCATGTGCACACACACCTCTGTGCATGCTCACACCACGTAGGCACACACTTAGGTCTCTGCCATTCCCGAGGGCAGGGGCAGGCTTCAAGGCTGGAGTGAGCCTCCGGGGGTGCCCTCTGTGGGTGGTGGGCTGGCGTAGGGAACCAAGGCTGTTCTCTGGTGGCCCGTGTCTTGGTGCTCACGCTGACCCGCCACCTCTGGCACCTGTCCTGCCACACTGACCTCGCCAGCCTGGGCCTGCTCATAGCTTGGCGTGCGCTGTTTTCGTGGCCTGGCGACCCTTTCTCCCCCCACCTCAGATGTCCCAGGCTGGACAAGGGGCCCTCGGATGACCTCTTGGGTGCCCCTTGGGGCCATGCCCTCCTAGTGCCCCCCTCTCTCTCCTGGCAGGAGCTCTTGAGGATGGGGCCGTGTCTCTGTTCCCACGGCCTCACCCAGGGCCTGGCACCCTGCTCCCAGGTGGGGGGCAGTTAAAGCAGGGTCGGGGTGAAAGGCGTGGGTGGCTGTGTAGGGAGCCCCGTGAGGGCCCTGGCCGCCTCCCCTCCATGGCGGCTCCTCACCTGGCCCCAGGGCCCCCACTCCCAGCCCGGCAGGCCCTTTCTGCATTGGTTTTGTGGAGTTGGAGTCACTGCTGTGGATTTAAGCTCTCACTTGTTCCCTAACTTGCTGTGTGCAGTGGGCCAGACTGCAGCCCCTCTGGGCCTCAGTTTCCCCAACTGTAAAATGGGGACACCGACCAGCCAATGCCAAGGTCCCTGCCAGCTCTGAGATTCCTCCTCTCCCCGCTTGGCCCCCGTCTTTGTCCTCAGTCGGTGCCTGTGGGGGTGGGGCCTGTGGGGGGGAAGCCCTCTTACCCCCAGGTGCTGCTGTGGCTGCCTCGCGGCTGGCCTGGCTTCTTGTGTCAAGACCAAATGGCCTCCAGAAGCAGCCCAGATTTCTCCTTTGGGCCAAGGCTTTTTTCCATCATGTTTATTTGAATTTTCATTTTGAAAGACCAGGCAGGGAGAAGCAAGGCTTGCCTCCCTCCCTGCCCCTCCCTGGAGAAGTCCAGAAGCCAATTTGTCTTGTCAGAGTGTGGCAGGGGCCTGGCACTGGAGCACTAACCCACGGACAGAAGCCATTGCAGTATTGACCGGTTCTGTGGACCTGGAACAGCTGTGGCTTTTCTGGCGAAAGCTCACCTTCGGGGACCGCCTTCGCTTGAAACAGCTGAAATAGAATAGGGCGGTGGGGCGGCTTGTGCCGAGCCCCAGCTGTGCACCCCAGATTGTGGGCCCGAGCTTGGGTCCACCCTCCATCCCTTCCCAGCAGCCACACAGCCCTCTGACCAGCCTGCCTCCCTCCAGCCCCGGCCTCCTTCACCTGGCAGACCCTCCCTGGAGCTTTCTGTGGCCCCCAGCCGTGCACACCCCGAGCCTGGCATTCGGAGCCTCCAGCCACGGTCCTTCATCCATCCGGTCCTTCATCCCCACCCCCCGCACGTTCATTGAGCATCTCCTCTGCGCCCGCCCTCGATTGCAGAAGCAAGTAGGGCAGGGGGCTGCCCCGGATGCCAGGATCCCCTCTCCCACCCTCCTGGCCTTGGCTCAGAGGGGCAGCCGGTGCCGGGCTCAGCATCTGAGCAGCAGGCTTGCCCAGGTACCTCAGGAAGTGATTTTCTTTCCGAAAAGGAAAATCGCAGTGGCCTGGAAGGAGGGGGGATCTCTCCCCCATGGGGCTGCAGGGAGAGTTCCAGGCTGATGTCTGGGAAACACTTAGCCCAGAACCTGCTCTTCACAGGATGCTCAGGACATACCACTCTCCTTTCCCTCCGCCCCTGTGCCTCCCCAGGCCTCAGGCATCTGCCTCCATGCCTGCCCACCAGAGACCTGGGCCTCCCTCACAGCCTATGGCCTGCTGAGATCCGGCAGCCTTGGTCATTTGTTACCCAGCCTGGATAACTCAGACACCTACAGGTCTGGTTTGTTCAGACGAGGAACACTCGTGTGCTCAGCCAAGGGGGCCCCCTCCCAGCCCCAGGGGAAAGCTCAGGACCTAGATGAGGGGGGCCACACAACCCTGTTCCCACCAAGGAGACAAGACTTTCCTCCCTAGTGACAAGTGAAAGGCGTGCAGGGAGGCCCACTGTGTGCCTTCCTGTCCCAGCATGTGCACACAAAGGTGTGATGGCAGGCACTGCAGCAGCCAGCCCGTAGCCAGGAGGAGCCAAGGATGAGGATGTTTCACAGGGATTCTTACAAGAAGGAGGCAGGAGGCTCTGAGGAATGGAAGGGGAGGTGAAGAGGGAAGTAAGAGGCTGGGGTGAAACCAGAAAGGACCACGAGCCGAGGGACACGGGCGGCCCCCAGAAGCTGGAACAGGCAGAATAGATTCTCCTTTGGGGCCTCCAGAAGGACCCATTTTAAACTCTTGATTCCCAGGATTGTAGGATAATAAATGAGTGTTGTTTTAAAGCCACTAAGCTTGTGATAACTTATTTCAGCAGTCATGAGAAACTCGTGTCACTGTTGAGTCACTGTGTGCTACTGGACAAGTGTCCTGCCCACACTGAGCCTCAGTTTCCCTATCTCAGGGGCCAGAACTCAGTGGTCTCTTCAGCCCCTGCTGGCCCCACCCCCAGCCCCATCCAGGTGGGCACTGTAGGAGTGTGCGGTTTTAGGGTCCAGGGGTTAGAAATCCAAATGCCACCCACATCCCTGCTGAAGCCACGGTGGGCAGTGAGGCCCTGACCCGGGGGCCTGCTCATCCCTCATCCCTGGCCAGAAGGACTTGCCCAGGAGCCTCAGGCCATTTCAGGAGGAGGGACGGGGAGGGGAGGGGAGGAGAAGGAAATCCTGGACCCATCCCAGCGACCAGCCAGCTAGGGGGGCCTGGGGCAAATTCCAGAACTTCTCTGAGCCTCATCTGCGGTTTGAAGGATTAGCCGGGATGAAGGTCAAGTGTCTGGAAGGCTGCAGCTCCCATCTCGGTCCTGGGCACCTGGCTCGTGGGAGGGGGGATGACCGGCGGGGGCTGATGCTCACGTTTCCTTTACGTTTCTCTGTAACGTTCACCAGCTCCAAGAGCTTGAGTTCCTCTGTCAAATAAAAGAGCAAATGGATGAGAACTAAGGGCTCACAGCTCCTGGCCCTTAGCGAGCTCTCTGTGGTCAGGCCGGTCTCCTCATGACTAGAACCCTTGCTCTGGTCATGGAATCTGATCCCAGCTGCTGTCCGAGCCCCCCTTGGCGACGCCCCTTCAGGCTTCCCCCACCCTGCTGGCATGCTGCCTTCTGAGCCTCCTCTCCTCCGGGGACAGTTGATTTCTGCCACTGAGGACAAGTTCCCAGCGCCCCTTTGCGTGAGCCCCTTGCTGGCCTCAGGAAGTGGGCCGGTGCCTGCTCTGCAGGAGCCTCCAGGCCTGCCAAGGGCAGAGGGGAAGACTTCCTCAGCCAAGCAAAGTGGCTTCCCTGCAGTGTGCCCATTCCTGGCCAGTCTGCACCTTCCCCCCCCCCCCGCACCCCGAGACAGGGGTCTGCAGTTGGCACCTCCTCTGCTTGGACCCGCCTACCTCCCACAGGGGCGTCTCCTGGGTCAGGCCCCCGGGCCTCCCCCATCCAGGTCCCTCTCCTCCAGAGACCCCCAGCGGCTGGTCAGAATGTTCAGCCTGTCTTTGAAAGCCTTGTGTTTTATTTTGCCCTCGCACACTCGGAGATATGGGCACTCCTAATGTCCCCACTTCGCAGATGAGAAAATGGAGGCTTTGTGGACCACGGTGCCTGCCCAGGTCTCCCAAGAAATGTTGCTGGTGAAACTGGGGCCACGGCACATGCCCCTGCCCCCATCCACCACCTGCCCTGGGTGACAATCACCCACTGCAGGGTGAGACTTACCAACGTGGGCCCTGGCTTGATACAGGAGCTTCTCTCCCCAAAGCAGCCTCCCCAGGGACCCCTCAGACAACCCCACTTGTCCCACTGATGAGGTTGTTATTTCCAAGTATTTCCATTCCCCTCTAGAACGGGCTAATCAACCCTTAGTCCCAGCACCCAGCCTGGTGAATGAGTGAACGCATGAACAAATGAAGGAAGGGATCCCTCCACGAAGCAGACATCCTCCCTCTGCTTTGCGGTCAGGCGGCAAGGCCCAGGGAATGGCTGTGCCTGGTTCCTAGCCTGAGCTGCGTCCTTTCTGCCGTGCCTTGCTGCCTCTCATTTCCCCACCATCAGTGACGTGTCATCCTGTCCCTGGCAGTGGCCAGAGGTGACGGAAACCAAGGACACTGCCTCCCCGGTGGAAAGCCAGGCCGGGCGGGGCCGAGGCCAGAGGGCGCTCACCGTGACCTGGGTAAGGTGGACGGCATGTGGCTTCCAGGCGCCCCGCGCCATCGTGAGGCAGCTTCCCCACCCCGTAGGCTCTTAGCACCATTGCCCCGTGTAGAATCCGGGGGAACATGCCTGGCGGGGATGGCTAATTAAATAAAAGCAATTTCATGCCCACGAGGTTTGCATCTGACCATAGCCGACACATGCTTCAGAACTAGAGGAAATGTGGAGATTTTTTCCGTTCTGTTACGCTTTTTATTTTTAAATAGGAAAATGTAGATGAATCCTTAACATGTTTGGGAAAATAAACCAAGAGGGCTCGCATCAGCTCTGACCCTTTGCCGCTTTCTCGGCTCCCTATGTTGATCCTGGTTCAGAAAAATTTCTGGAAGGTGGGGGGGCCAGCGGGGATCGCGGTCCCTGCCCAGAGCCCTGGAATGTTTGGGTTGGAGCCTGGGCATCTGGGGCCCAAAGTCAGTGAGATCTGCTCTGCTTCCCTCTTGGTTCTTCCCTTCCCAGAAAGGGGCTGACTTAAGTCTACATGGGGAAACTTAAGTCATGATAGGGAAGGGACCGGCTGAGATTTACAGTTGTGAATAAGTTAGGGTACAGGTGAAGGTGCTGTAACGACAAGCTCCCCAAACAGTGGCTTTGGCACGCATCTGGCCAGGGTGGTCCAGTGGCTCCTGCCTCTTTTTCCTTGGCCGCCCTGGACCTGCAGTTCCCACCCTGAGGTCTGGGCACGGTCACCCACATTCCACCAGAGGGTGGGGACGGTGCAATCCTCCAAGCAGATGCCATCTTCTGGGAAGTTGCATGAGGCCAGAGCACACACCCGTTGGCCAGAACCGGGTCATGTGACCACGCCTACTGCAAGGGAAATGGAGAAATGCCGTTTTCTGTGGGCCAGTCATATTGGGAAGCTGCTGAGGGTTTCTTGCCGTCGGCACGCTGGGCGTTTGGGATGGACAGCTCCAGTGGAGGGGCCGGCCTGGGCATTGCAGGCTGCTTAGCAGCATCCCCAGTCTCTTCCCAGCAGACGCCAGAGCATCCCCCGCTCTGGATTGTGATGACAGAAAGTGTCTCCAGACTTTGCCAAGTGATCCCTGGGAGGAAAACGTCACCGCGATGGGGAACCGTGCCCTCCAGGGCCCACATCCAGGCAGGAGGAGAGGCCAGCATGACCACAGCCCCGGCCGGGCGTTGTCTGCCCGCAGCGCCTCGGCCACCCCCTGCAGCCCCTGCCTGCATCCCCGCCTCGTCCCGCGGCTGTGCCCCTCTCCTGGGGCTGCCCCTCTGACTTCCACTCACTTCCAGCCTCGGGCTCCTCCCCGGGCTCCTCCCCGGGCTTTCTCTGACTTCTGGATTCAGGTTTTTTCCCTTTCTCAGGCCGTCAGGAGCATGGACGGAGACCCACCCTGATTCAGTTTGGCCATATTTGAACTAAAAACAGCATCCTCAGCAGGTCCCATTTCATTGGCTTCCTGCCCACGGGAAAGCAGGTGCTGTTAAGAGCATGCCTGTGTTGGGGCTCCCAGCTCAGTCTCCCACTGGGGTTGGGTGAGGGGCCCCCCAAACCGAGCCGGCTCCCACGGGCACCGCCCCCCTCACACCTCCACGTCCGCACCCACTGAACGTGGCAAACCGAGTGTGCTTGGCACAGGGCAGGGGCCCCAACAAGGGGGCCCCCGAACCACGTCGGCGGTCAGCGGCAGGCCTGGCCACCCCTCCCCCTTCGCCCCTCACCTGATGGAAATTTTTGAAGTGCGGCTGTGCATCTGCCTCTGCGTGGAAGCTGGGGATGCCTCCTTGAGCCTAAAAGGAAGGGGCCGTCAGGGCACCGGAGCTGCCATGCTCATGGCCGACTCGCTCCGGAACTGCAGGTGGTCAGCAATGGGGCTAGGCCCAGGGTTGGGGTTGGAGGTGGGATTGGCTTTAGGACTGGGGTTTCGGGGTGCAGAGTTTTCATGGAGCTAGAATTTGGGGTTGGAGTCACTGTTGGGGTTTAAATGAAGGTCCAGGTTGCTGTCGAGGTGAGGTTCCGAGGTCAATTGTTGGGCTCACGGGTAGGGTTGGGTTTGGATTTGTGTAGGGTCTGAATTTAGGTTTAGGGCTACAGGGAGGTTTAGGGTTGTGTTTAAGGTTAGGGTTAGGATTAGGATCGGAGGTGGGTTGGGGTTGGGGTTCAGGTTAGGGTTAAGGTTGGGTCGGGGTTGCTGTAGGGAGAGGGTTAAGCCAGGGTTGGGATTTGAATCCAGGCCCTTTGGCCGCTGCTCCCGGACCCTGCCCACCGCCCTCCTGGTCTGGTCCTGAACTCTCCACTAGACGGTGACGAGATGCTCTGTGGCCGTTGGCACCTGGCTGAGACTTGACCCTCGGTCTGTCCCTGTGAAAATGAGTGGGCTGGTTCCCAGTCTCTCGGGAGGCCCTCCCAGCTCTAAAACTTCTAATTAGGTAGACTCTTCTTCAGGTGAGCTCGAATGATGAGCTATTGTTATGCAGGAACATGTGAGTACAAAGATAGTTTGGAAAATGGAGCTGGAACAAAAGCTCCAGTAGAAAGCACCTGGCTCGGGTATTATACTTACAGAAACTATTTTAAAACCAAAGTACTTTTTACCACAGTGTTAATCGGAATTGCCCTGGGAAACCATGTTTGACTTGAACAATAGGTTTGTATCGACAGGAGATGCTACGGTTCAATTTCTAGGAAAGAGAGCAATGATGAGGTGCCTCGCTCCAGATATTGTTTCAATTACAGCGGTGGAAAAAAAACACGAATCCTGCGAGGAAGTAAATACCTCCTTTTCATGGCCGCGAAGGCGGACTTCCCGATCTCGGAGCGGCCCCACGGTCACAGGAAGCCCACGGGCAGCTGGAAAATTTGATTTGGCGGTGCTGACCTTTGAGTTTGGGGGTGCTGACCTGTGCAGGAGGACGAGGCAGGAGGCAGGTCTGGCCGGGTTGGTTGGGAGTGAGACTTGCATTTTGGAAATTCGCAGGTTGCAATGAGAACTGTGTCCAGGAGGGGGCGACATTCCGAAGGCCCCCACCCGCTGGCCTTGGCCCCCTGAGGGAAGCCTTGGGTGGGACAGAAGAAAGTTAGGGTCTCAGGCCGTGGACTTGGCCTCTTCTTGCCTCCCCTCCCCCACCCCCGCAGTCAGGCCTGGCCTCTGACCGGGCCTCGGAAGCGCTCCTCGCCCCCACCCTTCCTTTGCCACCCACACGAACTGCCCCCGTCCAGCCCAGGGTGGCCGCCTGCCCTGGGGCCTCACCTCCATGCTGTCCCCTGCCCTGCTCCATGCCGCCCTGGAGGATCTTTCCAGAAGGACTCTGCCCTCGTCCACAGGAGGAGTCCGCCTGCACTTAGGGTTCCCCCGGACATGGGGTTTGGGGCCTTGTCTTTTGCCCTCTCCTGCCTACCTGGCTGGGCGTCCTCTCCCCGGGAACAGCACCCTCTCTGTTCTTCCCTAACACCTGAGCCTTCCGCCTGGCCCACTCTCCAGCCTCCCTTGGGATCAGCTCAGCCACCTCCTCCAGGAAGCCCTCCCAGTGCCCAAGGGCTGCTGAGCCCGCACCCTGGGGCACCCACCCCCTGAGTGCTGGCCTGTGTACCCAGACTTGGTGGGTGGGCAGGGATCGGTGCTTCACCTGCTGCCCCCCGGGCCAGCACGTGGGAAGTCATCAGCCGAGGATGGGCAGGTGAACTCGGGAGTGAGTGAACGAGAGAGAAGGAAACAGAGGGGAAAGCTACAGTTCTGCCACCTCCCCTTTGCTGGGTGAGGCAGGGTGGGTGGGCAATTTGGGGCTGCGAGTGACCCAGGCCATTCCCTTCCTCGTGGGATCCCTGACCAGCCCCTGCACCCCTCCTGACTCAGATGCCCCCCCATACTCACCACTAGGCCCGAGGATGCTGGGAACCCTGGGGACCCTGGGCTGGGGAAGGCCCTATGTGCGGGCCCTGGCTGGGGCAGGGGGAGGCATTGCAGCCGGCACAGAGGGGCAGGCGCAGAGCTGGCTGCCTGGCTTTGCTCACCATCCCGCAGACGCCTCCTCTCGGGGACCCCTTCCTGTGCTGGGGACTGGGGCGAGGGGGGGTGCAGAGAGCAGCTCCAGGGCAACCCCCATTCCCAGGGACAGACCTTCATCCCCCTGGGCCTCTGCCTGCCGTGGAGGGAGAGTGGCAGGGCCCCAGCACTGGCCCTGTGCAGGGCTGATGCCCCTCCCACGCAGGGTCCAAGGTCAGCCTGGAGGGGCTGCCCCGCCCCCACCTCTGCTGGTGCAGTGGCTCCTCCAGGAAAGCCACCACCCTGCCCGCACTGCGCCCTCTCCCTTGGCCCCCAGGTCCCTCCCACCCTGCTCTGACCTGGAGGTGACCTCCACGGACCGGGAAACCCAGCTGGGCTCAGTGGCCTCCTGCGTCTGCCACATGCTGGCCACCGCCGCCTGGGGCTGGAAGCCCGTTGCGCACAGCCCACCCCGGGGACCTCCGGGTTTAGCAGAGACGCGGGCCCCCATCCCCTGCTGGGGACCTGCTGTCGGCCCCTTGCTTTACAGTGTTCACGTGAGGTGGGGGGGGGCGGGGATGGCCAGGCGGTAACTGGCTTTGCGGGGCCAGGAGGGACCGTGGACGCTGGCTTCTACCCTCTCGCAGACCCTACCCCACCACCAGGCCCGGGACAGAGGCCCCTGCCGTGCTCTGGAGAGTGGTAAGGAAAGCCAGGGCCACTGCTGCCCACCCAGGGACGCCTGGGCCAGCCGGGCCTCTGCTCTCAGCTCCCACCTGCAGGTGGGGAAACTGAGGTCTACAGGCCTCCAGGTCCCCACGTGGGACTGGGCCAGATGGCCGTGGTCCCCTCAGCACAGCGGCCCTCCCCTCTTCTCCTCCCCACCCCCCCCTCCCTGGGCATGACGCTGGCAGCCCCCATGCCGGCGGGTCTCTGGGTGGGATCCTGCTGGGCACAGCTGGAAGGTGGCAGGGTGGGCGGTGGTCATCACGTGCCCTGTCCTGTGGGCCCCCTGCCGCCTGGCATCGGGCAGCCTTTGCTCATGGCAGCTTTCCCCCACCCCACAGGCCAGGGCTGGGTGTTGGCAGTGGAGGGGTACTGCGGCAGGGTCAGACAGGACGGGAGGTGAGGGCAGCTCAGGGAGAATGGTCCAGAACAAGACCGGATGGCCTGCTGCAGTGGCCCCTGCTGGGCCGTGTTCAGTGGGCAGGTGTTTTCCACACATGCACAGGTGTGACCCCACACACACAGGTACGTCCACACACAGGTGTGTCCACGCAGGCAGGTGACGCCCACATACACAGGTGTGTCCACCCGTGCACAGGTGATGTCCACACACAGAAACAGCAGGGATCCAGGGGCCGGGGCAGTGGTCTCGGAGGCCAGGCGCTGGCCCCGTGCTCAGCCAGGTCCCAACGCGCGGCAGGCTTCGTGCCCGGGGGGAGTCACTGGGTGGGAGGGCCGGGGTGCAGCCCCGGGGGCGCAGGCCACAGGCCCTGATGACTCCGCGGGCAGCGCGTCTTGGGCTGGGGTTTACTGCAGACGTCATTAAGCTGTGGGAGCGGGGGCCCCGACTTCAAGGTGCTCAGTCTCCACTCCAGGCCTCAGGCTGTTTCGGTGTTTCCCAAAGAGAGGTGACAAGGGACGGCCCCGTGGGCCCAGGAAGTGCCGCGTCCGGGGTGGCACGCGTGCCGGCTTTGGAGAACCTGCGCCCTCATCCGACTGAGCTAGCAGGGCTGGGTATCCATGGAAACCTCTGTGCTTGGGTCCTCAACACAAATGAATATTTATTCAATTAGCAGGGCACAGGCGCTCAGGAAACCTTGACTTCCTGCTGGGAATGCAATCAGGGGCTCCTAGGAGAGAGGTCAGCCTTTGGCAGGTCGGCCAGGGCGCAGGTCTGTCCCCGTACCGCCTGAGCCCTGCACGGCCCCCCTGGGTGCTGACACTGGTCCCCGCCGTGGGGATGAGCTAGGGGCCCCCAGGCCTTGCCATCGTGCAGGAGAGCCAAAGGAGGGGTCCGAATCCCGAGACCCTGCCTGGACCTGCCATCTCTTCCCACTCCACAGGCCCCTGGGAAGGAGGGTGTCCTGGAGTCCTGGAGGGCTTGGTCCCCTAGCCAGGCAGCCGGGCGCTTGGGGTCCTGGCCCCTTCGCTTGGGGGCTGGGCGAGCTTGAACGGGCCGAATGAATCTGCGTCCTCATGACTGGCCTAGTCCCAGGACCTCCCCCGGGTTGCTGGAGGGCCACAGAGACCCGAGCACATAGGAGGCCTGGCACAGGGTAACTTCGCCAGGGCCAGTCGAAGGAGAGCGGGGCAGCCAGGGCCAGGTGAGGGACGCCCAGAAACCTCGGGGTGGCCCCTGGGGCAGCTCCCGGGGGCACAGGCTCTGTCCGTCCCGGCTCTGCGGTCCTGCACGCACTCCTGTGTCTGTACCTGCCTCTGCCGCCGCACACTGGCCCCTGGGTGTAACATTCCATGGGTTCCCAGCCGCACGTCCAGGAGGTGGGAGGGGAGTGGGCGCCGTTACCCACATGTCAGTAGCCCTAAGGAAAGCAAAGGGCGTGTCCAGCCCAACAGGAGATCTAGCCACTGGGCCCTCAGACCTGCCTCTGGTGGCATTTGGACAATGGCTGCTGAGCACCAAGGGAGCTCTTGGTAGGAAGCTGTGATGGTTGGTTCTGGTGTCTGCCTAGCCAAGAGATAATGCCCAGGTGCCTGGTCAGGCAAGCACAGGCCTGACCATTGCTGCAAGGATATTGCATGGCTGGTTGATCCACCACAAGGCTGGTGTATTAAATCATCAGTCAGTTGATTGCATCTGCGATCAATAAGGCACGTCTCCCACAGCAAGAGAATCCAATCAGTCGAAGGCTTTGAGGAAGAAGAGCCTCTTTCACTGCTTCTTCAGCCATCATGCCTCTCCCGTGGAGCTCGTCCAGACCCTTCGTCAGAGCCGCCAGCCTCACAGCCTGCCCTGCATATTCTGGACTCTTCCATCCCCACAGGTGCCTGAGACCCCTTTATAACTCTCCTATTTACAGAGCTCTCCTGTTGGTTCTGTTTCTCTAGAGAATGCTCACACAGAAGCAGTCTTGGGTGGTGAAAGTCAAAGGGTCACAGCCACGTCCCCTGGTTACTGGGGTGCTTGGATGTGGGGTTCTGCAGCCTGTGACTGCATCCTGGCTTTGCATGAGTCGCTTCACCCCCAGAGCCTCAGTTTCTTCACCTGTAGAATGGGCCTGATGACACCCACGTCAGAGCTTCAGGTGTGCGCCGGCCTCGTATCCCTGGAAAGGAGAGAAGAGGGTCCGGCCAGCCCAGCACACAGGCGGAGCAGCCGCTGGCCCTTTCCCGTGGCCGCGTGGCCGGGTCCCCATGGGTGATTTTGGCTCTCCCTGCGCGGCGCTAGAGAGTTGGGTGTCGTGCCTTATAGACCTTCCAGGTTCTCTTCCAGCTGGAGTTCCAACTCCCTTCACGGTGGCCCAGAATCCCTCCCTGGAGGGGCAGTTTTTAATCTTGGAAATGAAATGAGCTGCGTCTTGTTACTCTGCCACTTCCTGCTCTTTTATCACAAGTGTCGCGCTCAGGACAGAAAGAATATCATCCAGACAGACACTTTTGCAGGGAGATGCGTGCTTGAGTCTTCCTTTTTAGGTGCAAACATAAGCGGAAAGGACGAGAGGGCCAGCTCGGGCCCGCCCCCCACCCCCCGGGTTTGCACTCCAGTCCCTCCTCGTCCCCGTGGGAGGACCGGGCAGCTGTCATGGAGATCAGAGTCACACACGGCAGGGACCTGCCCCTATCAGCCGGCTCCTGTGCGTCCCCAGCCCCTGTCTCTTCCACCCTGCACTCCCTCGCGGCCGCATCGTGTGCCCAGCTGGTAGCCTAATAAATCCCCCTTGCAGATGCCATCTCCTTTCCTGTACAGTAGTAGCTTTCAGCAGCCTAGCAGATCAGAGCATAAAGCCAGGAGAATAAAAGTGCTGCGGAGGGAGGGAAGAGGCACGGGCAGGAAGCTGTGCTTGCTTGTTTTCACACACGCAGTCATCTCAGCAGGTCTCTGCCTCAGTTTCCCTGCCTGCTCAAAGGGGCTGGACCACAGGGTGCAAGCTGGAGAAGGTGACTCAAGCAGGATTTCGTGAGGTCCTGAGTCAAGTTGCTGATGGCCTCGGCAGCACGAGGAGGGAACTTCTTGTGTTTCAGGTGAGGGTGAAGTGGCTGGGATGAGTGCCCTTGCGGGGAGACCACCTGTCATAACCTGCCCCCCAGTGCTGGACAGCTGTGGGTTCAGTTCCGCCCTACTCACTCTACCTTGACTCTCAAGTTGCCTAACTCAAGATTTTCTATTTTCTTCCAAAAGTTTCATAGTTTAAAATTTTGCATTTAGGTAGATGAGCATTTCGAGTGAATTGTCGTGTACGATGTGAAGTAGAGATCTAAATTCACCTTTCCGCGTACGTGTGTCCGACTGTCCCGGCTCCATTTGTCGGGAAGACGGTCCTTTCTCCAGGGAATTGTCTTGGCGTCTTTGAGAAACAGCTGACTGTGAAAGTGTTCATTTTTGGACTCGGTTCCTTCCCCTGGCCTGCCTGTCCCCCTTTCACCAGGCTCATGCTGCTTTTACTACGATTACATTATATGTGTTTCAAAATCTGATAACTAGGTCCTACGATTTTGTTCTTGTTTTTCAAAAATTTTCTGGCTTTCCTGGGTCCTTCTCATTTTTCTGTGAATTGTGGGATGAGATTTCTGCCTCTATAGGAAAGCCTGCTGGAATCTTGGTAGGGATTTCATTCATCTGTAGCTCAATTTGAAGAGAACCACCATCTTAATATTGAGTTTTCTGATCCATGAACATGAAATGTTTTTCCATTTGTTTAGATCTTCTTTAATTTCTCCCAGCAATGTTTTATATTTATCAGTGTACAGGACTTGTGCTTCTTTTGTTTGGTTTATTCCTACTTTATTCTTTTTTATATTCTTTTGCTATTGTAAATAGAATTGTTTGCTTACTTTCATTTAGATTGTTTTTTGCTAGTGTACAGAAACAAAATTGACTGTTACGTATTGCCCTGATAGTCCATTTCCCGGACTTGGCTGAAATCATTTATTGTGACTGTTGTTATGTTTGTGTGGGTGGATTCCTTAGGATGCTCTACTCACAGGATCTTATCATCTGGGAATAAAGATCATTCTCCTTCCTTTCCAGTGTGGATGCCTGGTTTTTGTTTGTTTGCATTTTGGTTCTGGCGAGATCCTTCAAGACCTTATTGGAGAGAAGTGGCAAAGCAGATATTCTTTCCTCATCCCTAAAGGAAAGCATTCAAACTTTTACCATTCAGTCTATAGATTTCTAATGGATGCCCTTTATCAGATTGAAGAAGTCCTTTTCTATTCCTAATATGTTGAGAGTGTTTATTGGGAAGAGACGTTTGGACTGTGTCAACTTCTTTTTTCTGAATTGGTTGAGATGATTATATGATTTTTGCCTTTTATTCAATGAATATGGCTTACTATATTAATGGATTTTTGCATGTTAAACTAACCTTGCCTTCCTGGAATAAACCCCGCTTGGTTATTTATACAATCCTTTTTATATGTGTCTGGATTCAACTTGCTAATATTTAGTTAAGGATTTTTGCATCTCCAACCATACTGACCTTTGGTTTCTTCTCTGTAATGTCTCTATCTGGCCTTGGCAGCAGAGTGGTAGTGCCTCATAGAATGTGTCGGGAAGTGTTCCCTTTTCCTTTATTTTTTGAACGTTTGTAAGTGATTGATATTATTTCTTCTTAAATATTTGTTAGAATTCCCCAGTGGAGTCACGGGTGCCTGGGCTTTTCTTTGTGGGAAACTTTAAAATTACAGGTTCAATTTATCTATTTGGTCTAAGCATGCTTAGATTTTCTATTTCTTCTTAAGTAGGTTTTGGTAATTTTTGTATTTCCAGGAATTTGGTCATTTCCTCTAAGTTGCCTAATTTATTAGCATTAAAATGTTTATAGTATTCTTTTATAATACTTAAGAACTCTGTAGGGTTGATTTGATGGCTAGTTCTGGTGTCAACTTGGCCAGGTGTTGGTGCCGGGTGGAAGGGTATTTCATGGCTGGTTGATAAACCGGAAGGATGGTGCATTAAATAAATCATCAGTCAGCTGATTGCAGCTGTGGCCAATTACATCTGCTATCAACTAGAGTGCGTCTCCTGCAAACGGGAAAATCCAGTCAGTTGGATTCAATCCAATCAGTTGAAGACTTTTAGGGGAGAAGAGAGAATTTTCACTTCAGCCAGAGAGCCCCTCCCGTGGAGTGCATCAAGACCCTTCATTGGTATTGCCAGCCTCACAGCCTGCCCTGCAGGTTTGGGACCCTTGCGTCCCCATGGTTGCCTGAGACTCTTTTATAAGTCTCCTATTTACAGACATGTCCTGTTGGTTCTGTTTCTCCAGAGAACCCTGGCTAGTGCAGTGGCAGTGATACCCCACTTTCGTTTCTTTGTGTTTTTGCTTCGTTCTTGTAGTCATTTTAGTTAAAGGGTTGTCAATTTTGTTGCTCTTTTTAGAGAAGCAATTTTTTGTTTCATTGATTTTGCTTTGCTTTTGGTTTTCTAGTTCATTGATTTTCACTCTAATCTTTATTACTTCCTTTCTTCTGCTTGCTTGGTTTTGGTTTTTCTAGTTTCTTAAGGGGGAAGCTTAGGTACTGATTTGATAACTTCATTTCAATGATAAGCTTTTAGAGTATAAATTTCCCTCTAAATCCTGCCTTAGTGCATCCCATAGCTTTTTAATTGCTGCGTGTTCTTTTTCATTCATTTCAAAATATTTTCTCATTTCCCTTGTAATTTCATCTTTGACCCACTGGTTATTTAGAAATATATTGTTTAATTTCAAAATATTTTTGATTGCCAGGAGTTATTTCTGCTGTTGATTTCTAATCTAATTCCATTGTAGTTGAAGAACATATTTTGTATGATTGCAGTCCTTTCAAATTCACAGATGCTTGTTTTATCACTAGCATATGATTTCCCCTAGGAACTTGAAAACAGTCTTTATTCTTATGTTGTTGATGGGATGCTCTAAACATGTCAGTGAGGCCAACCCAGCTCATAGGTTACTCAAGCCCTGTCTCCTGGCTGGTTTCCTATCTCGTTGTTCGGTCCATATTGAGAGAGGGGCATTGACGTCTCCAGGTGTTGACACTGACACACCTATTCCCCTTTCAATTTTGCTAATGTTTACTTTGTTTGTTTTAGGGCTATTTTCTTAGGTGTGTGTTCACTTATAATTGTTATATCTTCCTGATGAATTGACCCTTTTATTACCATGAAATGATCCTCTTGGTCTAACAATATTCCTTTATTAAAGTCTATTTTGATTGATTTGAGTATACCCCATCTACTGTCTTAGGATTGCTATTGACATGGCATATATATTTTCCATCCTTTTACTTTCAGTCTATTTGTGCCTTTGACTCTAAAGTTTATCTTTTACATATAGCATATATATACTTTTTTAAAATCCTATTTGACAATTTCTGCTATTTGATTGGAATATTTATTCCACTTACATTTAATGTAATTATTGATACAGTTGGATTTACATCTGCCATTTTGCTATTTGTTTTCTAAATGTCTCCTCTATTTTGATCCTCTGTTCCTCCTTTACTATCTTTTGTGTGAAATAAATATTTCTAATGTGCTATTTAAATACTTGTGTATGTCCCCTTTAAGCATTTTATGCTCTTTCAAGTGGTTGCTTTAGGGACTGCCCTATATATCTCAATTATCCCAGTCTATTTCGAATAAGCGCCAACTTTATTCTAGTAAAATATTTGAAACTGCTAAATATAGCCCATTTCTTCCCTTCTTTGTGCTATTATAATCTGCTTATATTTGCTAAATGGAATATATCAGAAATAACTGGTTTTTAGCAATAGAGATTTATTGGCTTACAAGTTCACACTTTCAAGGCTGTTAAAACGTCCAGATGAGCATGGACAGGACAATACCTTCTCTGAAGAGAGGCTGCTGGCAGTCTGGGACTCTTCTGCCTCACGGGCAGGCACATGGCAACGTCTGCTGGTCCTTCTGTCCTGGGTCTCTTTGCTTCCAGCCTCTGGCTTTGGTGGCTTCCTGTCTTTTTTCTGTGTGTCATCTCTCAGCTACTCTGGGGACTTTTCTCTACACTTCTCTGGGCTTTTTCTGTGTTTTATCCTCTCATATAGGACTCCAGTAAGAGGATTAAAACCCATCTGGGGCCCTCCTCAACTGAAGTAACCCAATCAGAGAACATGATCTTTTCTAGGGCACAGCTTCAAGCCAACACATTATCATTTATTACATCTATATATGTTATAAACCCTACAGTACAGTGTTATAATTATTGTTTTATGTGATCTTATGTCTTTTAAAGAAGTTAGGAAAAGAATAAAAACATATTTATGCAGTCTTTTGTATTTACCCATAAAATTATCTTGTCTAGTGCTCTTTAGTGCTTCATATGCATTTGAGTTGCCATTTGCTTATTTGCTTTTAGGCTGAAAAACTTCCTTTAATAGTTCCCTTATAGCAGTTCTCATGAATTTTCTCAGTCTTTGTTTATCTGAGAATACCTTTATTTTGCCTTCATTTTTAAAGGATTTTTCTGGGTATAGAATTCTTGGTAGACAAGATTTTATTTTTCCAGCGCTTCACATAGGTCATTTCACTACTTCCTGACTTCTTTTATTTCTGATGAGAAGTCAGCTATTAACTATATTATTTTCTTCTGGATATAATAAGACACTTTTCTCTTGCTGTTTTCAAGAATTTTATTTTTATTTGTCTTTAAACAACCTAGCTATGATATGTCTAGGTAGGGATCTCTTTGTGTTTATCCTACTTGGAGTTTGTTGAATGTCTAGTATCTTTACATTGATGTTTTCCATAAAATTTTGGAAGTTTTCAAGCATTACTTCTTCAAATATTCTGTCCCATTCCTTCTGTCCCCTCTTGCTAGTATTCTTGATGATATCCCACAAGTCTCTATTTCCTCTTTAGGCCTTTCTCTCTCTGTTCTTCAGATTGAGTAATTTCTATTGCTCTATCATCAAGTTCACTGATTTTTTTTCTGCCATCTCAAATTTTCTATTGAGCCACTTGAATGAATTTTTATTTTCAGTTATTATGCTTTTCAACACCAGAATTTCCATTTGATTCTTTTTTAAATTTCTATTTTTTTATCGAGATTCTCCATTTGATGGATCATTGCCATCAGACTGTCCTTTAATTCTTTGAATACAGTTTCCTTTAGGTCTTTGGACATACATTTGGTAGCTGATTTAAAGTCTGTCTTTGCTCAATTCCACATCTGGGCTCACTTAGAGACCGTTTCTACTAGCTCCTTTTTTTCCTGAGTGTGGTCACACATTCCTGTCTCTTTGTATGACTCATATTTTTTGTTCCTGAAAATAGAACATTTTAGATACCATTTTATAGCAACTCTAGATTTTGATTTTTACCCCAAAGGTTTTGTGGTTGCTGTTTTTTTGTAAGTTAGCTTTTTCTTTCTGTAACTTGAATGAGCTGAATCTGTGGCATCTCTTCCCTGCATATGCAGTCACCAATGTCTCTGTCCAGCTTTTTAAATCCTTGTCCTTGGCTTTAAGTCTGACTTCCAAGGGGCCACCCCTGTTTCTCCTCAGCTCAGTCAGAGACATAATTGACAGTAATTGGTCAGAAGTTTTACTCCAACACCTCGATCCAGGAAGGC
This sequence comes from Tamandua tetradactyla, assembly GCF_023851605.1. Classification (NCBI taxonomy): domain Eukaryota; kingdom Metazoa; phylum Chordata; class Mammalia; order Pilosa; family Myrmecophagidae; genus Tamandua; species Tamandua tetradactyla. The sequence goes on along the minus strand of NC_135345.1, from coordinate 3,835,256 downwards.
TTCTACTCTCTCTCAGTGGATCCGGGGGCAGGCTGGAATGTGTGTTCAAAGTTCAGGCAGCTTTTGCTTCATGCTGGGATCCCTTGGATCTCTTCTGTAGCTGTACATGGTCTCAGGAGCAGCAAAAGATGTAAGAAAGAGCTTGGACCGCTCAGCTCTCCCCTGCATGTGTGCAGAGACTTTTGCTCAGCCAGTGATGTGTGGGGAGCTTATCACGGCCCCCCACGGTAGGCTCACCTTTTGGATCTCCCTGTTAAGTTTCGTTGAATGTCAGCTCGTCTGCCAGTCTATTGCTTGTCCCCATCTGAACCACAAGCCCAGGCCTGCTGAGCTGCTGGTCGTCCCAGTTTGTCCCACTGGGTCACCTCTGCTGGCCATAGGCTTCTTTGCATCCATTTCCCCCTCGCAGCAAAGCTCCTGGTTTTCATGATGTGACCTTCTGGAGGTGAGATGGGAGCAGCCCCTGACGAGGGTGCCACAGACTTTCCATGGCTCCTACCCAAGGGTCAGTCATTTTCCATGAGCAGCTGCATCTCAATTTGTTGGATGACCTTGGTCAATTTCCAGACCCCTGAAACAATTTTTTTTGACACTTTTGTCCAGTTTTATCCTTGCTTTTTGGGGAGAGGGTTTGCTGAGCCTTTCATTCTGCCTTGTCAGAATTGATGAGTCCTGACCTCTTTCCTTCCATTGTGCACGCAGCTGGCCAGCAGGAAGACGTGTGCCCATCTCAGGTGAGACGCAGCAGAGGGGAAGGGCGCACACATTGAGCATAGGACCTGGGCTCTGCCTTCTGCGAGAGTGTGACCCCAAGCAAAGTGCCTGCCTTCTCTGACCTTCAGTTTCTTCTTTCCTTGTCTTAGGTTGGGTAAATACTTGGTACACTGTTAAGTACAGTGCAAAATTTTGGATCTACATTGGTAGATTGTTCTGTTATTAGTTTACAAGTTTTGTTATCATGACGATGGTAGGATGTACTGATATCATTTATCTGAAGGGTTCCTAGGAAGGGGTTAGTGGGTGGGTGCACGGCTGCCTTACAGGACTTTTGCAAACAGCAGAGATTTGCACGGATGAGTCCCCCACTTAGAAGCTATACTGGAGAACACGGTTCTTTTTAAGAAAAAAAAAAAAAGGGAGAAAGAAAATATTTTCTTTGGAAATAATTTCAAACTACAGAAAAGTTGCTAGAATAAGAACAGCACAAAAAATATACTCTCCTTTTGACCCCGGTTTAACTTTAACATTTTACCCCATTTATTTTTGCATTTGCTCTTTCTGTCTCTGTCTCTCTAGCTCTCTCTATGTGTGTAATTTTCTTCTGAACCATTTAAGATCAAGTTGCATGCATCACAGAGCTTTCCCTTAAATTCTTCAGTGTGTTTCGTAAGAGTCAGAGGTGTTCTCTTACATAAACACAGGGAACTGATCAGCACTGGTCCGGCACCCTTATCTAACCTATCGTCTGCATTCCAACTTTGTGCATTGACCCAATAATGCTCTTTGTAGCATTTCTTCCTCCAGTACAGGAGGAATGTAATAAATGTTACATTTATTTGTCATGTCTCCTTAGTTTCTTTTAATGTGGAACATTCCATAGTCTGTCTTTTATGTCACTGACATTTTTAAGAACATGGTGCTTTTTAAAATAGAACACTCTTCATTTTGGGTTTGTCTGATGTTTCCTCATGATTACATTCGCCTCATACATTCTCAGCTGCAGTTCCACATGAGTGACGTGCCTTTTCCCAGGTATCACAACCAGAGGGACACAGCGTCCATCTACCTCTCACTAGGAATGTTATTTTTGATACCTCATGGGTGAGTTGTCTGATTAATCTGCTAATTAATTACTCTTTATGTCCTTGCAATGAATGAGCAGTGTTGGGGGGGAGGGTCGCTTTAAGGCAATGCAAACAGCCTGCTCCAAATTAAAATCTCCCTTTAGATTTAGTATCCATTGGTGATTCTTGCCTGGTCTGGTTTTAATAGTGTGGTTGCAAAATAATTTTAAACGCAGCACTCCCTCCACATTTGCCAGTTGGCATTCAGCACTCTACTGAAGCAATAGCCCTTTGGTCTCATCGTCCATCTCTCTCTCTCTCTTTCTTCGGACCCCTCATTTTTTAATGATTTATAATTCACTACTGTGCATCACTATTTTGGAGCTCAAATCATTCCCGAGTTTGCTAGTGGAAGCCCCTGCAGGCTTGCTCCTGAGCCTCTGTGGCATGGTACTTTATTCTTTGCCCTTCCTTGCTCTCTGGCATAAGAAGATGCCCAGGTCATCCGCGCTTTCCCTGCCCAGCCCTGGACGCTGTGAGTAAGGGGTGGTGTCCGAACCTGACATCCGGGGACTGAAAGCCACAGCCACAGGGCTCTAGGCCCTTCAGCAGACTCACACGCACACACACACACACACACTTATGTTCACACACAACCACATGGACACACACATCTCACACGCATATATGCATAGTTATACACATCCGAGGGACCCGATGTTCTGCCAATACTTCAAATCCGACCCCTCCCTGCAGCCTCCTTCCCTCCCCTCCCCCCTCCAGAGCGGTACCTCTCTTCTGCACAGGGGTGACTCTGAGCCCCAAAGCATCACACGTGTGTTCATCTTCTCATTCCTGTAACATACATGCAGTGGTATTCGGATTGCTTTGTCCATTTTATGGTGTGATGGTTTGAAGCTGTTCGTACCCCAGAAAAAACCATACTCGTAAATTTAATCCTTTCCTGTGGGCGTGGCCCATTGTGAGTGGGATCCTTGGGTGAGCGGGATCTTGAGTTGAGATGTGACTCACCTCATTCGGGGTAGGTCTTAATCCTTTTACTGGATCCTTTATAAGAGGATGAAAGACTAAGCAGAACACTTCATTTGTAAAGCTGCATACCATTCCACTGCGTGGGCCAGTGTTTTAGTTCGCTAAAGCTGCTGGAACACAATATACCAGCAGTGGGTTGGCCTTTAGAAAGGGGAATTACTAAGTTACAAGTTTACAGTTCTAAGGCCATAAAAATGTCCAAACTAAGGTACCAAGGGAAAGATGCCTTGACTCAGGAAAGGCCGATGGGTCAGGAGCCCTCTGTCAGCTGGGAGGGCACCAGGCTGGGTTCTGCTCTTCCTTTGCTTCTTGTTTCAGTTTCCCCAGGGGCATTTTCTTTCTGCATTTCCAAACGTCCTGGTCTCCTGTTGGCTCTGTCACTTCTTTACAAGATGGTTCCCTCTGAAAGAACCCCAGTAAGCAACCCCCCCTTGAAGGGGTGGAGACACATCTCCATGGCAACCACCTAATCAGAAGGTCCCACCCACAACTGGGTGGGTCACATCTCCATGGAAACAACTTAATAAAAAAGATCCCACCCAGCAATATTGAATCCGGGTGAAAGAACATGGCTTTTCTGGGGTCCACACAGCCTCACATCAGCCCAGCCAGTTTACTTGTCCTGTTTCCTAATCTCACACATGTACATTTCCGATATTTTCTGATCACAAATAATGCTGCAGTTAATAGCATGTGCTTTTGTATTAATGGACTGTTGGGCCTTATCTCCACATTCAACTCCTAGGAGTGGGATTGCTGGGATGGCAGGTAATTATGGTTTCAGTTTGACAGATATTTCCCAGGGACCGCCAGGGAGGCTGCACCGTTTTGCGTCCCGACCAGCCATGTGCAGGACACCCTGTTTCCCCACAGCTTTGCCAGCAGGGCGGGTTGTCAAACGCCTGAGATTTTGCCAGTCTGGTGGATGAGAAATGGTACCTCAGGGTAGTTTCAATTTGCATTTCTCTTATTATGAATGTCACTGAACACTTTTCACTCTCTAAAGGCCGTTTTATAGCCCTTTTTGTGACTCAGTCATGTATTTTCTCACTTTTCTGCAGGCTTTTTGTGTCTGAGTTCTTTTCATATTAAGGATATTAGCCTTTTGTCCCAAATATTTTCTCTTGCTTTGTCATGTTTTGAATTTTGCTTATGGGTGTGATTTCTGCCATGCAAAATTTATTTTTTTTTATTTTCTTCGTAGACAGGCAACATTTTCTTTTATTGTGTGTCTATGTATTTAGTTGCAGGAAGCTTTTTCCTACGCTCTGATTGTAGAAGGATTTGCCTATGCACAATTCTAGTATTTATGTGTTTAAATTTTTCACATGTTATCTCTGATCCATTTGGAGTTTATTCTCGGGCATGGAGTGAGAAGTGGATCTAATTTTATCTTTTCCCAAATGCCACATGGTTATCTGATTGTCCCAGCACCATGTATTTGAAAGACCACACTTGCTGCGTGACGGGCAGCGGCTCTGTAGTCACCCACGGGCTGTCTTGGGGGCAGCGGGGTGCGCTCCTGGGAGCCTCCCTCCCGCCGGCACGCGGGTCTGCGCGGCCGTGACCAGTCCTTCTAACTAAAGCACCTTTCCAGTATTTTCCTGTCTGGCAGAAATAGTTCCCCAGTCATGGCTCTTCCTTTTCAGTCCTTTCCTGGCTATTCTTAGTGTTTATTTTTCCATATGAACTTCAATTTCAACTCTAGCTGCTCAACAGAAAAGCTCATTGGGATTTTTATTGGCATTGTTTTAAATTCATGTGTCAAATGAAGGAGAACTGCTGGTGTTGTGGGGACTCCCCCGCCAGCCATTCCGGCTGATGGGAAGCCCTGCAGGGTCAGAAGGTGGGAGGGGAGAGGTCAGGCTCATCGTTCCCTTTCCCCGCATTTCTCCCCCAGAAGCAGCTCTCCTGACCTGGCCCCCTTGTATCCTGCAGCGACACTGTCCCTCGGGTCGGCAGCTTCCCTTAGCCCCTCAGGCTGCCCCGTGATGCCCCATCATCCACTCTTGATTTCCTCTAACTCTGCCTGTGCCCTGGAAGACACCCTTTTGAGCCCTCGCCATGGCCTGCTGGCGGTGCCCTCTGATCCCGCCGGGGCCCTGACACACCTGCCCGGCACTCCTGTCTGCTGGGAGGGAGCACCATGGCTCTTCTAGAAACCCACCCACCTCTGAAATGCTCTGCATTTTGGTTTGGCAGACCCCACTGTCAAGAGCAGGCCACTTCCGTGGGTGGGCGTGGGGTCAGCGGTGGCACACACCCCGGGCACAGGCAGTGTCCACTTGGGGCTTTTTGCTGGAGGCAGCGAAAAGGAGGCAGTCGCTTTCCACCACACAGAGAAACAGCTGGGAGCGCTTCCTGCCCCCAGGAAGTACGTGTCTCTCTCTGATTAGAGCACAGCCTGGAGAGGGAGAGACTGTGAGCCCTGGAGACACGGTTGGAGCCCCTGGATGCAGCTATGCCTGAAGCTGGTATTTGCTGGTCTTTTCCATTGTAGCAGCCAATGAAGTCACTGTTTAGCTTAAACCAGTTTGGTTTGGGTTTCTGTCACTTGCAGCCAGGTCCCCTGACTGACACAGGGGCTCTAGGAGGAGATTCCTACACTGTAAAAAGACAGTGATGTGAGGGCAGCCCAAATACTGAGAAACAGTTTCCCGTTCCGTGGCCCTGCTGCCGGGGAAAGCATTCTACCACCGGTCCCCTGTGCAGGACCCAGCAGGAACATGGTGACACCATCGAGTTTGGGGTGAAGGGCCCCTCTGGAGGGGAAGGGGTGGCTGCTAGGCCTGCAGCAGACCAGTCCACTGCAAGCTAAGTCAAGGTTTGGTGGGCACAGATGGGCTGCCCTGGTGGCAGCCCCTAGGACACTGCCAGGACGAGCTTTCCCATGGCTGGGCGTGCTCCACGGCCCATGCCTGGCCCCTCCTGACGCGGCCCTCATCACACTCATTTCCCTCCTGTGCTGGTGTGAAACCAGCACAGAGGTGCTGAGCGACTTACCCAGGGCCACCCAGAGAAGACTGGGGATGACTCGTGCAGGTTGGTGGGTGTGCTGGTTTGACACTGTCGCATTCCCCCAAAAAGCCGTGTTCTTGCTCCTAAGCCTATCCTGTGGGGGCAGACCTATTGTTCAAGGTGGAAACCTTGATTGGATTGATTCAATGGAGATGTGACCCACCCAGTTGTGGGTGTGGCCTTTTGGTTAGATGGAGATGTGACCCCACCCATTCAAGGTGGGGCTTGATTCATTTACTGGAGCCCTTTAAAAGAGGAGACATTTTGTAGAAACCTCAGGAGCGACACAGATGCAGACATTTGGAGATGCTCGGCATGCCGAAGGAGATGCTTGGAGCACTGACGCAGGGAGCACCTGACACCTGGACACGGACGTTTGGAGATGCCAAGCCCAGCAGAGTCACCACGTGCCTTCCCATGAGATGCTAGGCAAGACACAAACCCAGAAGGATCTGCGGGGCTGCAAGAGCTGTCTGAAACCAGAGTGTAGACCACAGCCACGTGCCTTATGCAACAGACACCAGCCTTTCTTCAGAGTCCAAGTGCCTTTCCCTGGATACCTTAGTTTGGACATTTTTGTGGCCTTAGAACTGTAAGCTTGTAGCTTAATAGATCCTTTATAAAAGCCGCTCCATTTCTGGTATCTTGCATTCCAGCAACATTAGCAAACTAAAACAGTGGGGCGAGCCCCGGAAGGAGGGCGGCCCCCTCTCGCTGCTGCTGCAGTGGTGCTCGTAAGTGCAGACTAGTGGAGGGCTCTGCGGAACAATGGAGCCTCCACGCAGAGAGAGCAGCGAGCGGAAGGAGGCGGGGGCAAGGGGTGAGCCCAGGCTGGGATGACTCAAATTCAGGCAGCTGAGGACTGACTTTGCTGCTGCCACGGATTCTAAGAAAGTCAAGGAACGTCTCCCTCCTTTGCCAAGGGTAGGGCAGCCTTGAGCTTGAGGCTGTGGCAGGCTACAGAAATGGCCACGATCCTACCCTCTTGAGTAAACTAAATAAATGGCCATTGTTGTAAACTACTAAGTTTTAGGCATGGTTTGTTATGCAGCAATAGCTGACGGATACAGACCAAAGAGGAAGAAGAAATTAATGGGGCAATTGCAGGGTCCGCTTGGCTGCGTATCTGCTCAACATGACAGCCCGGGGCCAGGCCTACCATCGTGCGCATATTCACAAACCGTGCACCGTGGCCAGGTGACTCCCCACGAGAGCCCGGCACTCCCGAGCTTGCCTTTGATTCCTGATGGAATATTGGCCCCCTAGGGGTTCCTACCCATTTCCCATCCTTTTCCATTAGGAGATCTGGGTGGGAATGGGGCTGACAGCAGGCTGAGATGCATAGAGCAAATGACAGCCCTGGAGCAGAAATTGGGGAATGGACAGGGGTCCTGGGAGATAAACCCTCCAAGGTTAAATGAGGTGGGCAGAATCCCTCCCCATCCCCAGCCCTTCCATTCACACCCAATCCCTGTGAACAAGGGGTGCCCATGGCCAAGGGGTGCCAATGTAAGTGAGGTCATAATCTGTGGCTTTAAGATGGGAACAGCCTCCTGGATTCTCTGCCAGGGTCCAGTCTAATCCAGGGGTCCTTGGAAGCAGAGAGGTTCCACTGGCTGGAGTGAGAGATGGAGGAGGACTCGGAGGGAGTCCAAGCAGGAGAGGTTCGACCTTCCATTACCAGTTTGAAGGAGGAGAGAGCCGTGCGAGGGTGGATTCCGGTTCCCTGCAGGACCAGAGGAGGCCCTGGCAGGTGCAGCAGGGACACGGGACCTCACTCCTACCCCCGCCCAGAGCCCAGTTCTGCCAGCAGCCCCAACGAGCCCCGAGGCCATCTCCACCGGAGCCTCCAGGTGCACCCCCGCCACACACACCTGCGGTCGCGGGAGCCCAGGCAGCAGCCCGCCCACCTGGATTCCCACCCAGGGACGCCACTGGCCTGTGCCGGGCTGCCCAGACTGCCGTGGCTGGTCAGCCGTGGGGCTCTGCACGCTGTACCCTCCAAGGGGCCTCCGGCCAGCGGGGCAGCAGGAGCCGCGGGTTGCGTGGGCTGAGCTCGCAGCGCCTCCTTGGTCCTGTCCACGCTCCAGGGTGGGCTGAAGTTTGCGCAGTTGGGGTTTCTTCCCCGCGGGGGGAGGGAGGTCCCCGAAACATTAGGGCAGCAGGAGACCTGCGCGGGCCCCACTTCAGGGACTCTCCCACGTGTCTCAAAGTCTCAGGACTTAGCAGGGGAGTCAGGAGGGGGGGTGCCCTGGGTGGGCGGGGCTCCGTGGGGGTGGGGCTCCGCGGGAGGCCGGCGGGCGGGTCCGGGCCCTCTACCCACAGGGCACGAGCAGCTCCCGTCCCCTGCCCTGTGCACGGGGGGCCCTGAAAAGGTTTTGTTTGGTAAACGGGTGCCCTCTTAGCCCATGCACGCCCCGGCGCTGCGGTGTTGGGACAGCACCCTCCTCCGAGGGGGTGGGTTTGGGTCATTGAGGCCAACACTAATAGGTAGGGGGTATAAAACCGCAGCCGGCGAGGTCAGCCACCCCGTAAGGTCTGCAGCTCTTCCCATTTACTGGTGTCCCAGAGGCGTGCCCAGTTCCCCTCTCCACAACCAATCATGGTCATGATTGTTCTTCTGTCCCTTGGAAAAGTGGGGGGACCCCTTGAAAGGCTCTGGGGGGCAGAGCACGCCCTGGGCCTGTGGCAGCCTTGGCACCCCACCGCTGTGCTGGGTGTATGGGGGATGGTCCCCAGGCACAGAGGCCCCTCGGGGCTCCCACTCCCCCCTGGGGGCTCCGCCGGGCTCGTGCGCCAGGAGCTGCCTGTGTTCAGCTAGCTGGCCTCCTGTCATCCTGTCATGGCTGGCCACTCCCTGGATATGGAGGAGTGAGGAACGGAGGGTCATTTGCCAAAGCTGGGGTGAGCCTGAAACCAAGGGATCCTGGGGGCCCACTTATGCCGGGGGGGGGGTCCCTGGTTCTGCCCTCGAGGCGGGCTCGGCCCAGCAGGAAAAGCAGCCCAGCATTCAAAGGGTGGAGCAGATGCCGCACAGCTTCAGTGAGTGTGAAATAGAAGCAGTGCTTCTCATTTGTGCTGTGTGACGCACATGTCCTGTCTGGGGGCAGATACTGGCCCAGATGTCACCCCTACCAGAAAGCAGAGAAGTCCCAATGCCAGAGCCAAATGCCTGCCCACCACCCTCAATGCAAACTCATGTCCCCCTACCCACGTCTACTTGCCCCCCACACTGCTCCTGAATCCCTGGCCTGCCCCGCACCCCCTTTCCCAGTGGCTGTGTCTTACCTCCCAGGGACGAGGAGCATCCCCAGGGCTCCCAGCCCGACTCTCAACTCTACCTCCCCTGGGGCCTGGCGGGGCCCAGCACATAAGGGTGCCTACAGCCGTTTGCCAGCTCCCTAATTCCTGGGAAAGTGGCCTGCGCCCCTAAGTACTGGGGTGGAAGGGCCCCCCAAGTTAGGTGATTTGCATCAATCGGGGCTGGGGGCTGAAAATTGTTAAGCCATGCAGAATTGGCATCAGTGTTTTGTTTCTGTTATTTTTTGCTAAGTTCATGTGAAAAGCAAGCTTTATAAAAAACACCTGGGTAATGTCCTCTCTCTTCTAATCAAAATCTTATATGGCACGCTCCCCCTCCATGGTGAGCTGGAATGCCACCCCCCAGGGGCACCGTCCCAGGGACCACTGCTGTCTTAAGGTCGTTCCCTTTCTCCGAGAACAGGGCTCTACTTTCCCTGTCGCCCGGGTGTAGCTGACTCCTGGGTGGGCACGGAATGGGGACTTCGCCCAGCAGGTGGCCGTACCCCATTGCCGTGGTGATGGGCCCAAGCAGAGCCGACCAGAGTCTCCCCGGGGATGGGCTTTGGGGTGGTGGTGCCCGGTTTGCCCCCAGGCTGCTGAGCTGGACGGACGGGACACCCACCACCCGGCCCGCGGTGGGCCCCAGCCCGCTGGGACAGAGAAGACCTGCTCTGCTGACGCTTCCTGTACCTGCGGCGCCCCCCGCCTGGGTCTGGCCCAGTCCCTGCGCCCCAATTCCACAAACCTCAAAGTCCACCATGGCTGCCATAGGCTTGTGGCCGGAGGTCCAGGGGACGCGCCCTCCGCACCTGCCCATCCCCGGGAGTGTCCCCGTCCTCACGGTCCCTCTGCGAGGGCCGGTGGCCGGGCTGCGGGTCTGTGCCTGGGGACAGAGGGCTCTTGGCGAAGGCCGGGGCAGGGTGAATGACGTCCCCGTCACCTTCGGTGGGGACAGGCCCTACAGACCGGGGCTCCACACGTCCGTCTCAGCGGCCAAGCCATGTCTCCCAGAAACATCCGCTCGGGGGCTGACCCCGTATTTGAAAGGGGGTGAATCTGGGGCCGGTGAAGTGGGACCAGGCCGGATGGGCCGCACGGGCGTCTCTAAGGGTCACTTTGTTTGCAGACGGCCCGGGAGGTGGCCGGGAACGGGCACCGTTCTGCGCCCACGGGTGGCGAGGCCCAAAGGCTTGACACGCGCCTGGAGTCCGTGAGCGCAGCCCATCCCCATCGGGGGCCATGGCCCCGGGCACCCCTCCTGTCATGGGCGGCGCAGGCCGGGAGGTGCAGGGGTCACCCGCTCGGCCTCCAACCTGCCCTCCGAAAGACAGAGCACTGTGAGTATCCCGATATTGAAGATGAGGAAGCAGGCACAGAGAGGTTCAGAAACTTGCTGGAAGCCACACAGTGAGAAACGGCAGAGCCACGTCTCCACGCGGGTCCCCACACGTGCTCGGCCCCGCTGCCTCCTGCACAGCTTCCTGGTGGGCGGGGGAATGAGGCAGCTTTCCCCCCCGCTCTGCAGGTGAGGCGCTCGCCCCTGCGCTGGCCCAAGCTGGTGGGCGCGGGAGCTGGGGACTGAGCCCCGCCTCTGGAGTGGCCCCGGCTGGCACCAGCTCTGGGTTTTTGCCGTTCGCTTTGGCAGAGGGTGGCCCGTCCACCGGGCAGGCAGCCCCCCGAGGCTGGCCTCTCCCCTTTCCTGTCCTCCTGGTGGGGGCTCGGCAACTGGGTCACCAAGGGGGTGACCAGCCCCATAAGCAGCCCCATCAGCTGGACGGCAGGCAGCGTCGGCTCCAGTACCACGCCCCCTTCTCTGTCCTCTGTCCCCAGCACACCGAGGACCCCAGCGTCCCTCGTTCTCCCCCTGCTCGAGGTGCGACGCAAAGCAGCCACTGGTGCTTGCAGAAGACAGGATTTCCTTGGCAACGACAGCTGCGCTCCTCCTGGGCTGGCAAACACACCCCCTGGCTCCCCCTCTCATCCATCCAGGCAGCAAGTGTGGCCAGTACCCTTGCCCTTGGCCTCAGCCTGCCAGGCCGGCTGCCCCGGGCCGGAGCTCCCCAGGGCCAGCGGTCCAGGACAGCCTTCCTGCCGCAGCACCCGTGGCCCCGCATGGCCCGGGCCCATCCGCGCTCCTGTGCCAGGGCAGCTGGAGGAAGCCCCCGGCCTCCCCAGGTCAGAGAACACCCGGCTCCCTTCCCATCACGGACCGTGACATCAGGCGGCGGCAGGGCCCCGGTGAGGACAGGGGAGCTTCCGGCCCGCTGGGGAGTCCAGGGCCACCAAATCCCTGAGTGTTGCCCGGCGAGGACCTCGGCGCCGACTGGGAGACGGTCACAGACGTCCCGGCGGCCGGGGTCACGGGGGCAAGACAGAAGCGGAGGCGCCTGCCTGGGGGCTGGGCCCGCGGTCACCCCAGCTGCGCGCTGTCCTCCAGGAAGTGGGCAGCGCTGAGGAGCGGTGGGTCCTGGAAAACCTCCCGCGCCCTGGCCCCCCACGGCCCCGCAGCGCCCGCCTCCCACCTTGTCGGCACCCAGGGGTGGGACCCAGTCCTGGGGCTGACACTGCTCGTCCTCGCTGTGACCTGTCCCTTCTCCCTCCACGCAAGGGCTGGAGGCAGGGCTCAGCCAAGTGCAGTTTTGGGGCCTCCGTGGCCCCAAGGTGAAGGGAGAGGACCACAGGACCTGGGGACCCCACCTCGTGGCCTCGGGTGCGTCACTGCCCACCCGACCCCCAGCCTCGTGTTTCCCGTGGGGCGCTGGAAGAAGAGCCAGGGCCTCGGACAAAGGGGCTGGAACTCGGCCGCTGACATCCCAGCTGACCTTCCTGGAGCGGCCACTCCCATTTGCTTTGAGGGTGAAAGGGGACAGTGGGCCCCCCGTGGCTGACCCCAGGGCTTGCCGGTGCCTCAGCTCCTGTGTGTCCCTCCTGCCTGGAGTGTGTCCGAGCCACCTGGGTCTCCTGGGGAGCACAGCCAGGCCCGGCCTCCCATGCGCCTGCCCCGAGGAAAAGAGCCACGCCACGGCAAGCTGTGAGGGAGTGCGGGGGCCGTGGGCCGAGGGCTGGCGCACATGACACAGGCTTCGGGTGCCCTGGCACCCCTGCTGCCAGCCTGAGAGGAGAGGTCAAGGCCGCTGGCGGGGCCCCAGATCCAGAGGGCTGCGAAAGGACGCCCTCCCGGGGGCAGTTCAGAGAGGAGGAGCCAGCTCAAGACCCAGGGCCGTGGGGCCAAGTGAGGGCAGCTTGCCCCAGTGACCCCACCCTCGGGAATCCATGGGGGGTGGGGGGAGGCAGGGGTGGCCCCCAGCACCCCCGGGGGCAGAGGGCGGGACAGCATCTAGGACCCATGGGGACGGCGCCCCAGCGGCCTCCCCATTTGCTTCCTGATGCAGCTGGTGTGGGGGACCGCAGGGTCCCCTGACTGCAGAGACCTGAGTCTCTGGGGCTGCAAGTGGGAGGAGAGCCATGGCCAAGGGGCCTAAGACGCAGCCTGGGGAGCTGAGATGCGGCCTGGGGCTGAGACAGGGCCTGGGGGTGCTGAGACAGGGCCTGGGGGCTCAGACAGGGCCTGGGGGATTGAGTCAGGGCCTGGGGCTGAGACAGGGCCTGGGGGGTTGAGTCAGGGCCTGGGGGCTGAGACAGGGCCTGAGGGGCTGAGACAGGGCCTGGGGGCTGAGACAGGGCCTGGGGCTGAGACAGGGCCTGGGGGTGCTGAGACAGGGCCTGGGGGGCTGAGTCAGGGCCTGGGGGGTTGAGTCAGGGCCTGGGGGCTGAAACAGGGCCTGGGGGGGCTGAGACAGGGCGTGGGGGTGCTGAGACATGGTGTAGGAATGACACAGCATGGGGGGCTGGGACGTGAGCTGAGGGCCGCCTGCCCTGACCCTCCAAGCTTCCCTGGGGAACGGTGTGCCATGCTTTACCGGGAGATGCAGGAGCGGGTCGGCTTAGATACGTGGCGTGGGGAAGGCCAGGCAGGAGTCCCAAAGCTCCAGGCTTCGCTCGCCTGCCAGGCCGTGCCAGTGTCCTCAGCGGCAGCTGGTCGGAAACTCACCCGATGAGCAGCACAAGGACAGAGCAGTGCAGGCAGTAGTTGGCGTCTCTACCCTGAGGTCTCGTGGAAACTGGATGATCAATTTTTCAGTGACTTTAATGGAATATTATTTCCTTCTCCTTTGCAATCAATTCCACGGAAGCCAAAGTTGCAGATTAGGCTAAATAGCTATTGAAATGTGGGGACAGGGCCAACAGCAAACAGCAGATTTGTCTGGAATTGCCTGTGAGAGAGCGAGGCGGGTGCCAGGGCACTGGGGAGCCATGGATGGTGCTGGGATCTGGGAGAGGTCAGGACCCATGGCTCACGCATCAGTGGTAGGGGCCAGCAAACGGTGGAGAGTGAGTGTGAGCGTGCAAGTGAGAGGACGAGTGAATAAATGCGTGAGCGCACGAGCAGAGGGTGGCCTCCCGGGCGGAAGGGGCAAAGCAGGCCCAGTAGGAGGGTCCACTGTTGTTGAAGCCTCCCCAGGCCACCCCCGACGACCCCCCAGGACCACCTGGCAGGGGTGATCTCTGTGCCGGGGAGCGCAGGAGGCTGCCGGGCTGCTGGGCTGCGTCACGGGTGGGTGCTGAGGACGTCCCGTGTCTGCCCAGGCCGAGGCGGGCACAGCCCTGCTCTCAAGGCGTCCGGGCGGGGGCTGGACACAGGGTCGGGACCCCTTCAAGGCCGCCCATGGGACAGGGGAGGAAGTTCAGGGGGACGGGCTTCTCCCCGCTGGGGTGTGTGGTGGTGGGTGTGTCTCTCTGTGTGTGAGTGTGTCTGTGTGTGGTTGTGCCTGTGTGCAAGCGAGTATGTCTGTGTATCGGTTTGTTAGTGTGTATCTCTGTGTATGAGTGTGTGTGTCTGCATGTGAGTGTCTTTGTATCTGTGTATGTGAGTGTGAGTGTGTCTGTGTGTCTGTATATGGCTGTGTGCTTGTGCATGTGTGTGCATGTTTACACTGGAGTGTGCACGTACACTTGTGTGAGTGCGTGTGTGTGTGTGTGCATGCATATGCATGTGACTGGAGGGGTGAGTGTGGAAGGGGTAGAAAGTGCACCCCGTTCCCTGTGTGCCTTGTTCTCCATGAGCCGGTCCTGGCAGGGCGGCAGGTCAGGCCTGGGTGGGTGGGCAGCTGGGTGGGCAGGTCAGGCCTGGGTGGGTGGGCAGCTGGGTGGGCAGCTGGGTGGGCAGGTGGGTGGGCAGCTGGGTGGGCAGGTGGGTGGACAGGTGGGTGGGCAGGTGGGTGGGCAGGTGGGTGGGCAGGTGGGTGGGCAGCTGGGTGGGCTGCTCAGCAGAGCTGGGTCCAGGGGGGATGGGGGAGAGCCTGGCTGGCAGCCTGACCCTCGGGCTCCAGGCCGAGGCTGGACGCAGGATCCCGGGCACGTCCCCACCCCCAGCGAGGGCGCAGGGCCCCTGGCTGACGGGCGAACATGCGTCGGCCGGAGGGTCAAGCAGGTCTGGCGCCCGAGGGCCGCAGCTGGGACAGCGGACCTGGCAGGAGCCCAGGGTGGGCCCGTGGCAGGCTTTGGAGGGGCTGCTGGCCGGGAGGGGTCCGGGGGCCTGAGGCCCAGCGCAGGGCGGGCAGCATGGGGAAGTGGGCCTGCAGGAGGCCACGCAGGGCCTTGGGCTGTGGACGTGTCGAGGGCAAGACCCCCGCCCTCCCCCTCTCTCCTCTGGGTGCTCAAGGGAGGGCAGCATCTTTTCCTGGAGGGGAGGGCGCACTCCCCACTGGGGTCCCCACACAGGCAAAGTCACCGAGGAGCAGCTGCCATGCGAAGCTTGGACCACCAAGGGGTCACGGGAGGCCTGGCCGCATGAGAGCAGAGACCCTGGTGGCTGGGGAAGCGGCTCGGTGCCTTCAGATCTGAAGGCACACTGTGTTCACAACACCTGTTAAATGACTTTTGCTACTTGTGCTCATCTTTTCATACCACTTTTGTAATATTCTTTAATGTTATAGAATATAACCATCTATAACCATCTATAACCATCATTTATAGATTGATGGTTTTGGAAAAAAGTTCACCTAGAACCTTCTTGAAGCGTCTTGTACGCCGACATTAGAGCATCAGGGGAGGCTTGGCGGGTTTTAGTTGCTTGGTTTTGTTTCTGGTGTCCTAGTGGCCCTTTGGTGGGTGCTGGGATTTCCCTTGACGTCGGAAGCTGTTTTCCCAGGACCAACCCCCACGCCCTGGCCCAGGGCCCTCAGGCCCCAGAAGACAGGGTGGAAGCACGCGGAGCAGCTGGCTGCCCAGGACTGGCGCTCTGCTGCTGTCCACCTGCGTTCTGTCCTTGGTCCCTGCGAGAGCCCAGCTAGGAAGGAAGCGAAGGCGTTGAGAAGGAAGTGAAGGCGTCGTTAGTAATCCACTCTCCCTCCTCCCTACTGCCTCCTGCCCTCCTACTCCCCCAGACTGTGCACAGTCAGCTCACATGCCCTGTGCACTGTCAGCTCACACGTCCTGTGCACAGTCAGCTCACACGCCCTGTGCACTGTCAGCTTACACACTGCGCACAGTCAGCTCACATGCCCTGTGCACTGTCAGCTCACACGTCCTGTGCACAGTCAGCTCACACATCCTGTGCACAGTCAGCTCACACGCTCTGTACACCGTCAGCTTACACATTCTGCACACAGTCAGCTCACACGCCCTGTGCACAGTCAGCTCACACACTCGGCACAGTCAGCTCACATACCCTATGCACCGTCAGTTTACACACTCTGCGCACAGTCAGCTCACACACCCTGTGCACTGTCAGCTTACACACTCTGCACACAGTCAGCTCACACACCCTGTGCACAGTCAGCTCACATACCCTGTGTACTGTCAGCTCACGCACCTGTGCACTGTCAGCTCACATACCCTGTGCACAGTCAGCTCACACGCCCTGTGCACAGTCAGCTCATACACCCTGCACACAGCTCACACACCCTGTGCACTGTCAGTTTACATGCCCTGTGCAGTCAGCTCACAGACCTGCTGAGGACTCAGCCTCCCCAGGATGCGGTCAACTCCCCCCACCACTGCCTTAGACACTCCTGCCATGGCATCATGACATCCTCCCATGAGCAGGGGCACATCTTCCCGTGAGCAGGGACACAACCTCCCATGAGCAGGGACACATACTCCCATGAACAGCCCAGTGGGGTTGGACAGCTGGCCATGGATGGGGAGGGTGTCCCTTTGTCAAGCCCACTGCTGACCAGGCCCCGTGCAAGGAGGGGGATGCCCCAACCTGCTGGTGCTACCCTGCAGCCCTCACAGCCAGTAGGAGAGCATGCCCACAGCGGGCCACCCTGCCCCCAGGCATGGCATGGGTGCAGGGTGGAGGAGAGGGTCCTGGTTAATGGGGTGCCCTGGCTTCAGGGCTTTGGACAGGAGGACCACGCAGGGAGCCAGGAGCTCCTGGAGGGCTCAGGAGCAATCCGGCTGTGAAGAGAGGGGCAGAGCCGGAGCAGGAGAGCAGCCTGGGCCTTAGGGAGCCATGGAGAAGCTGAGGCTGAGGAGCTGGGCAAGGAGGAGCAGGAAGGGACCCTGGAGTGTCTGAGGCCACCGCAGGGCTTCTGTGGGTTCCCTGTCCCTGGGCCGCCTGTGGACAGGAGGCATCCGGGATGTCCGTGCCTGCATCCCCCCCTGCCAGGCGGGCTGGTGCCTTGTAGGGACCTAGGAGGCACCCACTCGTAAATCTCGCTCAGGAGGGCAAGGTTGGCACCTGTTCAGGATGCAGAGCTGATGGACCAGTGGGACACCTGTGGGTTGTGAGGCGCGGGGGGTCCCCAAGCCCTGCCCCAGGACCCAACCTGGCCTGGCAGCAGCGGGCACACACCGGGGATCCGAGGAGGCCCAGGTGGCGTGAGCCCTGATGCCAGGCTGGCTCGAGGTGTTTCCCCCGTGCAGGCCCGGAACTCAGCACTGATGCTGCGACCCCACCCCCACACAGGGTGGCCGTTTCCTTGACAACGGGTCCTGCCACCTCCCTGGGCAGGGCCACTTCATGGTCAGAGCCCCTCTGGGGCCGTGCCCGGTGCACCGAGCCAAGGTGGGGGGCAGGCTCCCAGGCACCTCTCAGGGCCCCCACCCTCGGGGACCTGTGGGAGGAATTTTAAGCCCAAGAAGGATGCTTTAAAAGCACCCATGCGGCTTAGTTAAACCGCCTAAAATAATTGCAGAGCAGCAATTACTTCTTTTCAAGGCGTTCAGAGGTGTTAAGATCCAGGCTCGCATTTTCCGTGATCAAAGCGCATCCCTTTGTGCCGCCTCGAAGCCGCTGTGTTCTGTGCCACAGGTGCTCCTGGGAGGCACCGGGGGTGCCCTCGTGTGGCCGCGGCCCCTCCCCTGCCTGGGAGGCCTGCCTCCCGCCCCTCCTGGCTGAGTCAGGAAGAGCAGAGGAGGCGGTCAGCATTTTCCGATTCCCCGCAGAGGAGAGAGCAAGTTTGCAAGGCAAGGCTTTTCCGCGGCGGCGTGCGGGGCTGGCTCCAGCGCTCTCCGGGCTGGCTCCCGGCCAAGCAGCCCTCTGCAGAGAAGGGCAGCGGGATGGGACAGAGGGAGGGCAGGTCGCCAGGGAAGCCCATTCTCTTTCCTCTCTCCGAGACTGAGGCTGCCTTACCCTGCCCTCGGCTCCCTCTCCCCCTCTCCATCTTTTTCTCTGCCTGATCTTTTCACTCCCTCTTCCTTCTGTCATCCCTCATGCAGCCCCTGCTCTGTGCTGACCCCATAGGGCAGCACTGAATCCAAGGAGCCTCTGCCTCAGGGCCCTTCGTCTGTGATGGCAGAGGGGACACACGCTGGAGGTCCAGGGGGACTGGGGGAGGAACTGCAGACTGTTGAGCTGCAAAGCTTTCCCCTGGCACACCGCGGGCACTGCACTGGAGCTGGGCACAGCCTGCGACCTGCTTTGGGCAATTTGCAAACAACAGTGGGTGGGTTCCAAGCCAAGGGCTTGAGAGACAAGACGTGTTTCTGCTTGTCTGTTTGGGAACTTCCGACTTCCACCATGAGAGGAACGAGCCCGGGGCCCTGCTGCTCCTAGAAAGGGGTCACAAGGGGCAGATCTGAAGTGAACCCACAGCCCAGAGCCATGCCCAGCTGTGCTCAGAGCAGCCAAACCCAGCAAACTGCAGCTGTGTGAGCCAGAAACAAATGCCTGCTCTCATCAGCTGCTGGATCAGGATGATTTGTTATGCAGCAGCTCCGTGGTTCCAACTAACCGATGCAAAGTGCTGCCTGCTCTGGGCTTCTGAGTCTAGCAGGGTCGGTCAGGAGGGAAACCCACTGTTGCCCGCATGCACCCACCTAGCCAGGCCCAGAAGGACCCGCTCCTTCAGCCGCAGCCCAGCAGCCCAGGAAAGGGTTTTCTTGGGACCCTCACTTGGCTGACTGGCTGGGTGCCCTGGGGGAGGGGCATCCTCAGGACCAGCCATGCCAGAGTGGGGGAAGTCCCGACATGAGGGAGGTTCTTTCACGCTCCCCAAGATGCGGGGGTGTCCTCCCATGTGCCTCCAAGATGAAAGAGGGTCCCCCACATACCCCATCTCTTATATGAAGTCTCCTTTTTAAGAAAGCCTCACATATGGAATAAAAATAAATAATAGGGGGAACAAATGTTAAAATAAATTTAGTTTGAAATGCTAGTGATCAATGAAAGGGGGGTAAGGGGTATGGTATGTAAAATTTTTTTTTCTGTTTTTGTTTTATTTTTCTGTTGTCTTTTTATTTCTTTTTCTGAACTGATGCGAATGTTCTGGGAAATGATCATGATGATGAATATGCAACTATGTGATGATATTGTGAATTTCTGAGTGTATGTATTGGGAATGTTTGTGTTTCTTTCTTGTAATATTTTTTAATTAATAAAAATTTTTTTTAAAAAGCCTCAAATCCCCCCATTTCCCCACGTGAGGGTAGGCTGCAGCCCAAATGGATTGCCCCCCGTTCCCCATCCCAAACCCCCTTACCCCTGGGCTTTGCCTCTGCTGCTGCCCCCTGCGCTCCCACCCTGCAGAACCAGGAAGGTCTCTGCCTCCCTCATCAGCCCCGAGCTCACTGCCTCCCTCATCAGCCCCGAGCTCTCTTAGCCTCTGGACAGAGTTGTTAATATCAATCAGTTTGTCCGTAAGACTGTGCATGGGCGTGGCAGGGCCACAGTCCACCTGGGCATGAGGTTGGCTCTGCTAGAAGGCAGAGCAGATTCCTGGGCCATGTCCCGACCTGGCCCAGCGCCAAGACCTGGGAATCTGCATTCCCTGAACCACGGAGCACACACAGCCGGCGGCCCCGGGGCCAGATCGGACTCCCCCGAGCAGAGCGCCAGCACCCAGCCGGCTGTGTGTCCACCCATGCTGGACACACTGGAGGACATTGGGGCTGTCAGCCGCAGCGATGAAGGAGATTGGTTCCCTGGCGAGAAGGGACACTGCAGTCTGGTCCCTTTGCAGCGACAACTGGCTCCACGGAGTCCTGGGCTCTGCCTGGGCTGCCGACTTGAGACCCACAGGGGTGGGCGGCTGCAGGGCCGTTCACCTGGGGTCGTGGCATGCAGCCCCCAGCTGACCTGCTGGGAGGCGGCACCCATGGACCAGGCTGCCCCAAGGGCCACAGCTGGCTGTCACACCCTACAGCCCTACAGCCCTCCTGGGCTCCCTGTCCTGCCGCAGCCACGGATGTACTCTCCCCTCCGGGGGCTGCAAACTCCGGATGGACTCCCGGGGGGCTACCGCACCCGGGCCCTCTGGGTGGTCTCAGCTCCCTCCATCTTCCCCAGACCCAGAAGTGCTGTGCGGGGCGCCCCTAGCCCCGCAGGGAGCCACGAGCCCACCGTCCCCCACATCCAGCTGCCGAACCCCCTCCTCTGAGCTGGGAGCATGTGGCTACGGACGGGTTGGAGGTTTCCTTTGCCCTGCGTTTAAACCTGCACGGGGGAGACACGCAGCTAAAACTGAAGGATATCCGTCGGTGCTTCAAAATAAGATCTAAGCCTGATGCGGCGGCCTGGGCTCTTAGCCCTGGAGGGGACGTCGTGTGCCTCGAAGTGAGACTTATACTCCCGGGGCCCAGACAGAAAAGGCCTGACTCATTCCTAAACAAACTAACTCCCAGTTAGCCGAGCATCTCAAAAGGAAACAAACAGGAAAGCCAATGCTACGCCGACTCCTTCTGCACACAGAAGGATGGGTTTTGACAGTGGCGGGGACGTTTGTGCAGAGAGTCATTCACAACCCTAGGACGCAAGAACTAGTCTGTTTTCCAAAGAAACAATTTACTGACTTGTTCAGGAAGGTACCAATTTCTCAGACAAATAAGCCATTTTTAACTGGGCTGGAAACGGGTTTTGACGCCTGCTTAAATTGAACCATGACTATTCCAATGCATTCTTATTTTATCTCTTACTTAGAAAAGACACAAAAATTTGAGTTGTGAGAAACGCATCTGAGCTCACAATTTGACTCCCCCGCTCTTGCCCTAAAATCTACCCTGTGCCGTGTTCCTGCATCTCAACTGCCTCCTGTATACCAGGGAGAGACACTGCGCATTAGCAGATACATCAAGGAGCAGATCCGGATTTGCGGTCCTGTTTCAACCCCATGGAAATGGCCAGAGAAATGGAAACATTGAAGTCAGTCACTGCACTGGCAAGGAGAAGACACCGCGTTGGTAGAGATGGTGCCGAGAGGCTGAACTGAGCGCAGCCGAGGGCAGTCCTGGGGGCCGGTGCCCATGGAGGGGCAGAGCCTGAGAGCAGAGGCTCGGGGGTCAGGAGAAGCCGAGGCAGCGGGCGGTGGTGCTGGCGGCCGAGCAGAGCTCGGGGGGCCCCGGGACGCGTGTCCAGCTGCTGAGACCTGCTTTTGGGGAAACATGGGGAGCCAGCACGGGCTCTGTTGAGCAGTTAGGGAACTCTTGCACTTGGCACGTCACTCTATCCAAAACGAAAATGGCTTTAAAAAGGCAAGACATGTTTGTTGTACAAAAATTTGACAGTATTGAATATAAAGAGGAAGGCTGAAAATCGCTCCGCATCTCACCACCAGGAAATAGTAATCACTGCTGACTCCCTGAGACACCCTTTCTGGACGCTTCTCCCTGGACAGCACATTTCCCCTCGCATGGAGGGGAGCGTTCGCTGCCTAAGGTTCTGTGACTCGTTTTCCCCACCCCCCAGGAGGTCTGGGATGGGTCACCACGGCGACAGACAGAGACCTGCGCCTCTCTAAGTTGCATGGCCTTCCTGGGGAGAGACGGACCACAGCAGACTTGACGAGCCCTGCTGGGGTCCGTGCAGGTTTGTGCAGCAATTTCCTGTGATAAGCCCTGCTACGCCCAACGTGGCAGTGAGCAGCCTTGGCCGGGGTGGAGCGCTGGGGCTGCAGGGTCTCGCAGACAGCAGCCCGCCTGGTGCCAGGCCCTGCTCGGGACGAGGACCGGGGTGGAGCACAGGGTCAGGTGTTAGGATGCGTGCCATGGGAGCTCTGGGTGTCACAGATGGCTGCAGGCTTGCAGAGGGGCCCCAACACGGACGACAGAAGCTCAGCCCCAAACTGAGAAGGAGCTGGGAGCAAAGACAGGCTCAAAGAGAAAATGATACCTAAATAGGAGCACCTCAAAACACATGAGTGGTATAACGCAGTCACAACCCGACATAGTCCTTTAAAAGCGAACATTTGGTGAGAAAGAAGTCTGCATGTCAATAAAATGATAGTAGAAGCCCGAGAGTTCAAAACCGAGCCCACAGGGTGGAAAGGGAAAGAGATGGGAGAAGGCGGGGGGGTGGGGGGGCACCTGGGAGTTGGAAGATGGCTCCCAGAGGCCCCGTGCTGGATCAATAAGAGCTCCTGGGTGAGAGAACTGTGAAGGTGGATGGGGAAGCAACGCTCCAAACTGTGCCTTAGCGCTGGGGCACGCGAGGAAGACCCGAGGGGCCTGCCAACGCCCAGCACGAGGCATGGAAGGAGGCAAACAGGCACGTTGGCATCAACGTCTACAGCCCTGGGGCTGGAGCTGCCAGTGTTAAAAAGAAACAGGGCACCAAAACAACCAGAAATCAGAATAGATTCAAGTTCCTCGGTGGCAACCCCAGAGGCTGGAAGGCAGTGGAGCTGGGCACCCACATTCGCCCAAACCCTCCCTAGAATCTGTGACCCAGCCTGGCTGTCGACCCAGAAGGGACGGAGAAAACATACTGGTGATGGTGGCGTCAGGAAACAACAACCCTGTCTCCTCGGTCAGGAGTTTCCAAAGGATGTGTGCCCCCAAACAGGGGAGGGGAGCAATAAAAGGGAAAACGTGGGATCTAGAATGAGGGGATTCATCAGAGAGGCGAGGTTTCCCTGGGCAAGAGCTGAGCGGTGGAGAGCAGGAGAGAGGGCACATCCCAAGACAGGCATCTCCTGAGAGAAAAATGGGTGGGACAGGCCACCTTGGCAGGAGAATACATTTACGGCTTTGTCAAAAAGGTTAGGGGAAGAACTAGGGATGGGTACACGGAGCAGTAAGCAAAGAAAAACGCAAAGCTTTACCTTGAGGGAAGGTACAAAGTGTACCACGGGGAGGGACCCACACCCAGCAATGACTTGACTACAAGTGGATTCATTGATTAAACCTGATTTAGAAGATTTAATTAATGCATTGACAACGGTCTCAGTTTCCCACGCAGTGGGTTGGCTTAAAGAATGGGTATTTATTGGCTCATGGTTCAGAGCCTGGAGGCCTGGCTTCCTCCAGGGTCAGTGGTTCTAGAGGCTGACCATCCTTGGGGTTCCTTGGTGCTCTCATTTGCTAGACTGCTGAAAGCAGATACTATAAAATGGGTTGGCTCATAGTAATGGGGATTTATTAGCATGCAAGCTTGCAGTTCTGAGGCTGGGAAAATGTCCAAATCAAGGCATCATCAGGCGACGCCTGGCTGCTGGCGATCCTTGGCTCCTGTGCCACACAACAGGCGCATGGTGGCACCTGCTGGTCTCGCCCTCCTCTTCCAGGCTTCGCTGCTTCCAGCTTCTTGCTGCCTGTGGCTTTCTCTCTCTTTCCCTGAGTTGCACTGTCTTATAAAGGACTCCAGTAAGAGGGCCAAGGCTGCCCTGAATGAGGGGGGCCACGGCTAAATATCCTACTTCCCGGAAGATCCTACCGGCAATGGGTCCACGCCCACGGGAATGGATTCGCTTTAAGAACGTACTTTTCTGGGGTTTCTTCAGCCTCAAACCATCACACTCGGCTTTCCCGACGCATGCGGATCCTCTCCTTTCCCTCCTGAATTTCTTCTGCTTCTAGAAGGCTCCAGGACCAGACAGGGGCTCGCCCCTCACTCATGGGGCCACCCGCTACCAAGAACAGCAGCTTCACGGGACCCTGAGGGCAGCTGGCTCACCCCCCAGGGGTGTGGCCCAATACTACCTCATCATGTTGGTGAATGCTGAACAGTAATTTAATCCGAAATGTGCGTTCAGCATCCTGGGAGTTGGAGAGTAGCGGGCACGGGGATCCGAGAATTCAGCGCTACTGCTGGGAGTCCGAAGATGGTGTCTACAATCGAAAAATCAATATATAGCAAAAAAGCATGTTATTTAGAAATATGGAGGTAAATACCCAAACAATGAAAACAAAACTGAGTTGCGGAAATGCACTTCTAGGGTACAAGGCTCAGGGATGGGGGGTGGCGGGGGGACAACCGACTGGTGGGTTTTAGGATAAACTGTGAAGAGCAATTTTTATTTTTTTAATTACAGACCCAACATGTTGTTTCCATGCAATATAAATTTTAAAATAAAATAAAGAGGGGGCCTGTTGGTTTAGGACTTGGTCAGGAGCCCTTTTCCGCAGTCATGTGATGACCAGCTGGAAATAGCCGGGCTGGTAAGTGAGGGTCCTTGCCTGGGACCCCCAACCTTGGCCCCACCCACTGTTGGGGTCCCCACTCTTGACCTGCCTTAGTCGCTGGTGGAACCCACCAGGAAGGACGCTGTGCCCCGAGGCCTGCCCGGTCCAGGGGGCCGCCTGGGGAGCCAGGCCGTGAGGGGGACCCTGGTGGGCGTGGACAGACGATGGGGCGTGAGGCCAGGCCGCAGGTGGGCAGGAGGTCAGGGCCATCCCATGGGCCCTTCCAGGCCCGGCCCTGGGCAGTGGAGGGATCTCAGGCTGCAGATACTTCACTTCACCGACTCCACTCAGGGCTCTGCAGTGCGTGCCCTGCCCCTCCTGCCGAATCCTTCCCAAATTTGACATTGGAAAGCAGTTGTGAAAATTGCTTTACAAATGGATTTTTCCAAAGTGCTTCCTCAGCCTGCCCTTGGGAGGGAGAATCACTGACTCAGGGGCTCTCAGAGCCTCTCACGCTGGCCTGAGGGCAGGCAGCGCGTCTCTCCTGGGTGCTGGAAGCAGGAACAGCTCTTCTGCCTAAGGCCAGCCAGGGTCTGTTCACCACCCCTGGGCCAGATGGGGCTTGGCCTTCTGTCGCAGCCCTGGCCCAGGGCTGGCCCACTGGACACAGACCCCACCTCGACCCCGCTCCCCATGGTGGGGGCCCCTGCACCCCCTCTGCACCGCCCCCTGCACCCCCTCTGCACCGCCCCTAGCCCCCCATGGTGGGGCCCCTGCACCCCCTCTGCACCACCCCTAGCCCCCCATGGTGGGGCCCCTGCACCCCCTCTGCACCGCCCCTAGCCCCCCCATGGTGGGGCCCCTGCACCCCCTCTGCACCGCCCCCAGCCCTGCATGGCAGGGCCCTCTGGTATGTCAAGAGCTCAGTCACTTAGCCAAAGCCGCACACTGGCCTCTGGGAACCTAAGGGTCCAGCCCAGCTGCAGGGGACAGAAGTTCCTTCCCCCCGGGGACCCTCCTGGGTATGGGGGACTGGCAGCCCTGTGCCCGCCTGCCTCCCGGGTCTGGAAGTCTCTGAGCCGCTCTGAGGGGCCTCCCTGCCCCTTCCATGGGCGAGGAGCCTGCGCCAGACGCCCCCCACCCCCTTGCTGTGTCTGTTTCTCCAAAAGGCCCCCTGAGGGCAACAGGACCCTCCCAGAGGCTGGGGTGACCCCGGGAGTCCCAGCCGAGCCAGGGAAAGTTCTGGGCCTTGGGGTGGGGCCCCCAGAGGGCAGCATGGGCCTGAGCTCCCCGCCTGGGGAGGGGACTTACGGGGTGCTCCCGCAGCGGGAAGAACTGCACCCCTGCGCCTGCTCCTTGCGGAGCTTTCGCTTGCTCCGAGGACAGGGATTCTGGGACATGCAGCCCCAGACCTACACCCAGCTCCCCGAGAACCACAGAGCCGGGGCACCTGGGGGCAATTCAGAGCCTGGGCTGGGGGACACCGAGCTTGCAAGTGGGGTGCCAGGCATTAACGCTGCCGAGAGCCATGGGGTCTGCCTAGAGGGCACACACAGCCACGCGGTGTCCTGGCAGCCCCGGCTGCTGACCAGAGCCCTGGCCCTGGTGCCCGGCGCTGACCCCTGGGGGACGCGTCCGGGGCTCCCCCCTTCCAGTCCGCCCTTCCCCGTCTCCTTCCAGAGGTCAGACCCCATCTCCCGCAAGGCCTCCCCCCGCCCCCACCGGTCCCGCGCCCCTGGCCCTCCGTCAGCGTCGCCCCTGTGAACCGGGCACTTGTCCCTCCGTCTTGGCGTCTGCTTCCTGGAACACCCGACGGACACAGCTGGGTGGAGACAGGAGCAAAGGGAGCTCGGGCAGCGCCTGCAGGCCCCGGGCAGGGAGGAGCCTTCGGGCTCTGACTTCCCACCGACGGCGGAGGGCAAGGGCGGTTTCGGTGGACAGGGCGAGGCTCACGACGCGCGGGGACGCCCGGGACTCCATGGGGTGACGGCGCTGCTCGGTCGCCACACCGTGAGTGGACAAGACCCCAGGGCGCCCCTCAGCACCGGGGACTTCTCGGGGGGGCTGCGTCCCTGTTCTCTGGGGTCCCTGGAACCTCCCCTAGGCCTCCTGGCTGCCGCAACTGGAGGCCATTGGCGCCCCGAGGGTCAGCCACCACGCCACCCGGCCCCCGGACTCCTCGGCCTCCTCCCGTGGCTTGTCCTCCCGCATACCAGTTCCCGCCACTTCCAGGGACTCCAGGCCCCAGGTGTGGGACCCACCCGCTCCATGCGTCCTTGGCTGGCAGGGTCTTCTGAGACCCCATTCACGGGTGCACCCGTGACCTCGGAGCTGAGGGCCAGGTCTGAGCCAGGCTCCCTGCCGGGGCTGCGGGAGGGGGCGGCAGCCCCTCGGAGGGGAGGGCAGGGGCTGGGGTGGCTTGGAGCTGCGCGAAGCCCTGAAAAACGTGTTTGTCAGGTTATTCCCCCGTGGGTGAGCCGTGTACTGGACCCTCTGGGGGCTGCCCTGGTGGGCTGTGTCCGGCCCCCTCGTGATGGGCCTGAATCCTCTGACCGGACCCTTTACCAGCAAAGTGAAATCATATGACCAGAAAAAGAAGCTGAAATCACCCAAACCTGGGAGAGAAGGGCGAGGCGGGGGCGACGGCCAGGGCCTGTGTGGTTCGGGACCTCAGGGTGGCGGACAACCCTGGACGCCATGTCCAGGGAGAAAGCACCGCCTCCAGGAGGGCCTCCAGGATGCCTCCACTTGCCCAGGCCGCCCGCCACAAGTGCAGGAGTGCCCTGGCCTCCCCAGCCCCTCACTGGTGCCTGCTCAGCACCCTCTGCTCCTGACCTCTCCCACGGGTAGCGCGAGCCCTGCCCCCTCTGCTCTGGACACCTGTCCTGGGGTACAAGGTGGGGTGCTGCATCCAGCTGGGTAGCGGGGGATCACCCAGCATGGGTGGTGCCAGCCTAGAGGAAGAGGGAGGGGCGCACAGAGCTGGGGGTGGCACAGAGGCCAAGCCCGCCTGTGGGGGGCCAGGCTCTGGCAGTCCCGGAGACAAGCTGGGGCTCAGCCTCGCAGGGCACGTTGTGACCTTGGGGGTCCTTCTGGCTGCGGGAACAAGGGACCCCCGACCCAGGGGCTCCGACGCCCAGGGCGGGCCGGGCGGCCCCTTTTGAGCCCTGGGGAGACCTCCCCCGCTCCCGCCTCAGCCCTGGTGCAGCTCTGGCGTCCAACCCGGTCCTCCCAGGGCCTCTCCTGTCTGTCCTCCCCGCCCAGCCGAGACGGGCTCCGCTTCTCAAGGTCCTCAGCGAGGTCCTACCCCTGGGCCGAGGGAAGGGACGTGCCCGCGGGGTCCCCTGCCCTCCGTAGGGGTGAGCCAGCTCACGATGCCAGGCACCTGGGACCCCAGGGGGGCGCGCAGGAGCCCCTGGCGGGGGCTGGGGCTGAATCTCCTTCCTGTGAAGGGGCCGGGCAGGGGAGGGGGACTGGCCCAGCTGCAGAGCAGGGCGCGCATGCCCACAGGTCAGGAAGGCGGCCCGGGGACCGCTGGCAGGGGATCCTGCGGGGTCCAGGGCGGGAGCTGGAGCCGCCGCGTCACCCCATTGCACTGAGGCGGCCGCCGAGGCTCAGAGGGAAGGGGGAGATTCACAATCTTGGCTCTTACCCCCAGCCCACCAGCTCCCCTGTCCTGCCCACGGAGCCCTGCCCCCAGCCCCCTCCTTCCCATCCTCCCATGGCCTCCATCCCCTGAGCCCCTCTCCTTAGA